>NW_024429193.1:81425419-82005943 GCF_017639785.1 Mesocricetus auratus | reverse complement strand
GAGGAAAAAGATATCACCCTGATAGACACCGGCCACTGAAAACAAAAATGAATGTGAGGCCACCGCCTATAAATCCGGCGGGCTCACGCCCCTCAGCGCCTCCGCCATATGAGCTTCGGCTGAATACTGGTACTGACTCCTTTTTACCTTTAGAGGAACGGAGAAAAATACAAATGGCTTTTCCAGTATTCGAGAATGTGGAAGGCGGAAGAGTACATACCCCCGTAGATTACAATCAAATTAAAGAATTGGCCGAATCCGTTCGTAATTATGGGGTCAATGCTAACTTTACCACATTACAGGTGGAAAGGCTTGCTAATTTTGCCATGACTCCCACTGACTGGCAAACGACAGTGAAAGCAGTGCTTCCCAACATGGGACAATACATGGAATGGAAGGCTCTCTGGTATGATGCAGCCCAGGCACAAGCTAGAGTTAATGCCACGGCTGAAGATGAGAATCAGAGGCAGTGGACATTTGAAATGCTGACAGGTCAGGGTCAACATGCCCTTAATCAAACCAACTACATCTGGGGCGTCTATGGTCAGGTGTCGGCCGCCGCTATTAAAGCATGGAAGGCCCTCACAAAAGGGGAGAGTCCAGTGGACACCTTACAAAGATTGTCCAAGGACCCCAAGAGCCATTTTCAGACTTTGTGGCCAGAATGACAGAGGCCGCCAGTCGCATCTTTGGTGATTCAGAACAAGCTATGCCCCTGATTGAGCAACTTGTCTATGAACAAGCAACCCAGGAATGTCGAGCGGCTATCGCCCCTCGCAAAAGCAAAGGTTTACAAGATTGGCTCAGAGTGTGCAGGGAGCTGGGGGACCCCTAACCAATGCAGGACTAGCTGCCGCCATTTTACAAACGCACAGGTATAGAGATTTATCTAATCGAAAAGCTTGTTTTAATTGTAGGAGAATGGGGCACCTTAAGAAAGATTGTCAAGCCCCTGAAAGAACAAGAGAATCGAAGCTTTGCTATCGTTGTGGTAAAGGTTATCATAGGGCTAGCGAATGCAGGTCAGTCCGGGATGTAAAGGGAGGCTTCTGCCCCCTATTGAAGAATCCAAGGTACCCCAATCAAAAAACGGGTCACGGGGCCCATGGTCCCAGGGCCCTCAGAAATATGGGAACCAATTTCAGAAAAGCAATCAAGAGGAAGTAGAGGTTTCCGAGGAACCTCCGGAATGGACTTGCGTGCCGCCTCCGACTTCTTACTCATGCCCCAAATGAATGTTCAACCGGTCCCAGTCCATTCCCCTGGACCTTTGCCCCCTGCCACCATTGGGCTTATTCTGGGCCGTGGCTCCTTAACTTTACAGGGACACATTATATATCCTGGGATTGTTGACCCATATCATAAAGAGGAGATTCAAGTTCTCTGTTCTAGCCCTCGGGGTGTATTTTCTATAAAGCAGGGAGATAGAATTGCACAACTGGTGTTGCTGCCCTCCCTCGGGGATGGAGAAACCTACACTTTACAAAAAAGGGCTATGGGATCTTCTGGAAGTGATTCAGCCTATCTGGCTATACCCCTAAATGAGAGACCTACAATAAAATTGTTAATTAATGGAAAAGAATTTGAAGGGATAATGGATTCGGGAGCAGACAAAAGCATTATTTCACTCCATTGGTGGCCGAAGTCTTGGCCCACTGTTGTTTCATCTCATTCTCTACAAGGCCTTGGATACCAGTCCTCTCCTGCCATCAGTGCCTCAGCCTTAACCTGGCGGGATGCTGAAGGCAAACAGGGATGTTTTACCCCCTATGTGTTGCCACTCCCTGTAAATTTATGGGGACGAGATGTGTTACAAGCCATGGGCATGACCCTAACTAATGAATACTCCCCCCAGGCATCAGCCATTATGGCAAAGATGGGGTATACAAATGGTAGAGGCTTGGGTAGGCAAGAACAAGGCAGAATAAAACCCATTACACAACACGGAAATCGGGGTAGAAAAGGACTGGGTTTTATTTAGGGGCCGTTGAGGCTTCACGACCCATACCATGGAAAACAGAGGAGCCGTTATGGGTCTCTCAATGGCCTCTATCCTCTGAAAAATTAGAGGCTGTCACAAGATTAGTGCAAGAACAGGAACGGCTGGGGCATCTAGAGCCTTCTACCTCCCCATGGAATACACCAATTTTTGTTATTAAGAAGAAATCTGGGAAGTGGAGATTACTCCACGACCTGCGGGCCATTAACAATCAGATGCATCTTTTTGGCCCTGTTCAAAGAGGCCTTCCTTTGCTTTCTGCACTTCCTCAAGATTGGAAGCTTATTATTATAGATATTAAGGATTGTTTCTTCTCTATTCCACTTTACCCACGGGATAGACCAAGGTTTGCCTTCACTATCCCTTCTCTTAATCATATGGAACCAGACAAGAGATTTCAGTGGAAGGTACTGCCGCAAGGCATGGCCAATAGCCCAACAATATGTCAGCTATATGTGCAGGAGGCTTTGGAGCCAATTAGGAAGCAATTTACATCTTTAATCGTTATCCATTATATGGACGATATTCTTATTTGTCACAAAGAGTTAGATGTTTTACAAAAGGCTTTTCCCATGCTGGTGGCTGAATTAAAACAGTGGGGATTAGAGATTGCCTCAGAAAAGGTTCAAATTGCAGATACAGGGCTCTTTTTGGGCTCAAAGATTACTCCCAAAAATATAGTTCCTCAGAAAATAGAAATTCGCAAAGACCACTTACAAACATTAAATGATTTTCAGAAACTTCTGGGAGATATAAATTGGTTGAGGCCCTTTTTAAAAATTCCATCTGCTGATCTAAAACCCCTCTTCGATCTCCTGGAGGGTGAGCCTCATATCTCCTCACCCAGAAAATTTACCCCTGCCGCCCACCGAGCCTTACAGAT
This sequence comes from Mesocricetus auratus, assembly GCF_017639785.1. NCBI lineage: Eukaryota > Metazoa > Chordata > Mammalia > Rodentia > Cricetidae > Mesocricetus > Mesocricetus auratus. The sequence continues at coordinate 82,003,061 of NW_024429193.1, read as the reverse complement.
GGTGGAAGAGGCCTTACAGGAAGCACAATTACAACGAATTGAGGAGTCACTACCTTTTAATCTGTGTGTTTTTAAGACAGCTCAATTGCCAACTGCAGTCCTGTGGCAACATGGACCATTACTTTGGATTCATCCAAATGCTTCCCCTGCTAAGATTATTGACTGGTACCCTGATGCTGTTGCACAGCTCGCGCTCGCGGAATAAAAGCAGCTGTTACACATTTTGGCAGGGATCCTGATTCCTTGATTGTGCCTTATACTGCTGCACAAGTTCAGACCTTGGCAGCCACATCTAGTGATTGGGCAGTTTTAGTTACTTCCTTTTCAGGACAAATTGATAATCATTTTCCAAAGCATCCAATTTTACAGTTTGCCCTAAACCAGGCTATAGTGTTTCCACAAGTGACAGCTAAAGACCCACTCCCAGATGGGACTGTGGTGTACACTGATGGATCAAAAACTGGTATGGGAGCTTATGTGGTCAAGGATAGGGTTATATCTAAACAATATAATGAAACTTCACCTCAAGTTGTAGAATGTCTGATAGTACTGGAGGTTCTTGAGGCTTTTCCAGGACCCCTCAATATTGTATCAGATTCCTCTTATGTGGTTAATGCAGTTAATCTCCTTGAGATAGCTGGAATAATAAGATCCTCCAGCAGAGTTGCTAACATCTTTCAGAAGATACAAGCTGCCTTGTTAAATAGGAGATTTCCTGTTTTCATTACCCATGTCCGAGCACATTCTGGACTCCCAGGTCCCATGTCCTTAGGGAATGACTTAGCGGACAAGGCTACAAAGCTGGTGGCCGCTGCCTTGTCTACCCATGCACAAGCAGCAAAAGAATTCCATAAGCGCTTTCATGTGACGGCTGAGACCTTGCGCCGTCGTTTTGCTCTATCCAGGAAAGAGGCTAGGGAAATTGTTACTCAATGCCAGAATTGCTGCGAATTCTTACCTACTCCCCACATGGGAATAAACCCACGTGGCATTAGACCATTGCAGATGTGGCAGATGGATGTTACTCATATTCCCTCTTTTGGAAGGCTTCAATATGTTCATGTTTCTGTTGACACCTGTTCTGGCGTAATGTTTGCCACACCCCTAACAGGGGAAAAGGCCTCATATGTGATTCAACATTGCCTTGAGGCCTGGAGTGCTTGGGGAAAACCCAGAATTTTAAAAACAGACAATGGACCAGCATATACCTCTCAAAAATTCCGACAGTTTTGTCGGCAAATGGATGTTACCCATCTAACTGGCCTACCTTATAACCCTCAAGGACAGGGCATTGTGGAACGTGCCCATCGTACACTCAAATCATATCTGATTAAACAAAAGGGGAGTATTGAGGATGTTCTACCCTCGGTACCAAGAGTTGCTGTATCCATGGCACTTTTTACCCTTAATTTCTTGAACTGTGATGCCCAAGGCCACACTGCGGCTGATCGCCACAGTTTAGAGCCTGATAGGCCAAAAGAAATGGTAAAATGGAAAGATGTCTTGACTGATCTCTGGAAAGGCCCGGATCCTATTCTTATAAGATCCAGGGGAGCTGTGTGTGTTTTTCCACAGGAGGAAGAAAACCCCCTGTGGATCCCTGAAAGACTCACTCGAAGAGCTCCTTCACAACTCCAGAATAAGAAGGATGGAGGCCAAGTGGGTGATGAAGACTCTCCTACTCGGGATGATGGTTCCTAGTATGATGGGAGAGTTACGGTGGGCCATCATGTCTACCTTCCCCCTACCGATGCCAGTGATGCAGAATGCCCAGGTGTTCCCTAGATTTTTCACAAATAATAGAGAGTTGGGGCTTGCCTTTTTGCCTTTAGATCCTCAGATACAGAGTTTTCAGGATGAGAGAACCTTGTCATTAGTAGGAAGCTTGTGCTTTACTGTGATTTCTTCATTAAAGGATAATTTTATTCATATGGATCCAGAAAGATCTAATGCTAATCCTTTTGAATTAATGGAAGCTGTACTGATCTTTCTCCTATGATAGTGAGAAGGGACAGATTACTTTTGATTGGAAAGGGGCATTAGGCAACAGTCTGAGTGAGGGACAGAGCTCTGGATCATCTGATTGGTCCTCCTCCAATGTTAAGTATACCCCTTTTAAGAGAACTAATTATTCAGCTGCCCTTTATTTGGGTTGTGAGTAATGATACCTTAGGTAAGAATCAGAAAGAAATAAATTGTTCTGCTTAGAATTGTTTTTATGCATTATGCTGGGATGCTATTAAGCACCCTTTTGCTTTGGTAATGCGCATGCCTCGATTTATTCCAGCTCCTGTTGAGGCGCCAAGTAATTTGAGTTTGTTTAAGGAAAAGCGAGATTTTTGGGATCTCTGCTATTATTGTGGGCCTGATAGCCACCGCCGCGGTTACTGCTTCGGTTACCGCCTCGGCCCTTGCACTTTCTGCCACTGTGCAGACAACTCAAACCATTAATGAACTATAGGCCACTGTGACCATGGTCCTAGATAAACAGGCCACTGCCAATTCTCAGATACAAGGAGGCCTGATGTTGGTAAACCAACAGATTAATTTGGTTCAGGAACAATTGGATATATTGTGGCAGATGGCCAAATTGGGATGTGAACAAAGTTGCCTGGCCTTTGTGTCACTTAGTACAATATGAGAATTTTACAAGAGCAGCTAACCTGTCAAAAGCTCTGTCTCAACATTTATTACAGAATTGGACTTTTGAGTTTGAGCAGACACTCCGTGAGTTGAGAATGGCGATCCTGCAAGTGAATTCGACGCATCTGGATCTTTCTCTGATGGAAGACCTCTCCCCTGGATTTCATCTGCATTTTCTTATTTTAAGGAATGGGTGGGGGTAGGATCATTTAGCCTAGTTCTCTGCTGTGGAATAGTGTTGATGCTTTGGATGGTGTGTACGCTCAGAGCCCAAACAAAAGGAGAAAGTGGTGGTGGCACAAGCACTTGCTGCCTTAGAACACGGAGCATCCCCTGACATTTGGTTAACCATGTTAAAGCAATAGGTCGCTGGCCTCCCAGCTCTTGCACCCCACGAGGCTAGTCTCATTGCACGGGATAGAGTGGGTAGGCTTCAGCAGCCCAAGGAGTTGCAAGGCTAAGCACTGCACAGGAGAGGTCTGCGGTATAACGACTTTCTCCTGGGAGATAAGTCATCTTGCATGAAGGTTCTATGTCATGATCTCCTTCCCCCAGAAAAAAGACATCGGACTGGTCAGGACTTCCTCTGGGGATAAGACCCTGGAGAGGAGCTTTGTACATGTTCCGAATTTGCACATGGGGATTTGACCTCTATCTCCACTCCAAAGTTGTGGGTGTCCTATGGCTTCAAAAATAAATGAATAGGGGGAGATGTGAGGAGCCGCCCTCGCTATCGCTATTGCCGTTAGAAGATGGCGCTGACATCCACTGTCAGTTGGAGTTAACTGTCGCTGTCAGTTGGAGTTAACTGTCGCTGTCAGTTAGAGTTAACTGTCGCTGTCAGTTGGAGTTAACCGTTTAAACTGTGCCTCTCCCGTGACGTCATCTGGGGTGATGTGCAAACCACCAATCCCGGCTCTACACATCTCACTCGGAGCTCCTAGGCTTATATAAGGGGCTGGGTTTCTTAGCTTGGGGTCTCCCTCTAAGAAGCTGATCATCTATCTCTCAAGATGCATTAAAGCTTTACTGCAGAAGGATCCGAGTGTTCTGCGTCGTTCTTGCTGGCGAGACGGTAGCGCGGGACAAATGTCTATGATATAACATGATCAAATTTTCAGTTCTGAAAGAAAAGCAGAATTCCTCTAGATAGGCTTTTAAATGTTATTTCTTTACTACATTGATATATATTTCCATTAATAATGAAAATAAAGGTATGTGGGATTTTTTAAATTATTGATATGGACAATGTTTTCCTTAGAAAGGGTGTCATGGTTTGGGTAAGAAAGCAGGTTGAGCAAGGCATGGAGAACAAGCCAATGAACAGCATGCCTCCTTGGCCATCAACTCAGAGTCTGCTCATGAGTTACTGCATTAAGTTCCTGCCCTGACTATACTAGATGAATGAATCTAACTTGTGAATCAAATAAACCCTGTCTCCTTCTAGTTGTTTTGCTTTGGGATATTTATCACAACAGGGGAAACCTATCACAATGCATTTCTGTATTTTCCTAGCTTGACCCAGAGAGGAGGGCTCATTTGTAGATTATTGGGCTACCACACTGTGTTTTATTCTCTGTTAATGTTATTAATGTCTTGATAATAAATTATCTCTTCCCTACCAAGATCTTTCTCTCATATAGACTCAAGATTGTTATATTCTGTTTCTGTTTATAGTTTTGTGATTCAACCTTTGCCTCTTTGTTTGCTTCCAACTTAGTGGTATGTGGAAGAGATGGATACAGCATTTATAGACTTGGATATCAATCACTAAAATAGTGCTGCAAATTCCTATTAAGATTGCATTAAAATGAAGAATTGAAGTTTTCACTGCACTAAATGACAGCTATAACTGAGCAGCATTTGAGGGTCAGTATAAATAGTTTCTTACAACTTGTTCATTTGGGTTATTTATAAGCATATTACTGATATTAACCTTTGATTGGATATATAGCTGGAAAAGAACCTCTCCTCTGTGTGCTTCTTCTCTACTCTATTATAACCTTTTGCTGTACAGACATTTTGAGTTTCCCAGCTCATCAAAGAAACTCATTTCATCATATGGAGACTATTACAGAGGTATACACCTGGTCAAAATGCAGAAAAGTGTTTGATGTTCCCAGCTCCACCTTATAATTCTACTATATAATCCATGCACGTGAGGTTCACGGGGATTAGTGGAAGAAGACACACATTGTTTTATTAGACTAGCATATGGGTGCTTGCTGATAGAGAGTGCATTCTTGTATTGATATGAAAGCTTCACCAATGAATTTCAAAAATATGTTTTGCTAAATATGATCTGTCTGATGACAGCACCAGTTGACATGGCAACTTGGTTAGTGAATATTTCACAAGGTCCTTCCTACATCTGGCTGAAGAGATACAGTATTTACTACACATTTTATTACATTTTATTACATGTGCTTTGCAACTGTTCTTACAATTTATATTATTACTTTTTTAAGTAAATAGACTCCTATAAGGATGGGTTAAATTTTGAAGATTTTAATTACAACTAACAAAATTAAAATGCACTTCTTAGTATATTCTCATTCTCTCTCTCTCTCTCTCTCTCTCTCTCTCTCTCTCTGTCTCTTCTGTAACATGTACTAGTCCTATTCAAATTATTTTTAATTCAAAATATTTTTTACTTTTTATTTTAATAAAGATCTTAATATAATGGTGGTGGATGAGGAGGGGAGGGTGAGGTAACTGTGGTTGACATATGAAGCAAGACTGTTTCTAATTTAAATAGAAACAAAAAAAAATATAAAATATAGTGTGCAAAGTATTGAATTTCATTGTAGTATTTTCCAAAACTTTTTATATAGTCACAAATAGTATATAGTTAAGTTAGGAAATACACTTTTAATGTAGAGCTGAAACAAGGATTTCTGTTGACTAAGTTCAATAGCTGCAATATATCTATGTATATATATACATACATATGTATATATATATTTAGACTAGCTATGATTAATCATGAATGCAAGACAATAAGCACCACATAGTAGACATTTTATTATGCTGTTTAAGGAGCGATAAATAGAAAAACACTCCTCTATATTTGTTAAAATTTGCATAGTATTACGAAGCTATATAGTATAAATGTGTATGCTAATTTAGTATTCCTATTGTACACTATAGTAGCAAAATCACAGCTGGAAGAAAATTTTATTGCCGGTGTATTTGGTTGAAAAAACTCCTTCCTTAAATATGGACCCACTTTCTGAAGAATACATTTTCTGAGAGTCTACATCAGAACTAAAGATTAAATGACAGTTTGAAAAGTTAAATCTCTGAAATCTCTTCTCCTCTGAACAAATTTAATTGTTTTATACTAAAAGATAATATATATGCATGCAATAAAATTTATAAGGAAAGAGAAAATAAATTTGAAGATCAGGAAGGGTTGTGTGTTGGATTAGAAGTAGTAAATGAAAGGTAGAAATGTTGTAAATAAATTATAATCTCAAAAACAAAAATAATTAATATCATATCTTTTTCTCTTTTCTCCAATTAACTACCCCTCTTACGTACACCTGCATATATAGTCTTTCTCAAAAATGCATAATCTCTAGCCTGTTTCTTTAATTGTTACATAAATGTTATATATATACCCACATACATATGTTCACATGTATAAACTCAAATATAAATAGAATATTTTCAGTCCAAATAATATAACTTGTATTTATATTATTAGAAATCATCTTCCTTATTAATTTCATCACCTGTGATCTGATCTAGATTTTCACACATACTAGAAAAATGTCACCTCTGCAATTTAAAATTATCTTTGGAAGCACATTTATTTTTACAAAGGTATTAAACAAAAAATATAAGAAAACCAGAAATTGAAAGTTGATTACTTCAATAATATAATAATTACATAGCTTAAGGGTATTTTAAGATAAGGAATTACCCATACTCTAAAACCGATTTTTTTTTGAAGACAGGTATTTTCACTAAATATTGATGAGTGAGGTCCTTTTCCTAAGTTTCTACAGTTCTCAGTGCAAAAACACATTTGTGAAAGATGTACATTGTAGGGTGAAAAATAAAAGTCTCAGAGACAGATATTGGGGGGAAGCAAAACAGCTAAGTGACAAGAGAACTTTTACTTCTAAATGGCCTGGGGCATTCCTGTTCTCAAGGTTGCTGGAGAATGAATGTCCCTTATCCTCAGTGTGTCTGTAGAACGAATGCCTGATACTAAGAACTTGCTTATGTCTTACATATCTCCCCAATGCTGAAATCAAAGGCATGTGATACAAGGTACTGAGTTCATCTTTGTGTGAGCTGTCTCTTTAGGACTTCATCAGTCTTTTGTAGATCAGGGTGGGTGGCCTTGCATTTACAGAGATCCCTCTACCTCTTTATCCTGGGTCCTAAGATTAAAGGTGTATACCACCACCTCCTAGCTTCTGACTGCTGGGATTCAAGGAGTGTGCCAGGCTATGATGACTTGTGGCTGACATTGCCTTCTGAATCCTCAGGTAAATTTTACTAAATAATAAATAATTTATCACCACAGTACAGGCATGATATAACTGCACTTAATGTTTAATAGTTATCATATACCCTGATTAAGGCTAGTATCATTTTTGTGTTTCAAAGAAAAATATTATATGTTAATAACATCTATGTAGATTTAGTATTCATAGCAATATCAATATAATTATAAGTGGGCTTGTGGAAGATACACAAATCTATAGAAATAAAAAACTGAACAGATATTTTACATGATTATAGAAGATATTTCATATCATATGACAGGGAATTATTCTTTATTTTCATAAATCCTATGTTACTCATATGTTCTTTTAATGTATGAAACAAATTTTATTTTGATATCAGTAATACAAGTAGTTCTAGGTGAATTGTGGTAGAAAAATTGATTCCAATTTTTTCCAATAATGTCCTTTCAGAATTCATTTTGTTTATTTGTATTGAGCCTGCTTGAAGTAATAAACCCTGACATTTTTAATAGTAAATTCCCTTTTAGAGCAATTCAGTTCATTTACAAAGAAATTGATTATATGTGTGTGTATGTATGGATCATATTTTATAGGCAATATATGTATGCATTTTTGATTTGATTGCCTTAAATAAATAAAATGTCTTCCTCTATATTTGAGCTATATCTCCTGTCATATAACTGCCTGAAATATGAGTCACGCATGTAAATAATATTGCAGACATTGATTTTTAGTTATGAGCCACAATAGTAAATATAGTATAAAAGTCCTATTTCCAGAAGGATTTCAAAGTATCTAATGAACTCAATGGGAATTTTAGCATCTCAGCATTTAGCAGTGCAAGGAAAATGGTGTAGATAGTCTTTTCAGATAATAAATAATTCAGAGGATGAAGATTTCTTTTCTCCATTTGTATTTTAGTAGATTTTTTCAGTAGATTTTAAAAATTGATTTTAATTGTGATTTACCTATAATGATATGTATGAATTTTATAAATTTTCAGGCTTAAAGGAATCAAGTTATTTCTATATGAGGCAAATTTATATTTTTCATTGTAAATTTTAATCTGTTACCTATCTACCTACCTATCTCTTTATATGTATCTTTTTATCTATCTTCTATCTGTCTTCCAACTATCTGTATGTTTTCTTTTTATATCCATCAAGCATGTGTATATCCAATTGCCATTCAGCAAGCGTACCCTAGTGAAAGGTTTGTTAATTATTTTGCATCACCCTACCAAGAGATCCTCCAGGGAAGACGAAGTAGAACAATTATTCCCAGAAACTGAACAGCTGCTTAACTCAACTTTTGAGCTTGATGTCACACCCAGAGTCAGCTATTTTTTACTCCTGAAAATGTAATAGAACTTTACACATGCTTAAATTGTTGCTTCTAGCCTTGAATGTCTTAAGGAAAGCCTCAGGTCCCTTCCCTATTTACCACTCAATCAGGGGAAAAGCTGGAAATTTTGATAGCGTATTTTAACCACAGGTTTACTAGTTTTTCTTTCATTGTCTTTTATTTCTGTTTTCTATTTGTAGTATTTTACTATCAGGTTAGAAATGGTGTTTCAATTTAATGATACAAAGTATAGAAAGATAGATGTGCGAGAGCTTCATGGACATAGAAAAACATATTTGGAAATTAATTTGTTTCATGTGGATGACAATGACAACACAAAATCAATATAGTTATGTGTTATGAGTTCAAGCATCAGTACGATGAGTGTGCTCTCAGTGGAATTGGACTTACAAAGGACTTTTGTTATGAAACAACTGTAGGAATTGTAAACAACTAAGAAACAATGTTCATTTCTCTTCACTGATCTAACATTTGAGAATGCAGGATATAGTAAATGGGAGAATAAAGTGGTAATCAAAACTTCCAGCATTGTGGAAGTCAGTTTACTAGGCAGCCAATGCAGTGATATATATGTTACATGAAAAACAATGAATTATATCATTTCACAGCTTTTTGCTTACATAAGACAAAAGACATATTTTATGCTCTCATATTTTGCATATTAATTGTGATTAAATGAGATGGATACTATTTAATTTTTTTGATTTGACTGAAGGCAGTGTAGGAATAAGAAAAGACAGAACATGTATTATACACATGTGTGCATGCGCACGCACACACACACACACAAATATTTGACAGTGCATATCTTGCTTTTATAGCCTGAAAACACCACAAAATGTAAGGAATCCTGAACCTAATTGTCCAAAAAGATATTAGTGAACAAAAATGAGATACATCAGGAGGAGACAGGAGCTAAATATATTTCAAGATGGACAGATACAACTCAATAGATCTAAAATTCATGTGGCTAAACATATGCATTAAAATTAGTAGTTGCCATCATTAAATGAAATTGCTGACATAGAGAAAGAAAATCAGTGACTCATTAGAGTTTGTTTAACCAGATGATACCATATAGCATAAGCGATTAGAACTAGCTATTTATAGAAACCAAATAAAGCAGAAATGTTGTTTGGGGACATTTTAGAAGCAAAGATAGGACTATGAACAAATGAAATGCAGAAAAAGTTTGCATTGCTTTAAAACAAATAAAAACATGAAAATATTCACACAAAGTGTTTTTAAATCACATAGATTTGTTAGATTCTAAAACAGCTTGGTATTGGCACAAAAATTGACAGGTAAACAAATGGAATTGAAATGAAGACCCTGATATTAACCCACACAGCTTTGAACACTTGATCTTTGACAAAGAAGTTAAACTATACAACGGAAATATTAAAGTATCTTCAACTAATGGTGCTGGCATAAGTGGATGCTGGCATGTAGAAGACTGCAGATAGATCCATATCTATCACCGTGCACAAATCTTAAGTCCAAATGGATCAAAGAAATCAACATAAATCCAGTCACACTGTCCTCTAAGAAGAGAAAGTGGGAGGTACCCTTGAACAAATTTGTACAGGAGATCACTTCATGAACATAGTACCAGTAGCACAGAAACTGAGATCAACAATTAGTAAATGGGACCTCCTATAATGAGAAGCTTCAAGGCAAAAGACACAGTGAACAAGGAAAAATGGCTGTCCAGAAAATTGGAAAAATTCTATAATTACCCCACATCTGACAGAGGGCTGATTTCCAAAATATACAAAGAACTCAAGAAGCTATTCACAAAAACACAAAATAATCGAATGAAAAAGCAGGGTACTGGACAAAATAGAGAACTCTTGATAAAGGAGTCTAAAAATGGGTAAGAGACCATGTAGAATGCCCATTCCTGATAGTGAACTTGATGTCTATAACCATCCTGGAGCCTTCATCCCATGATTGATAGAAGCAGAGGCAAACACTCACAGTTAAACACTGAACTGAACCCAAGGAACCCAGTGATAGAGAGAGAGGAGCGATGAGCAAATTGGCAAAGAATGGGCTGGCAAAACCAGCAGAGGCAGCTGATGTGAACAGGGGAGAGCTCTTAGACCCTAGACTGACAGCGGGGAGGCCAGCATGGGACTGATCCAGACCCCCTGAATGTGAGAGTCAGTGAGGAGGCCTGGGCAACCTATGGGGCCCTGAGCAGTGGATCAGTGATTATCCCTAGAATACAAACAGACATCGTGTGTCCATAACACAAAGAGGGATGCTCTCTCAGCCTGGACTCTTAGGAGAGGGCCTGGACCCTACCCTGAGTGAAATGACAGACTCTAGATATCCCCTATGTGGAAGGAATTGGCAATAGAGAGGGAGGCTGGGGGGGATGGTAGGGGTGTGCGGGAGGAAGGGAGGGAGAGGGAACTGGGATTGACATGTAAAACAAGCTATTTAAAATTAAAATAATAAAAAAAATCTAAAAAATTAAATTATAACATTTGGAAAAGATGTAAGCAAAGAGGTGGGCCGAGAGAAAATTGAAGAGGAAATTGTTATTGTAGTTAGTGTCACAGCATAAGTCTATCATCAATGCTACCTTATTTAATAAATATATGTAGGCCCTAGCACCTCTTCAGTGTACAATATTATATTAAAAAACACCTTTTGAAAAAAAATGTCTGAGAGAAACTTGAGAAAGTTGTCAACATCCTTAGCCATCAGGGAAATACAAGTCAAAACAACTCTGAGATACCATCTTACTCCTGTCAGAATGGATAAAATCAGAAACACCAATGACAGTCTATGCTGGAGTAGATGCAGAGAAAGTGGAATACTACTCTATTGCTGGTGAGTGTGCATACAAGTACAGCCCCTTTGGAAATAAGTATGGCAATTTCTCAGAAAAATTGGAATCAGTCTACCACAAGAACCAGAAATCCCATTCTTAAGCATATACCCAAAAGATGCACATTCATACAAGGACACCTGTTCAGCCATGTTCATAGCAGCATTATGTGTAATAGGCAGAAACTGGAAGCAACCTAGATGCCCCTCAACTGAAGAATGGATGGAGAAAATGTGATACATTTCAACAATGGAGTACTACTAAGCAGAAAAGAAAACAATGGAATTTTTAAAATTTGCAGGCTAATGGAAAGAACTTGAAGAAACCAACGTGAGAAAGGTAAACAGTCCAACACGACAAATATGGTATTTACACACTTACATATGAATTTTGGAGATAGAGCAAAGTATTATTAGACTATAATCCACACTGCCAGAGAATTTAGGAAACAAGGAGGTCTCCCTGAGAAGGGGAAAGGGACAAGATCTGCTGAGCTAATTGGGAGCATGGGGGGAGGGGAGAAAGAGTTACAAGAAAGAGAAGGCAAGAAGAGGAGAGAAGAGGACAGGACAAAGCAGGGAGATAGAGTCAGGGGAAGAATAGAGGAGAGCAAGGAAAGAGATACCATAATAGAGGGAACCATTATAGGTTTAAAGAAAAATTTGGCACTAGGAAAATGTCCAGATAGCTACAAGTGTAACCCCAGGTAACAATCTATGCAACAGTCCAGAGGCTACCTTAAATGTCCTTCTCTGATAATGAGATCGGTGACTCTTTTATGTGCCATCTTAGAGCCTTCATCCAGTAGCTGATGGAAACAGAAGCAAACATCCACATCTAAACTCTGACCTGAACTCTTGAATCCAGTTGTAGAGATGGAGGAGTGATGATCAAAGGGGTGAAGACCAGGCTGGAGAAAACCCCCATTAACAACTGACTTGAACTAGGTGTTTCTCATGAATCCCGGACTGATAGCTGGGAAATCAGCATAGGACTGTCCTTGACCCCCTGAAATAGGATGTCAGTTTGAAGGTCTGGTACATGTTCAGTATTTATTTCTTGTATATGAATGAACTTTGGAAACTCACTCTGCATAGAGGGATACTCTCTCAGCCTAGACACATGGACGGAGGTCTAGGCTCTGCTCCACATTATACGACAACCTTCGAAGATCTCCCATGGGAGGCATCACCCTCCCATAGCAGCAGAAAGGGCATGATATAGGGGATTTGTAGGGGGCAGGGAAGGATGGGAGGTAGAGGAAACTGGGATTGACATGTAAAAGAAGCTTGTTTCTAATTAAAATTTGAAAAGGGGGGGGGGGAAAGAAAATTAAGTAACATTGTAACTGGAAATCTATAATAAACACTGATTTTTTAAAAGCCTCGAATGATCGTTAAATACACTGAATTATATTTAGCATTCCCATTTACATTAGTGAAAGCACAACTACCTTAAAAAAAATTTCAAGTGATTAGTGATTTAAGAGGAACATGGTTAATATTCCTCTCTTTTCCTCTTTCTGTCTCTATCTCTCTCTGCTTGTGAGTCTGTTCCCCCATCCTTCTTTCCCTTTGTGTGTGATTGTATGCTGTGTGTATGTACACACATGCATGTGTATGTTTATAGTATGAGTATACTCTTTTTTGTTGTTTTTTTGAGACAGGGATTCTCTGTATTGTTTTGGAGGCTATCCTGGAACTCGCTCTGTAGACCAGGCTGGCCTCAACCTCACAGAGATCTGCCTGCCTCTGCCTCCCAAGTGCTGGGATTAAAGGCATGCGCCACCAACGCCTGGAAAGTATACTCTTATAAGTGTAGGTATTCAACCATATGTACACACACATTGGGGATCCAAGATTTTATGATGACTCTCTTCTTTGATTTCCTTTCCCTTTATTTTTTCAAGCCTGTAGTTGAAACTAGATAATACTTATTTGATGAAACTTGCTGGCTAGCAAATGCCATAGTTCTGGTTGTTGATACTTCCCAATAGTAGGAATAAGAATAATGGCCAACAGTATACAGTTTTGATCTAGTTCCTGGTGAACAAATTCAAGTCTTCATGCTTGAGTGGCATTCAGTTTACTGACTGAGACACTTTTGCTAACCCTACATGTTATAGCTTTTGTTTGAAAATACATTGAAATTCTGTGAATTTTATTCTTCAATAAAGATTTCCTCTCCAGCATAGTGACCATAGTTTCATTTCATTTTTTGAATCACCACCTCTTTCCCAAGTTACACATCAACAGTGATTCCTTAGATTATCACTTAAAAGGATGGAAAGGGCCGGGCGGTGGTGGCACACGTCTTTAATCCCAGCACTGGGGAGGCAGAGGCAGGCGGATCTCTGTGAGTTTGAGGCCGGGCTGGACCGATAGCCTCCAAAACAATACAGACAAACCCTGTCTCAAAAAACAAAAACAAACAAACAAACAAAGCAAAAAGGATGGAAAGGTGTAGATAAAATATTTGAAGGGATTTTACCTAATTTCTTAGATTAAAGCACTGTTGCATAGTAGTATAGAATTAAAAAATGTAACATATTGATTAAACACTATGGAAATAGACTCATATGGACCTTATTATAGACTTTTTTCATAAAGTTAAGACTAAATTATTTATAAATATTTATAAATATATTTAAAAATCTTGGGTTATATATTCATTTGTTTTACCCCTAATGCACATGAATACTAGGAAATGTGGTCAATTGTTATTATGTTTAGAATTTGTTCTTTGTATTATTTATTTATTTATTTATTTTACATGTTGACCCAAATTTCTCTTCCACCTCTCCTCCCACTTTCCCCTCCCCTTTAATCTCCCAATTCACCCCTCTTCTGTATTAACTCAGAAGGGGCAGGTCTCTCAAGGTCTTTAGCAAAGCATAGCATATGAAATAGCTATATGATCAAGCACCTCCCTCTGTATTCAGGATGAGTAAGGCAATCCAGCATGAGGAATAGGTTCCCAAGAGGCAGTCAATACACCAGGAACAAACCTTGCTCTCATTTCCAAGAGTACCAAACATGGATGAAGCTACTCAACCATTAAATATATGCAGAGGGCCTAGGGTGGTCCCATGAAGACTTCCTGGTTGTTGGTTCTGAATGTCAAAATGGCTAATATCAGAAACACAAATTACATCATTTGCTAGAAATGATGTAGAATATGGGAACACTCCTCCATTATTGATGTTAATGTAAATATATACATATGCTTTGAAATCCGTATGGAACTTTTCCTTAAAAGTGAGACTCAACCTACCTTAAGACCCGACTATATACCGATCTTGAGCATATGCTCAAGGGATGCTTAATCATACCTGAAGGATATCTTCTTAACTAAATTCAGCTTTATTTGCAATAGCCTAAACCTGTGAACAACCTAGATGCACCTCAAACAAAGAATGGATAAAGAAAAGGTGGTATATTTCCACACTAGAACATTACTCAGCTGCTACAAAAAAAGACATGAGAAAATTTGAAGGCAAATGGATCAAACTAGAAAGAAAAGTCATCCCTGAGTAAGGTAATTCAGACCCAGAAAGACAAACATAATATGTACTTACTCATAAGTGTATATAAGCTGCAGCATAAAGGACTAAAATGCTTCAATGGACAGACCCAGAGAGTCTAGGTAACCAGGAGGGCTCAAGAAGAAATGCATGGATCACCAGGAGAAAGGGAAACAGAGGAGATCTTTTGGGTGGACTGGGGGAGGTTTGGTGTGGGAACTTGAGGGATCAGGTTGAAGAGCAGGCAGAGAGGGACAGTGCTAAGAAAACTGACTGAAAAGGGGGGTTTTATGGGGTCAGGTAGAAAACTATTCAAGGAAATCTCCAATGGAGTCTACAAGGAAGGCTCTAAGACTGAGGGCAGCAGTTGATGCATAGCCTGAACTGGCCATCAAATTGTTGCCTACCCAGGTTGTCATTAGAGATCCTTCATCCAGTGGCTGGTGAAGGCAGATTCAGAGACGCATGGTCAAGTATTGAACCTATCTCAGGAAGTCCTGTTGAGGAGAAGGAGGAGAGATTATACTGTAGGAGGCAGGGAAATAGGGACATCACAAGAAAACACAAGTCAATTATTGTTTTTAAAATACATTTGTTGAGTTGTGATATGTAAATGGAATAATAACTCCGTAAGTTAGCTTCCAAAGACTGCTGTCTATCTCAAACTCCTAGTTCTAACTCTGTCATTTGTTTATTTAATATCTGCATAGGACTGTGCAAAGATTTCTCTTAGGTTTCACAACATCCTCATGTCTTCGACTACTGCTTCTCAATGACTTCTTTTCTGCTTATGTCTTTTATTTACCTCAGGTTGAATTCTTCATTTTTATGATCTTGTGATATGCACTAGCTCTAAAAAATGTGTGATCTTATGCTCATTATATACAAAAGTCATCATAATCTCTCCATCCTGTATACTCTTCCAAAATCCCAAATGAACAGAATTTTCTTACTGAAGAATCTAGATATAGGACCCACCATTTTTTTCTATTTTTCTACATTGTCACTTGAGAATTTTTATTTTTTACAGAGTTTATTCGTCTTTGTGGAATGGCTTGAACATGAAATATCACTTTATTCTCATGATGCTAGGGTTTGTTTCTGTGCTGTGATACTAAATGAAGACTGTAGAAACATTATAAAGTAGGGTACTGGATGGCAGATGTCAATATTGTTGTGCCATTTGATGCTGTAAATTCCCTTTGCCTTCTCTGAATGCTTCCTGTTTAGTGCTACAGAAACAGCTGCCACTGCCATAGCAAGTTATCTGCAGTGCCTGTCCAGTAGATATACTACAGCCTCTGAAACTATGGTCTATACTGTTGTTCTTTTTTCAAGCTATTCATTCAAATCTTATGCAACAGGCATTCAAGAGTAACTAGTGCATTCTGTGGTAGGTATATTTTATATCCACTGAAATGTACAGTATATAAGAATTAGGAATTATAAAAAATCAGTCAAAAAGTGTTTGTTCTGTTTATCCATATAGCACCCAGAGTTGGACCCAGCATTCTTTCCTTAGAAAAGCTACAAAAGTTCATGTCACTTGCTCTCTTTGCTCCCAAGAAAGAAAAGGGGAGAAGAGGAGAGGAGAGGAGGAAATGTGGTAGCAGGTAGTTTGAGTCAGGGGAAGAATATAGATTAAGATAAGAGATACTATAATAGAGGGAGCCATTATAGGCACTAGGGAAATGTCCATAAATCTAGAATGATGAAACCAAATAATAATCGAAGCAATAGTGTAGATGCTACATTAATTGCCATTTCCTGATAAATAGATTGATGACTACCTTATATGCCACCCTTTAACCTTCATCCAACCAGTAGCTGATGGAAGCAGAACTCCAGGGAATCCAGTTGCAGAAATGGAGAAGTGATGAGCAAAGGAGTCTAGACCAGGCTGTTAAAACCCACAGAAATAGTTGACCTGAACAAGGGGGAGGTCATGAACACCAGGCTGATAGCTGAGAAACCAGAATAGAACTTACCTAAACCCCCTGAATGTGGATGTCAGTGAGGAGGCCTTGGCAATCTATGGGGCCTCTGGTAGTAGATCAGTGTTTATCCCTAGTATATGAGTGGATTTTAGGAGCTTATTCCACATAGAGGAATGCTCTGTCAGCCTTGAGCCAGGTCCTAGGACCTGTTCCAAATTATATGACAGACTTTGGGGATCCCCAATGGAAGGCCTCACCCTCCCTGGGGAGCTAAAATGGGATGGGATGGGATAGGAAGTTAGTAAGGAGCAATATAGGAAGGGAGGGAGAGGAAACTGGGATTGCCATGTAAAACAATATCATTTTTAATTTGGTAAAAAATTAGAAAAAATATTTTATACTTTCTGGGCAAATTAAAAAGTTGCAAATCTAAGAAAAGAAATCTTTCAACCAGTTTCCCTAGCTTTAATTGTGATTTCACCAAGAGTAAGCATTTGACTAGAATAAGTCCTTCAGTGTTTCAATTCAGTTTGAGAGCTTTCATTTCATATCTATTATTCTTTTTTTTGTTTTTTTTTTTCGAGACAGGGTTTCTCTGTGTAGTTTTGGAGGTTGTCCTGGCACTCGCTCTGTAGACCAGGCTGGCCTCGAACTCACAGAGATCCGCCTGCCTCTGCCTCCCGAGTGCTGGGATTAAAGGCGTGCGCCACCAATGCCCAGCTCATATCTATTATTCTTGTTCATTGATTTTTATCCTGTGATGTTGCTATGTATCATGCCAAAGTGACAACATGTTCTAACAAAAGTAACTGAAAAAAATGTATTTCTAAAAGTGTGTGTAAGATTTGTTGTTTGCCGGGTGTTGGTAGCTCATGACTTTAATCCCGGCACTCAGAATGCAGAGGAAGGTAGATCTCTATGAGATCAAGCCCAGCCTGGTCTACAGAGCAAGTTCCAGGACAGCCTCCAAAATAATACAGAAAAACCCTGTCTCAAATAACAACAAAAAAAAGAGTTGTTGTTTGCCTCCACCCTCTGGAAGAGATAAAGGTGAGTTCTGGGGCCTCTTGTAGCCGACATCTCCCTCCTTCATCCCCCTGACCCACAGCCACCATACCACTCCTACCACTGAACACTGTAGAAGGACTCAGAGGCAGAATAAAGCAGCCACATCATCGGCCACCATTTTGGAATCGCCCGTCCACTCTCCAGTAGATAGGTGAGTCCCTGGGCCTCTTGTAGCAAGACTCCCCCTACTTGAGTCTCCTGACACACCAGACCCCTTCTACCACCAAACCACACAGAGGGACTTGGAGACAGAAGGAAGCAGCCACCATTAGCAGCCACGATTCTGGTCTCACCACTCAACCTTCCAGGGGGTGGAAAGGACAGAGACTTGAACCCATACCCACGAGGAGAGGGAGAGACTCCCCCTTTAGCCACTGGAAGTAGAGATGGGAAGAAGACGGTATAAGAACACATCGAACAACAGAGAAATATATATAACAGCACCAGAGTCACAGTACACCAGAATGACCTGACCATCCCATCACAGATGAAACAGATGAGAGTGACCTTAGAAACAACCTTATGAATGTAATAGAGGGCCTCAAAGAGGCTATGAGGAAAAAAACCTTAAAGAAATGGAAGAAAAAACAAACCCAAAATTGTGAGAAATCAACAAATCTCTTAAACAAGGCAAGGAAAGCCAAGAAAAAACAGTCAAATGGATGAAGGAAACAATTCAAACAGTTCTAGACCTGAAAATTGAAAAAGAGACAATAAAGACAACTCAAACTGAGGGATGCTGGAAATAGAAAAGCTGAATAAATGATCAGGAACTACAGATGCAAGCATAGCAAACAGAATATAAGAGATGGAAGACAGAAACTCAGGAGCTTAAGATAAAGTAGAAGAAATAGATTCATCAAAAAAAGGAAAATCTTAAATTCAATAACTCCTTAACACAAAATATCTAGGAAGTATGGGACCCTGTGAAAAGACCAAACCTAAGAATAATATGTATAGAAGAAAGCTAAGAAGCTCAGCTCAACGGTGCATAAAACATTCAACAAAATCATAGAAGAAAACTTTCCCAAGCTGAAGGAGATTCCTACGAAAGTTGAAGAAGCTTACCAAATACCAAATAGACTGTACCAAATAAGTTCCCTCATCACATGTTAATCACAACATCAATGATATACAATAAAGAAAGAATATTAAGAGCAGCAAAGGAAAAATGCCAAGTAACATATAAAGGCAAACCTATCAGAATTATATATGACTTCTCCATGGAACGCTTAAAGCCAGAGGGTCCAGGATAGATATTTGACAAAAACTAACAGAACACAGATCCCAGCCCAAACTACTATTCTCAGCAAAACTCTTCATCACCATAGATGGAGAAAACAAGATTTTCCATGAGAAAACAAAATTTACACAATACGTATGCACAAAACCAGCCCTACAGAAAGTTCTAGAAGAAAAACTCCAACCCAAGTATATAACTATATTCAAAATAGCATGGGCAATAGATAATCTTACTTTTCCGCAACCCAGAAATAGTGGGAATACTTACACACAATATCACCACTAAAAACAAATACAATACTAATAAAAATAAACAATCAATGGTCATTAATATCCCTGAATATCAATGGTGTTAACTCTCCTATAAATAGGCAAGGGCTAACACAATGGATACCAAGACAGAATCCATCCTTCTGCTGCATACAAGAAACACATCTCAATTTCAAAGACAGATGCTAACTCAGAAGCAAGGGTTAGGAAAAGTTTTTCCTATCAAATGGATGTAAGAATTAAACATGTGTAGCTAGCCTAATATCTAACAAAATAGACTTCAAACTAAAATTAATCAAAATAAATGAAGAAGGACATTTCAACTGATTATAACTGAAATGCAGCAACATATCAAGTCTAAAAACATTCCATGATTAACAGTGTTTAAAATAATTCAAAAGAAAGGTATACTCACTCCACCTTCCATGTTTTAGTTTTCAGCAAAGAATTTAGTTCCTAGTAATATACTTGATATATTGTTATTAATTTTTATCTTTGGCTGCTTTTTCAAATAATTTGTGTTCTGACTGCATGGTTTTCCTTGGTGTTAAAAATAATTCTTTTTAAAGACATTTTATTATATATTTAAATTAGAAACAAGCTTGCATCCCATGTTAGTCCCAGCTCCCTCTCCCTCCCCACCACTCCCACTCCCTTCCCTGGCCTCTCCAGTCCTCCCAGCCCCCCATCCAATCACCATTTCATTCACCAGGGAGGGTAAGACCCCTTACTTAGGGGATCTCTAGAGTCTGTCATTTCGTTTCAGGGATGACCCAGGCCCTCCTGAAAGTGCACTCCCATGATTCATGTCTAAAATCCATGTATGAGTGAGTACATACCATGTTTGTCTTTTTGTGACTGGGTTATCTCACTCAGGATGATTTCTTCTAGTGCCATCCATTTGCCTGCAAATTTCAGGATTCCATTTTTTTCTGCTGATTAGTATTCCATTGTGTAAATGTACCACATTTTCTCTATCCACTCTTCAGTTCAGGGGCATCTATGTTGGTTCCAGGTTCTGGCTATTACAAATAGTGCTGCTATGAACATAGTGGAGCAGATGGCCTTGTTGTGTGAATATGCATCTTTTGGGTATATGCTTAACAGTGGAATTGCTGCTTCTTGTGGTACATTGATTCCCATTTTCCTGAGGAATCTCCATATTAATTTCCATAGTGGCTGTACAAGTTGACTCTCCCATCAGCAGTGGAGGAGTGCTCCCCTTTCTCCACATCCTCTCCAGCATAGACTGTCATTGGTGTTTCTGACTTTAGCCATTCTGACAGGAGTAAGATAGTATCTCAGAGTTGTTTTGAATTGCATTTCCCTGATTGCTAGGGATGTTGAACACTTTCTTAAATGTCTCTCAGCCATTTTAGTCTCCTCTATTGAGAATTCTCTATTTAGTTCTGTAGCCCATTTCTTAATTGGACCCTTTGGTACTTTGGAGACTTCCTTCTTGAGCTCTTTGCAGATTTTGGAGATCAGTCCTCTGTCAGATCTTTTCCCATTCTGTGGGCTGCCTTTTTGTCTTGTTGACTGTGTACTTTGCCTTGCAGAAGCTTCTCAGCTTCAAGAGGTCCAATTTATTAATTGTTGATCTCAGTGTCTGTGCTACTGGTGTTATGCTCAGGAAGCGTACTCCTGTACCTATTCCTTCAAGGGTACTTCCCACTTTCTCTTCTAACAGGTTCAGTGTGACTGAATTTATGGTGAGGTCTTTTATCCATTTGGACTTAACTTTTGTGCATGGCAATAGACATGGATCTATCTGCAGTCTTTTACATGCCAGTGTCCTGTTATGCCTGCACCAATTGTTGAAGATGCCTTCTTTTTTCCATTGCATAATTTTAGATTCTTTGTCCAAAACCAGTTGTTAAAAGTGTGTGGGTTAATATCAGGGTTTTCTATTTGATTCCATTGGTGTACCTGTCTATTTTTGTGCCAATGCCAAGCTCTTTTCAGGACTATAGTTCTATAATAGAGCTTGAAGTCAAGGATGTTGATGCCTGCCGACGTTCCCTTGTTGAACAGGGTTGTTTTGGCTATCCTGGGTCTTGTATTTTTCCATATAATGTTAACAATTGTTCTTTCAAGGTCTGTGAAGAACTGTGCTGGGATTTCAATAGGGATAATATTGAATCTGTAGATTGCTTTTGGAAAGATTGCCAATTTTACTATGTTTATCCTACCTATCCAAGAGCATGGGATATCTCTCCATTTTCTGATGTTTTCTTTAATTTCTTTTCTTAAAGAATCAAAGTTCTTGTGATATGGTTTTTTCACTTGTTTGGTTGGGGATACCTCAAGGTATTTTATGTTGTTTGTGGCAATTGTAAAGGGTGATGTTTCTCTGATTTCTTGCTGTGACCTTTTATCATCTCTATATAGTAAGGCTACAGATTTTCTTGAGTTCATCTTGTATCCTGCCTTTGCTGAAGGTATTTATCAGCTATAGGAGTTCCATGAGTGTGGTGGGAGGTCTAAAAATAATTCTTACCACATAAACAACTCAAAAATATTTTTCTATAACCAGAAGTATGAATGAACCACTCACGCCTAACCTGTGTGATACTGCAGTCCTGTGTGTCAATTCTCCACTCTAAATAGGTAGCAAAACATTATTCTTATTATCTTAAAAATACTCTTGTCCTAGATAGGATTGGCTTCCTTTTCCAGGATAATTTGCAATACAAATACCTTGGTAAATCTAGACTGAAACAGTAACATTGTAAGACTCAAAAGAGGAGAAAGAACTCCCTTTGAATAGAATTATAAATTTAACATCCTGGTACTGTGCAGCTCACAATATAGTGCATGTAACGAACTGTTATCAGTTATTGTCCAGTGAGGAAGGAAGAGTCAATTTTATTCTGAAGTACAGTCCCAAATATTTTAATCATGCTCCTGGGCCTAGGCCCTCCCTTTGTGTCTAGACTGGGGGTATGCCTCTATGGGGAATGGGACCCCAAAGTCCATTTGTACTCTAGGGATAGATACTATTCCACTACCATAGACACCCAGGCCTCCTACCTGACACCCATAATTGGATTCTAGGAATTTGGCTAACTACTTGGCTGTGGGTCTCTGCATCTGCTTCCATCAGTTACTGGATGAAGGCTCTAGGATGGCATATTAGGTAGTCATCAACCTCATTATAGGGGAAGGGCATTTCAGATAACCTCTTCACAATTGCTTAGACTCTTACATGGAGTCACTACTGTAGATCTCTGGACATTTCTCTCGTGACATATTTCTCTTTAAACCTATAATAACTCCCTCCATTAAAGTATCTCTTTCCATGCTATCAATTCTTCCCCGACTCGATCTTCTAGGTTGCTTATGTCTTCCTCCCCCTTCTTCTTATCCCCTTCTATTACTCCTAACTTCCCCTCCCCTCCTACATGCTCTCATTTTGCTCAGGAGATCTTGTCCTTTTCCCCTTCTCCTGGGGAACATGTTTGTATCTCTTGCAGTCCTTTGGATGTATGGATTGTAGGCTGATTATCCTTTGCTCTAGTTCTAATATCCATATATGAGTGAGTACACACTGTGTTTGTCTCTTTGTGGCTGGGTTACCTCACTCAGGATGGTTTCTTCTAGCTCCATCCATTTGCCTTCAAATTTCAAGATTTCATTTTTTTCTGCTGAGTAGTACTCCATTATGTAAATGTACCATATTTTCTTTATCCATTCTTCAGTTGAGGGGCATCTAGGTTGCTTCCATGTTCTGGTTATTGCAAATAATGCTGATATAAACATAGTCGAACAGATATCCTTGTTGTATGAATGTGAATTCTTTTGGTGTATGCCTAAGAGTTGATTCCACTTTTGTGGTTTCTTTCTTTTTCTTTATTCTGCAGGTAGGAAGGCTTTCAGAAATGTCATCTACCATTCTAAGATCATGTTTAGTTTTACATTGCTCTAAATATGTATTTGAGTTGTGAAGGTCAAAAGGAAGATAAATTCACTTTGGAAAAAGAAAATTGTTAGACATATAGTTGATCTATAAATACTTATAGATAAGACAAATCCCAGTCTGTATTTAGTAGCTTCCTTAGTGTGTTAATTCAATGAGTCATTCCATAATGTATAAAATCACTCAGAAAGAACTTAAATATTTCTAAGAATCCACACATGCTAACACAAGCAATATTCCACCAAGATTATTGGGAGTTAGATAAGCATAAATTAATTATATTTTTATTAAAATTTCAGTCAATAAAAGTGGGATTATCCACGTATGTCACTTTCTAAATCCTTCCCAGACAAAGATTGTTAAATTTATGTCATCCCATCACCCATATTTCTGCCATATTGACGACACTGAGATAAAAGCATTTAAAAGGTTCAAATCCAAAAATAAATACTCTGGTCCATCTTCTTTGACAAAATAAGAGCTTAAATCCTCATGTGAGTACTACTCTTCATATACCATGAGAAAAGAAATGTGAAATGTTTTCCAACGAGAAGAAGCCAGGGACTGGAAATTTCTGCAAATAGAACTTACTAACATTATTTTTACTTTCTCTGTACATCTTTGGTGCTTTCACACTATTTCTTTTCATTTAACCCAATATATAAATGATGAATTCACAACTATGTTTCACTTCAGTTTCATGCCCTTGTCTTTCTTATCGTATAAAAATTACATCAATCCATATATATATTTTTTACAGATGATTTTTATGCCATATTAATTTCAGTTCCAGGTAGTTGTATTAAAGGAGATGAAACAATGCTTTATTTCTCTTGCAAAAGCATACTGATGGAGAAAGTAACATCTAAAAGCAAAATTATAGCTAAGGTTTGTATATGTTTTATTTTCCACATCTGTATTAATATTTGTATATTTCTCAATCTGCTTCACAATATACATATTCATATTCCTTTATATTTACATAATTTATTCTCTGAATAACCATTTTAACATCTACATATCTTTCTTTAGGCATATTTATATATTTCTAAAGAACACAGATTAAGCCGGGCGGTGTTGGCGCACGCCTTTAAACTCAGCACTCGGGAGGCAGAGGCAGTCGGATCTCTGTGAGTTCGAGGCCAGGCTGGACCGATAGCCTCCAAAACAATACAGAGAAACCCTGTCTCGTAAAAACCAAAAAAAAAAGAACACAGATTAAAACTATATTCGTTAAAATATAACTATGAATTCAAGGAGTCAAAAGTGACTTCTAACATTCATCGTGTACTTACTTTCCAAAATTTCTTTCCAAAGAAATGAAGTATATACAGAAATAATTAGTTTGGGAAAATGTCAGGAGTGTTTCTAAACAAGAAGGTGTCTTGCTAGCACACATATGATTAAATTCTTCCAATATTTTCTTCAAAAATTGCAAACATTTGGAGAATTTGAATATGTGTGGAATCTTTACTCCATCAATTTCAGTATAAATGTGTATTTCTATGTCACTTCTCTCCTGCTTTACTTTATGACAAAATCCTATATGTGACAAAAGTATTATAAATGTAGTTTATTTCACTTCCAGCTTATTAACATGCAAAGATGAATAAATACAATAGTTGTTCAAATACAAATACTATCTTAGAAAAATATGCATTACCAGATATATATCAGTAGATACACTTAGTGAATAGAGTGTAAAAAATTATTTGCCAAATCAATATGTGTGAAATAATTTATCATACATTCACAAAATGAAATTCAGAAAAATGAATAACGAAAAGCTTGTATTATAGGATTACTTAAAATTTGTACTTTAGCATAGAACTTTTTGAACATTTCTTCAACTGCAAACTCATTGTCACAATAAAATATTTGATACTCTAATTGTAGATTATATAAATATTAAATATGTGTATATGTGAAATATTTCCTGAAAATAAATCACAAGATAATTTTGCAAAAGCAATTTTTTGTTATATACAAAGTTTTCATTAAAGATGAAAGCAAATTCCAACATTACTGAGGTTTGTATGTTTGTTTTAACATCAATAACTCAATATTGGCTGAATATTTGACAGCGCAGAAAACAAATAATACTCGGGGTTTTAGAGTTGATGTTTATTTTGTTTTTCTATCAGCAATGCTGAAAACATTTCATCATATAAATATGTAATACAGAGTAGTAGAAATACCAGGACCACATAAGAAACTGCTGAAAGTTCTATCCTACACAGAATTCAAATTACTTTGAATTTATTTTTTTGAAAATTTATTAGTAACTCAAATGACTTTTTAAATTAAACCCTGTAATATGATATAGTGCAACAATATTATACGTATATGTTTCTGGAAGAATGACATCAGAAAATCATTCAAATTACTAATTCTCTTCAGTTAACTACATCTCTATATGCACAGAAACTTTGTATTTACAATAAAGGCATTGCATTGCTCAGGATATAATTTGCTCAAATCTGAGGTGAGTTTCAGGGTGTGATCTTTGGATGACACTGTGGCAGGGTACAAACAGCAAAAGGAAAAGTATTGTGGTTAAGCACATACTACTTTTGTGAGAAAATCTGTATTTGGGTACCGTTACACTTATAACAGGATCCAGCTCATTCTCATACTTAATTAAAAACAGTCAAAATAAACCTCAAAAATTTCCTTTGCTTAAATATAAAGTGCTATGTTTGTAGGAGTCTTCTAGAGACTTTCACCTAAAAGTTGCTACCAAGTCACAATGCAGTAATAGCTTTACACTCAGTATTCAGGAGCTCTCATACTACATGCACTGGGTATTAAAATCACTTTATTTTATTTTATTATTTTATGTGTATTAGTGTTTTGCTTGCGTGTGTGTCTGTACAAGGGTGGTAGATTACCTGGAACTGGAGTTACAGACTGTTAATGACCTGTCATATGGGAGATGTAATTCTTGACTACATATTTTTGCTTGACTGGGAGGAAATTAAATAACATTTCAAAAGATAAACATGGTGATACTGTGAATGCTAGAATTGCAAAATATAGTAAATAAAATACAATTTTTGATCAATTTTGAAAATGTTTTAGGGATAGAATCCTGAGTGCTGTTAATAACATTATAATAAAATAAAAGTAATCAAAATGGAAACATTCAGTAGGATTTTGCCTATGAGCACTGATATTGCAATTTCCACATAGATGTAAAATGAATCTTTAAAAGCATTGCTACTCAATAGTTGTTTACTGTTTACACTGAAGTTAATAGCATTAAACAGTTCTTTAAGGTTATGACTTTAGAATTGAGGACCAATGTTCTTATGTTTTTCAATGTAATATATTATCAAGATAATTATTTCATATAATGAAACATTTTTTTCTGTTAGTAATTTTCAACAGTTGATTTCTCCAGTGTCACTAGTATATTCTACTTCAAAAACATGTTTAATATTGGGATACTGAATATCAGACAGTTGATAATAGCTTGATATTATGAACATGGGAGATAAGAGATGAGATTCAAAAGCTAAAGCAGAATATTAAAGGATTGCATAAATATATAAATAAACTCAGTTTTGCTGAATTATCTTACAGTGTAACGCATTCATATCTTTCATTCTATAATGTTTTAATTTAAGATTTAATTAAAGCAGAAAATCACAGATTATATTAATTATAATAAAATGTCATTGATTTTAATACCATGAAGTCTCATAGCTTCTTGCTGTCTAAAATTTCTCAAGAATCAAATACATACTAATGAGCACTCAAATGTTAGTTAAATTTTCTGTTAAGAATTTCAGGTTAAGTAGTGAGTCATTTTTTTAACTGCAATACTTATAATTGTGGAATGATATTCCAAATATTCCCTGTCTAATATTTAGAACCTGGACCTAGGAACTAAACCATTTTTTATGTTATATGGCAAGCTCACTTTAAACTAGAAATATTCTAGATATAATTGACTTAATCATATGGATCTTCTTTCTCCTTTAGGTGAAAAAACAGAAGTGGGAAATATGCCAATTGTGAGAAAGACTTGATATATTATTCCTGGGTAGAATCCAGAAGAGGACATTTGTGAACTCTAGGAAGAGTCTATGAACTCTGGCTGACAGGCAGAGATGAAACACATTGTATTACTCTGCATCCTTTAGAGGGAGGAAATGATAGAGTGAAAACACATTATAAAGGTAGATTTACCATATCACTCACACCTTAAGGCCTGGATGGTGCACCTTGTTGAGACTGAGAAAATAGGAACTCTTTATTCCACATGGTTGCATGCCCACTCTGTTGCTAAAGATCCACAGGATTTTGTGGTGGCTTTGGTATACAGGTTACATTGGCAGTCGGAAGAACCTAGACTATGCTGCCCACTAAAAATGGTGGTGGCATGCTGCCCACTAAAAACGGTGGTGGCAGTTGCTGCTGTGACAAGACAGACCATAGTGAGCAAAAAGGGAAGCAACACTCTTTTTCTCTTGGTCCCATTTATATGATGCTGCCACAGACAGATGCTGACAGAATGTTTTCTCCAGGCAATTAATTTCTTCTGGAAATGCCTTCACAGATGTGCCTATAGGTATATATCTTAGTTCCTTCCAGGGACAATCAAGTTGACATCAAGATAAACCACAAACTACTTCCCCTTCACTATCTTGAATGTTAGCAGAGCATATGGCCTGAAGATGAGAGTTTCTTTTATCTAAATTAGATGTAAGCTTATATAAATTTCCTGTGTTCTCCCTTGTGAGAGAGACATAGTATTGCACATTATGAAGAGTATTGATAACTATAATTATCAATATTTAAAAAAATAGAAGTAAGGATTATTAATGTTTTCCCCTTATTGAGATGGTGTTTTTGAATAAAAGTTGCATAAATTGTATGCGGTATGTATGTAAGTCAGAGAAGATGAAATTCAATATGTAAACATTTTTCATCAGTACACCCTCCCGATAGTAAAATTGTATCCAATACTGAAGAAGGATGAAAAGGAAGTGAAAGAGGAAGAGTAAAAGAGGAGGAAGGAAACAAGTAGCTAGAGGAGAAAGAGGAAAGAAGGAACAAAAGGAGGAAGAAATGGGAAATAATCTCTTGTGAGGAACCCTCCGTGTACAAAAAGAAACATTTTTCAATGGACAGCAAAACAGGTAATTCTGTACAGGCAATGTGCTAGACATTATTATCTTCTTAATTCAACTACTATTAGAAATCTGACTGGGATTGTTTGCATGGTTTAAGAGTATGGATGTTTGGCTTCCTTTTCCTTCCTGGTGTCATTCTTCTGTCATATGCATATTCTGTACGTCACAGGCACAGGCATCTTAAGTGCACAAGTGTGGAAATTTTATTCTCTTGTGTCATCTAAAGTTATTCCCTCTGTAGCAGTGGCTATCAGCCTTCCTAATACCATGACCCTTTAATATATGATCCTTTAATAACATGATCCTCATGTTTGGCAACCCCAACAATGAAACTGATTTTGTTACTACTTTATACCTGTAATTTTGCTACTGTTATTTAACACAATGTGAATATGCAGGATATCTGATAAGCAA
This sequence comes from Mesocricetus auratus, assembly GCF_017639785.1. NCBI lineage: Eukaryota > Metazoa > Chordata > Mammalia > Rodentia > Cricetidae > Mesocricetus > Mesocricetus auratus. The sequence continues at coordinate 81,974,213 of NW_024429193.1, read as the reverse complement.
CCTTGTGAAAAGGTCATTCAACCCCCAGGTTGAAAACCATTGATCTAAAACTAAATAAGACAGAGGTAATACGTGCTGGGGCTCATAAAAATGGGTTCAGTTCAGCTTGACTTGAGGTCAGGGTGTTCAAATCTATCCTTATTCTTCTAAGGTTAAAGTAATAAGACCTAAAAGTCTAAGGTGTGACTACTGTAGGATGTTTTTCTAGGCATGAATATCTTATGTAAATAACAAGAGACTTGACCTGAAATATTGTGACTCTTAACCCTCAAAACCAGAGGGTATGTAGATAATGAGACAATTAGTCTAATGTGTGGTTATACAATGTTGGCAGAGTTAAAAAAGAAAATCTGTTTCTTCATTGTATCTTGATAAAGAAGTCTTTTGCCATTTTTCCCTGTTGACTCTACTCTGTGTTTCTATCTTTTCCTTAGCACCTTTGTCTGCTATTTCTCAATCAACACTCCCCCTTTCAGGTACAAACCAAACAAATAAGCTAGATCTGATGGAAGCCCCACCAATTATCACAGATGGGCACCACAAGTGCAGCTACTACAGATGGTGTTCAGTATTCACCAGATTGCCCTCCAGATTCTATCCTGTATCTCTGATTTTCCTTGGCATCTTTATCTCCTGCTTCTCAATCCACAACTCCCCTCTCTCAGATATGAACTGGGCAAGTCAGTTAGATCTGACTGAACCCTCACTTAGACAGTTACTACATTGGCTCACAACATAGGGATACTACAGATGGCTAATACAAAGACTGCTCTCCATATCTGGTAAGACTGCATTTTAATAATAATTTGATTGAGCTTAATGTATCTTATATATCTTCACACAGAAGACTGATCTTTATTTGTGTACTGTACTATGGACCAAGCCTTCTTACACATATAATTTTTTGGTATTATTCAGCGAATGATCTACAATAACCACACTTTTCAAAGTAGTGAGTTTATTAAGGTCTATTAAAAATATAAATTAATGTATGACCTATAGACCTGTGGGATATGTGTTTTAAATAGCTCACATATAGTTGCATTTTTGGTAGCAAGAAAGCCTTGTTAATATATTTCATATGTATACATATATATATATATACACACAAAATTAACATGTTTTTATAGTTATGTGGCATTCATCCATGAAATCATCTCAGTGTGCAGCAAGCAATATAGTCAATAGATACAAAAAATGAATACCTGCTAAAAACTGAAAGTAAGGACATATAATTTGGAGGTATAAAAGCATATTCTGTTTGGGTTCCCAAATGGTAAATTCACCATATACTATAATATATCATGATGATACTGATAACACTTGCCAAAGGAGGTGATTTTAAATTCCGTGTTTAACTTCTCTTTTCACTAATGGAAATGACATGTGCAACTATCAAATGCTCTTCAGCATAGAGCAAATTTCCAATGCATGCTTCCATAGTTGATTATCATATGTCTGTCTCTGCTAGGGTTGACTGTGACTGGTAATTCTAGTATGCTCCTTGTGGGGCTGGGAAGTTGCCACAGCAGTTGAGATAATCTTCATATTTTCATCAGGTTCTCAAAAGACATGCCAATTTGACAACTCTTTAACAATAATGCTCCCAACACAGGTCCTCCTCCCAGACACTAGTTTATTTTGTAATCAGGAAGAGAAATTCATCTTAATATGCAGCTAGTGAATCAAGACCAGTAATTAAAACCTTGGTAGGGTACTCTCTGATCTGCATGTTCCATGGCTAGTGGCTTCTGTTGATGGCTCACCATCTAAGTTATCTCAAAGAATATGATATTCACTTTTTTTCTTCAAGGCAGTCAAGTTTGTTAAGACATTAAATCCACATAGTAATAAAGAATGTCTCAGAAAATAAACTTTTACAAAGTTAAGAGAAAAAGAAGTATTAGGATGGCATCTATCATCACTGAAACTGGAATTTATGCTTGTCTTAAATTCCAAAAGTAAAAAGCACTGACTTTCCTATTGTGGTACTAAGATACCATGACCAAGATAATTTATAGATTATACGGTTTATTGAGATTAATTTCAGAGTGAGTCAAAGACCCTTATGACAACAGGCAGATAGGCATGATGTTGGAGTAGCAGCTGAAGGCTTACATGTGAGATGACAGCCATAAGACCGGGGGAGCTATCTGAGACTAGCATGAACTTTTTAAAACTCAAAGTCTACCCACAGTGACACACCTGCTCCAACAAGGCCACACCTCCAAATCTTTAACACAGTTGGTGACCAAGCATCCAAATATAAAACTCTGTAAGTTCCATTCAATTAAAAACCAATGGTACTCTCAAAATATCATGAGTCAGAAAACATTACAGAGGAAGATTTTTTTAGGGTTTTTTTTGAGACAGGGTTTCTCTGTATTGTCTTGGAGCCTGTCCTGGAACTCACTCTGTAGACCAGGCTGGTCTTGAACTCACAGAGATCTGCCTGCCTCTTCCTCCCAAGTGCTGGGATTAAAGGCGTGCACCACCAATGCCCAGCTCAGAGGAAGATTTTTGAGCACTGTGATACAATCAGTAAAAATTAATGTTAGACTCCCAACTGGAACTTTAGAAATTTTAAAGTAGTAAAACAATATGTAAGCATTTGCACAAACGGTTTTGTCTTTTTCTTAAATATAAGACTTCTCTTAACCATGCAAATAAATGCCAGCACAGTTTGTCAGAAATTTAAATAGAAAGTACATTAAATTTGATGAAATGATCATAATAAACCCAAAGAAATGGGAACTCCAAAGCTTTTTCTAAGAGATAATAAAAGTGTAAGCAACATCAGTAGTGGAAGGAATTACTTCTTAATTAGAAAGTTAGATATTCAACTCATGAAAGGATCTAGAGCTTTCCTGTGCTATGTATTTCACTTACAGCACATTGATACAGTTGATTTTTTTCTAGAAGTGTATTTTGTGATAATTATGGTCATTACCTGCAGATTATAGTAGCATCCAGCTGAGAAACATAATTGTGAATACTTTACTATTATCTGTATAGTACATTTAATTTGCAAGTTGCAAGTTTTGTGGATAAATATTGCTATGGAGAAGTTAATGTAGTACAATTTTTATGACTCTAGATGGATTTAGATTATGGTTAATGAAGCCAAAAGGGTCAGTAAATGGATTCAATTTAGAAAACAAACTCATTTGTAATTATTAAACTAAAGCTTTCATGATATTTCTATGGTCAATATTTTCCATCCTCTTGAGCAGTTGATACCATGATTTACTACTTGTGAAATATTTTCAGTGTCACTTACTATGGTACAAATTTTTTTCATCAAAATTCATGCATAGAAGTTATAAACCTTATCTTTGAAGGCAAAATCATTAATGAAGTCATTAAAACCTAGAGAGGCCATAAAGGACTTCTATTCACCTACCAAACCTGACCTTTTTTAAAAATCAAGTATCATGCATTTACAGAGGGAAAGCTGAGAGAATGCAATAGCACTCCTAAGGCAAGCACCCTGCCAGCACTTTTGTCTTTTATACTGCTAAGCTCTACAAATACTAGTAAATAAATTCCTGTTCCCTAAATCATCCAGCTTGTGGTATCTAAATGTGTGGTAGTAACAAAGAAAGATGACTAATTCATTTCTGAATGTGCCTAAGGTGACAAGATTATCGCCAAATCAATGTGCTTTCTTCTCTACGTTGATTGATGTAATAAAAATTGTTATGTTCTGATGGAGTACAGCTACACCCTAAATGTGGATGCCTCTTACTCTGATATACAAATACAGCAAAAAAACTTAGAAAAGCTAAACTCAAGGCCAGGATCATTTGGAACATGAGAAAGTTACTATACATGAATCAGAAGTATAACTTATAAATGAACTCCCAAAATAAATTCTGATAGGACTTGTTTCCAAGTCACTGAGATATGACACACATTTCAGCACAATGAAGATTCTAAAATCATAAGCAGCAAAAGTCGTCTCTCAGGTATTAAAATTGTGCAGAGAGTGGTCAGAGATGAAGTAACAAATTTCATGTGCAGAAAAGGAACTATGAGTGAATGGGCTGAGTACTGTAACTGTTTGCCTTGTATATGACCTAGAAAAGATGACTTTGGTTAGTGTTATGGTTAAGAGATATGGTCTAATCACATTCTATTACATACCAGCTTTATGGACCTTCTCTTTATTGTCTGCCCAGGACCCAGCTTATATTTTACCACTTAGCCACAGTCTAAAGATGACTGTGTTATGAAAGGAATATAATAGTGGCTCGTGACAATTTATGTTTCCCCATCAAAATGACAACAAAACACATTTTAAGTTAACATTAGCAAATCCAGGCCATAGAAAAGTACCTGGCTTCAAGTACTAATTTTACTTCATCTACTAGAATCTACAATGCATTTTTATTAATGGTTTCAGATTTTCTACCATTTATTATCAAAACATTATTTAAACAGTGAGTGTTATAAGAAATTAATTACTTACATCCATCAGTGTCTTACCTTTAATCAACATTGAAAATGGTCAATATGCACAAAGGTCATAAGAGCACAGTTCATAAAATGAACTTTGCATAAACTTTCTTTTGTTGTGAAGAAATAAAAGCTCAGTTACTTATGACACTGAATCATTTTGAAGATATTCAGTATTAGCTTCTACCACCATATCAAACAGAAGATTTCTTTCACCACATTCACCATGGAAATTATACATTACCATTTACTATGTACCATGTAAAAATAAAAATTTGAGGTTTTTTTGTGTCCATTCCCACTCCAGGGTGTTAACATTTGAACTTTGTTGTACTTAATTTTGTACACTCTGTAAGGTACCAGCAAAATACTAACAAATGAAATGATATGTAAGCTTAAAACCAAACACAAAATATGTTCTTGGCACAACTGCACATGTGAAAAAAATGGGGAAAAATCTAACACAAATCAACAGGGTGATTTTCCCTCCATGCTAAAAAACAAACTGTGTATTTCAAATTGAATTCTATGAACAAACATAAGAGCTGTAAAGAGATATTGAGTGGCAAAAATAAGCTGAGTCTTTTGCATTTTTTTAACTTGACAGGAAATATAACTACTCAAAATTTCCCTACTCCAAATAACCTTAGTCCTTTCTTGTAAGTACAGAGATACTCCTTCTTTCAGCTATTTCTCTTACGTATCGATTTATCTTTCAACCTAGGCTTTGACATTTAAAATAAAAGCTAATTTTTTTACAATGTTGTATAACATTTTTCTTAAGGTAATAATTTACTTCAACTGGGGTAAAAATCACATAAAGGTCATATCTAAAAACAGAAAAAAACTATGAGAATACTAATATACCAAAGTGTTATTTATCAATTATATAAAACTAGTAGTCAACAGGAAAACAATTTTTTAGAAACATAATTGTGACGAGAATCATAGCACACTTTCATGTCTTTGGGGAAAACATTTTATTTTACTTACATGTATTTATGTCTATGTAAGTATGTGTCTGTCAGGGAGGAAAGCAGAGTACTGCAGTCCCCATGCTGCAGGAGTTACAGTTATGTAGTACCCCATACAGATTCTGAGCTGAACTCAGGTCCTCTAAAAAGGCAATATGAACCCTTAATTGTTGAGTCATCTCTACAGTCACATGATTTATGTCATTACTGAGCAGACAGAAAATTTACCATTACTATTATTTAATGTTTTTAGTGAACAAAGGGTAATTGAGTGTTCAAATGTTAAATTTATAGGTTAAATATTCTGTATGATTTTAAATATGTTCTTCAGACTAAAATAATACTAAAAGTATATTCAGTGAAGAACTCTTTAAAAACTGTTGAAATATATTAATACTTAATAACTTACTTAGTCTGTGCCTGTGTGTGTGTGTGTTTCCAGCCATATACATGCCATGGCTTAGAAGGATGTCAGTGTCTGTTGTGATACTTGGTTTGTGTTCTGAAAAATAAAGCTTGCCTGGAGATCAGAGGGTGGAGCTCACCACTTCTTAACCTTAGCTGTCTGGAGGTCTGTACAGACAGGAGACAAGCAATGGTATGTTTGGCAGAGAAGAGGTGATCAGATGGAGTGTAGACAGGATCTCAGTCCTTTTCTCTGGGAGACTTCAGAGGGATGAGCAGTGACTTGGCAGGTCCTTTACTTCTCTGATGTTTCAGTGTTTACCCCTGACTCCAGGTTCTTATAAAGATCAATTAGGATAGCTGATCAGGGGTCAGTATTTCTGTTCAGTCCTTCCATCTTTTTTCTGAGGCCGACTCTATGCTTTTTTAAAATAGCTGCTTAATCTGTACGAGTTTCGCTAAATATATTTTGCCAGATTCTTGGGACTCTGTCTTCCAGCTTGAGAAATTCTGGAATTATAGATGCCAGATACCACATTGAGTTTTATAAGTGGATTCTAGAAATTGAAGTCAGGTCAAGAATTGTGTTCAGATTTTTAAATTAACTTTTTGAACTATGATTGTTTTAGAAAATAAGGAATCTAAAATGACTGAGAGGCACTTGAGAAAGTGCTCAACATCCTTAGCCATCCAGGAAATGCAAATCAAAACTACTCTGAGATAACATCTCACTCCTGTCAGAATGGCTAACATCAAAAACACCAACGACAATTTATGCTGGAGAGGATGTGGTGAAAGGGGAACACTCCTCCATTGCTAGCGGCAGTGCTGACTTGTACAGCCACTTTGGAAATCAGTATGGAGATTTCTCAGAAAAATGGGAATAAATCTACCACAAGACCCAGCAACTCCACATTAAGATAACTATAATAAGATAAGCAAAAACCATCACATCAAATTTGAACAAGGCACCAACAGAGAAAAAAGAGCCCAAGAGAAGGCACAAGAATAAGATACCCACTCTCTCACACATTCATGAGTCTCATAAAAACACTAAACTGAGAACTACAGTATACGTACAGACCTATAGACTGAAGCTTCTGTCTCTGTAAGTTCATATGACCTTTGCTAATGTTCATTTAGAGGGCCTTGTTCTGGTGTTGTCCATTCCCTCTCGCTTTTACACTTTTGCTGCCTCCTCTTCCCTAGTGTTCCCTGAGCTCTGAAGGAAGACGTTTGAAGGAAATGTTTTTATTTAGATCACATTTGGGCAAGCATGTTGGTGAGACTTTATAAGTCTGTCTTCTAATATTCCTAGGGGACATGATCTCAGAGCAAACCCCTTAATCCTTTAGCTGTTATATCATTGTGGCCCCTCTTCCGCAGCATTCCCTGAGTCATCTATGTGGCAGTGTTCTGTAGATGTATCCATGAAGAGTGGGCTCTGTATTTGTATTTTGATTATGCATGGTCCTCTATAGTGATCTCAGGCTATTGCAAAAAAGTTTCCTTGATAAGAGGTGATGTCAACAATTATCTGCAGGAATGAGGCATATATTTGTAGACTGTTGTTACAGATTATGTTTATTTAGTAAATTAGAAGTTGGAGATTTTTTTCTTCCAGTGACACCATTTCTAGCAAGTGGCCCTAAGCATTGTAAGAAAGTTAATCATGAATGAATGAGTGAGCCAGAGAGCAAACCACTCAACAGTATTCAGCCTTGAGATCCTCACCGACATCCCTTTCATGATGGATCGTGGTCCAAAAGTGTCAGAAGAAATATATGATTTCATCCTCAGGTTGTCTCTTTAGCAGGTTATCATGGCATTAGTAAAGAAAAGTAAAGACAGTGTCTGACCAAGGCATGGACAAAAAAAATGTAACTTTCAAATTTTAAGTAGCTCTTCATTTTGATTAGCAAAATTGTTCTCCCAGTAAATGTATACAAATAGATATTCATAGCAGCAGGAAGAAGGTTTAAGAAGCTAATGAGCATCTAGGGTTCTCAGGACTCTGCACTGTATCTTAGAATTTCAAGATGTGGACTGCATGCATGTGCTGTGGTGCCTAGATCAATGTGGCTGCTCAGAGTTGGTACTCAGGAGTTTATACTTGCATGGAACTCTCTTTACCTACTCGTCTATGCCTACAGCTTGAGGAATTTTAAAACATATCTTTCTGTCTTTGATATTTATTTGGTTTTATCAGGAAGGAATCCTTTGACTTTTGTCTACCTATGCACTCATCACTCTAGTTCTGATGCTTGTGCTACAGTGCAACACAAACAAAGAAAGGAAAGGTCTTATTATTAAAGCATCTGATTTCTGAATATACCTCCTGCCACCTTGAGAACTTCCATGAGTTTAGAGTGGGAAATATCTCTGTGTCAACTTGCCCAGTGTCTGATATTCTGTTAACAAGCTTGTAGGGTGTTACAGGAATTTGAGATAGGATATCACTGGCTTTTACAGTGTCTCTATTAAACAAGTCACTGTAACTGTAGTTCTTAGAGAATATTACCCCTGATGAATATTTTTGAAGAATTTCCTAAAGCCAGGTAAATGTTATTATTTGGATTTTCTTACCCAAGTTCAAGTAAGAGAATAACTAGCTCTGGATCTAAACATATTTATTCTCTAAAGTGCATTACATACACAATGTATAAATATTTTTCTACCATAATTTCTATCAGGAAGAAAAACTGTACAATTTTGTGAGTACGATGGAAAAGGGAGGGAAGGAACAGATTGTCTATGAGTTTCTGGCTGGAAAGCCTCACATCGTGATCACTTGAAGAATTACAAGGCGGTGTGTCTGTACACAGATCAGCAGCAACTCTACCATCTGGAAGCTTTAATTTCCTGCCGCTAGACACTTTCAAATAGCTACTCATCCCTTGTGGTAAACTCAGCATTTCTGCTGTCCTGGCAGGTATGCACTGGGTGTAACGTCTGCCCCTGGCTATTAAGTCATCCTTGTCAAATCACCTCTTTCCCCAGACAGACTGGAGTCTGTGGAGTGAGCCTTTAGCTGCAGGTTGCATGTGGCAAGCTGGAGCCAGTGTCAAATGGAACTTGGCTGTGCCTCACAGGATGCACTTTCAGAGGTACAGGATTCAAGCAAGTGGTGGAATGTTTGTCAGAAATAGCAAGAGGAAGAACCACAGTCAAAAGAAATAAAACCTATGTCCAAAATTCATATATTTACAGAAAGAGACAGAGGCTGAGACACAGATGAGAGACCAAGATGGAAAGCGGCGGGACACAGAGATAACTGAGTTATCAAAAAAGGAATGCATTCTGAAGGGTAAAAAGAGAAGAGATCAATAATTGTGGCTCAAAATATGAACATTCAAAGGATTGCTTTGAGCATATTTAACAGGTTATTACGGCATTAGTAAAGGAAAGAAAGGTAGAGACAGTGTCCGACCAAGGCTTGGCAAAATATGTCACTTTCAAATTTTAAGTAGCTGTTGATTTTTATTAGCAAAATTGTCCTCTCTGTAAATGTACACAAATATATATTCAGGAATTTTATGCATGAATGCATATACAATAATGGCAAACAGTTGGATGTTAAATAAAAGAAAAACAAATTTGGTAAAAATTTCTGTAATAGTTCTAACCTGAGAAAAATACTGGTTCATTTGGAGTCTTAGATACATTATTGTGCTCTTTACTGTCAAGAGTGATTTTCATCTAACTAAAAGCATGCAAAAACAATTAAGCTAGTTAAGGCGAGGTGTCTCAAGTGGGTAAAAGCACCTCTCACTTAAGCCTGTCAACTGGAGTTTGATACCTAGAAACCACCACATAAAGGAGTAAGGAAAGAAGCAACTCCACAAAAAGCTGCTCTCTGGCCTCTGATAGTACAGCCCAATACCTTGGTGTCCATACACACAGCACACATGCACAGACAATTACCAAAAAACAACAGAAAAGAACTGCAGAGGTGGAGTGTATAACACATTAGTAGAGAGTGTGCATTGTTTGGGCCTCTGGATATAATTTCTAGTACAAACAAAACGTTGGGTGAGCCAGTAACTTAAAACATCACCCACTTCACATGCCAATCTTAGCTCCCTCTCTCTCCTCTTCTCCCTTATCGCTCAGGCATGTTTCTAATTTAAATAAAAACATATATTGAGAAAAAAGTAAAAAACATATCACCCGCATTGTAAGAGCTACAATAATGAATCACATACAATCACTGTATAGCACATTTTGGTGAATTAATTATGGGTTTAAGAAGCATGCTGTGCTGCTGGGGAGCTCCTAAGTAGTTCAGAACACTTACTGTGTTTGCAGATCTAAGTTCTGTTCCCTGGAGCCACATCTGGTGACTCACAATAACCTGAACTCCAACTCTAAAGGATATAGCACCCCTTTCTGGCTTTCGGGGGTACATGAACATATGTGTTTTACATTGACGTAGACAGAACTGTTTGCTAATAAAAGCAAATAAATAAGTAATCAGAACTCAAACATCTTGTCTTTCGGATACTATTTTATGTTTTCTGCTTGATCTGTTCACTGTACTAGTAGAATTTTTAATTTCAGCTCCTGATACTGGCTTAAATTATAGAAATCTGGGGAACTGATTATTTCTGCAATTCAGTGTAGAGGATTTTTCAGACTAGAGTGCTATCAACAGTTACATTCCCCTATTTACACTGATAATGTCTTGTAAATACCCTTTGTCATAGAGGTTTCAGAGGGGACTTCTCATTACATAGACTCTGAGTACTGAAAATGCTATTCAGGCTACCTACAGTCTTGGCTCTGATATGTGAATATAGTAATTTTTCTTTATGAATCCCCCAAGTGACAAGCATCTCTCTAACCAGTGTTTTGAATTTCCAGTTGTAATAGGTATAAGCTACTGATGATGACACAGTCGTATACTCCAGTATATTAGCTGCTGCTGTGCACAAGATAGCAAATAACGGGCAATTTCAGGTTTCAAGGAAGACATCTATCATGCCAACTCTAGTAGTCAATGAACTTAATAATTAATATGTAAGGACATGAACTAGATTAGGCTTCTGTTGGATAAAACATTTTGCTTAGCTGCATGGCTGTCTTTAAACGTCTTACCATTCTCACATTTGAAGCAATTCTGAGATTTCTGTACACAGGCTCTTCATCCCCAACTTGCTATCTTCTTGACTGTTTTACATTGCCTTACAACATGAAAAAGTAAATATTCAGTAAATATTCAGTGCAAAACTCAAATAATTCACAGTGGAGCTAAGCTTTGTATTTTAAAATAAAAGGAATATATGTCACAAGTCTCATACATATTCTATCAAGATAATATTGTAATTGATTTGTCATCAACATGAATAAAGAAAATATCCCATTTTAGCTTCTCCCAGATACATCTACAACTCAGAGTCAAGTAATTTTACGGTAATTATCTGGGACTTGATAACTAGGATGCTTCTGATTTATATCAGGAAAGAAAAACTAAAGTTTGTCTTTGATTTATATCTATTCCTTTGTTTGAGTGCATTTAGTAATTCCTGAGTTTGTAACAAGGTACAGCGTTGTTTTTATCAAATTCTTTTATATTCACAAACATCTTGCAGAGTGACTGCTACATGTTAAATTATTATATTAATTAGAGAATAAAATGAAAAGCCTGAATTCTAGTTTTCTATGTTCATATGTATTTAATTTTCAGACAATATATCATTGCCAAATCCTTGCCTTAAATTCCCTGTATAATTTGGGCTGGCATCAACCTAGCCCCCATGTTCAGAATTATGGGATCATTGGTCTTGGCTGATACATCATGTAAGTCTTAAAGTTAAAAGGATGGTGCTTAGATTATGGATGTAAAAAGCTACATGCAGATATACATAAACAATGACCCTGCAATTGGTCTCTTCTTATAGACTGGAAGACTTGAGAACCTAAGTAACAGAAAAGATGTATTTACTATCACATTGTTTTTCAGAATTCTCCAGGATAAAATACATTTTCCAAGAATGAAGTCTAAATTCTCCTTTGAATTTATCTAATACCTATTGTACTTTTATTGTAATAGACTGAGAAGAACTCAGAATTAATCACACAAAACACATGACAAAAATAGAATATATGTCTATATACATGCACATAAATATAGCATGCACATATATAACATAATACACATCCCTACATGTGTATATATACATGTATGCATATGCATGATATATATGCTCATGATATGTATGTGCATATATGTAGTATATATCATACACATATGTGTGTATATATGTGCATATATGCACACATATATGTATATGTAGGTATGTGTGTACATATATTATCATATATATTTGTATGTATAGATATGTATAGCATACAAACATTTATAATAGCATACATCAGTTTATATGCTACATATATACATACATACATACATACATACACACAAACACACACAGATACACATATATATGGCAGCATGTTCAAAGCAGTTTCTCACTATGTAACACTGATTGTCTAGGAACTCACTGTGTAGACCATCCCTGGCCTTCACCTCGCAGAGATCTGTCAAATGGAGATTCCCAACTGCTGCGGTTAATGATGTATGCCAAGCTTACTTCATAGTTTACAAAGCATACTATTCAAAAACTATGGTGGTGTTTCTAGGTAGAATGTGGAAGATATCTGATAGTGATTTTTAACTTAGTCATCTATAAGAACATTAGGCTTTAGATTGAGGGTGCTTTTGTTTTTGTTGAAAGATAAAAATTAGTTCTGGATAACTATTCTTATGCTTTCGTTTAATAAATTTGATCCTTGTGTCTATTCCATCATAAAACATTTTATCTTTTAATATATGTGAGCCATTTTGATGAAAAAATATACTTTTAAATTTAAATTTTATTTTCAGTCATACATTTAAACATAAATATTTTTAATTTTTGTTCCCTTGGATAATTATAAACAATTAACTAAATAAATATCAAAATACCAACTTATAAAATATTTTATAAATTATATATGAATTAGTAGTCATTAAATTTACCTGGACATCTTAGTCACCATAAGTAACTTGCTTCTGGATTCCTAAATTTTTTACTCACTTACTGTAGAATACTATTTCAAAAGGCTAATGCAAAAACATTTCTATTTCTAGTTCAGCTTTTATATTAGAACTTGAAATTACTAATGATAATCTGCTATACTCATAGATCATTGCCTAGCTCAATTGTCATGAAGGAGACTTCACCCAGCAACTGATGGAAACAGTTGCAGACCCACTGTCAATCTTGTAGAAGAGGAGGAGAAAGGATGGTAAAAGCTGGAAGGGTAAAGGACCCCATGAGAAAATCCACAGAATCAACTAACCTGGACTCACAGAGACTGAACTGCCATCCAGAGAGTTTGAATGGGGCTGCCCTGGGCCTTCTCACCATACGTTACAGTTGTGTATATTGGTCATCTTATGGGACTCATAACAGTAGGAACAGGGGCTGTCTCTGATTTTGTTTCCTCATTTGAGGACCATTCCCTACTACTGGGTAGCCTAATCCAACCACAATAGAACAGGAGGTGACTAGTCTTAGTGCAACTTGATACACCATGACTGGTTGCTATACATGGGTGCCTGGCCTTTTCTGAAGAAAGAGGAGTAGGAGTGAATGGGAGTAGATAGGGGAGTTTAGAGTGGGGAGAATGAGGGGAGAGTGGGGGGGGACTGAGAAGACAGGAAAAAATCAATTAATTAATGAAAAAAACTGGAAATCACTTCTCTCCTCTTTTTACAGCTTAAAATAAATTTAATACCTATTCACCTTTTATAAACTCAGACTATTGGTTTTCAATGGTCGTGACTTTATATTATCATGATTAAACAGGATGTTTCTCTTTTGTTACATGGATAGAAGCCCAAACTTTATAGACTGCTCTCTTCAAGTTTTAAAGCAACCGCTAAAATGTTTACTTTTCCTCAGGTAAAATTTAAATTTTGAGTTTGTCATTATACTCGGATTTATGATTGCCTGGGTGTGGTTGTAGCTAGTCTTGTATTTGGGTATGCCCCTTCAGGTGATCACAGAGAAGACTCAGAGGGAAAAGATGCAACCTTAGTATTGACTGTTCATCCAATAGGCTGAGGAGTGCATTGAAAAAAAATAAGTAGGAATCCTACCAGCACATGAGAGTGGTCTCCCTGTACTGCAGCCTCAGCAGAAACAGAAACTTCCCTTTGCCAGTTCCTTCTGCAAAGATGGACATCCTCTTCCCATGCAGAAATAGCAGAGCTAGTCAAATATGAATCCAAACCTTTGAAACTGTGATGTCAAGAGATAATTCCCCTATCTTAAAGTTTTCTTTCTTACATACTTACCTAATACATATATAATATTATATATGTATGTACATATTCAATTCAAATCTGACAACCTTTTCCAGGATCCCAGTTCTCTCTTCCATTATTCACTAGATTCGATTTGAACAAAGATGTAGTTTTGATCCTTGTTTTGAATAATTTTGAATAATTACTTATATCCTTGTTATACTTTTTGTGTTATTTTTGCTCTGAAATAACTATTATCTATATATGAATGAAAAATTAAATATAGCTTTCGTTAACTTGATGTTTTATTCATAAGCTATAATTTTAAGTTTTATCATATAGATTGTCAATTAAAGTATATATTTAACATTTTCATTAAAAATAATCTGTTCAAATACAAATACAAATGACATAATGGCATGCATCCTGCTACAAATGTTTAAATATCAGTGAGTCCTAACAACTGTATGAGCGTTTATGTTAATCTATGGACTTGCTTATAGCCGTGGCCAGTAGAAAACATATCTCTTAAAAAATAATTTAGGAGAAAAACAGGGGACTCACAAAGGAAGTAAGTTCTACATAAAACAGGTTTAGACAAGCTGTCTACTGATCATTTCCACTTAGTCATCTGTTCAGCTATTCTGGTGAACTGAGTTGTCTGACACTGGAATCACTTTCAAAAGTAAACCAGGTCATTCGAGTCAGTAAATGGCCGGTTTCTATGGAAAATATGCTCCATAGAATCAATCAGACTGATTGTTTAAATGTTGACTCACCCTAATTAATCATTATGGTTTAATAGTTTTGCTTTGGAAGACAATTTACCTCATGGTCAACCTCAATTGTTTTGTATTTATTCTTAAGATGATTTTGTTATCATTTCAAAGTTTCACCAAAGACATACTTCTATAGAGGGAGATGTAAAAAGAATAAAAAGTGTTATAATATGTTCAACGTCTAAGAAAATTTAATAGGTCATATACTATAGGCAGTTGTTATGTAATTTATTTGTTACAACTTTTCCTTTTAGAATTGTGCCTTGTCTGAGAAGCTTGTTCACTTGGCATAGAGCTTTCCTAGCACATATGAAGTCCTAGATATGACTTCTGTCACTACAAAAACCAAGTGTAGCAGTACAACACTCAGCAAGTGGAGAGAGGAGCATAACGAATTCAGCTCATCTTTTTTTGTTTTATACTGAACTTGAGACTAGCCTGGATACGTGAGACCATCTCAAAACTAAACATATAAATGAAAAATATGAATACATTTGAATAGCAGTTATCAATAAAGTATACAAAGTCTCCTTACAATGAAGTATATTGTATATTAGTGTGAATCATAAATGTAAGATATGAAACTATGCTACTATTACCAATATTAGATACAATAACAAGGAAACCTGCTTGTCTTCTGATATTTCATTATTCTCATAGTAATTGTCAAATGCCAGTCGTAAGTATATGGTCCATTACACAATTTTATAAGCTATTATTTATATATGTGTCATTTCTAATGATATCTAATTAGATACTGTATTACAAACGCAAAGTTCTTAAAATCATAAATGATTTTAAAAACCTATTGTGTCACCAATTTAATAGTGCAGGATACTTTTTCAAAAGATATTGCTAATAATTATCTAACATTAGGTACCAAATGGTTTTTTTTCCTTCCTTCCTTCGTGATTTCTTTCTTTCTTTCTTTCTTTCTTTCTTTCTTTCTTTCTTTCTTTAATCTCTCTTTCTTCCTTTCTCTTTTTTTGTTTCCAGGAATAATTTCTCTGTGTAACAACCCTAGATTTTCTGAAACTAATTTTGTAGATCAGACTGGCCTTGTACTCACAGAACCACCTGCCTCTGTCCTCCTGAATGCTGGAATATGCTATGATTCCCAGATAACAGAATAATCTCAACATATTATAAAGACTTGGTACTTTTTTGTTGGTGGTTCAAAGAGAATTATTTTAAATAAATGCCTCTTGGTGACTAAATGGACTTTCTAAAACAAATGTTTACCTGTGGGGACACCAGACCTTGAGCAGAAACCCACTTCCCCTTCGGCCTGGGAGCAGGCAGCTGTGTAATGTTTACTGAAAACAATTCAGTGCTGTAAAGCTCTTGATAGGGCTCAGATAAGGGCTAGCTCACTGAGATACCATGACTTTCACACACCTACGGCTAGATGCCTCTTCCTGTTCCCCTGCTGTGTCTCCCCGATTCTGGGGCCAGAGATTAAACCACCAGCCAGGAGGGTGAGAAGTCTAGAAAGAATTGTATGTAGATGGATGGCAGAAGTCCTTATAAAGGGAAGCGTTTTTTTCTTGGAGAGACTTCTCCTGAGAGCTCTCTCCTAAGCGGACTGGGGTCTCCTCCTAAGCTGACTTGGAAAGCATAAAGTTTCCTTAAAGCAACCGATCGGTCTCTGTGTCATCTATCCTGACCACCTCGCTACATCCTCGGATGCAGGCCGCACAGCAGGTGCGACAATTGGAGGTCCCACCGAGAACGGGGACACCAGACCTTGAGCAGAAACCCACTTTTACCCAGTTATTTATTGTTAAATCTTCATTTAGAAATGGTATGTCTACAGGTCTGTCATACCATAAGTATATTAAAAGGCTACTCAATATTGAAAGCCTTCTATGACCCGTAGTTCTTTAACAAGTGCAAATAAGGGATCCAAACCAGGCCATTGAAAAGAAACTTCACTAGCACTCCTGGACCGCCAGTTTTAGTCTTCAGAGATCCCAGAAAACCATTTTAATGTTAGAATATTACTGCTGCTGAGTAATATAGCCAGTGCTAGAATGAAAAATTCAGATGTATAGGGTTTGGAAATCATTAATATTTAGTTGCAGAGAGAAAAAAGTAGAACAACTCGAGATTCTCTTAAAGAGGATACTGAATAATGGAACAATGGGTTCATAAGAAGATTCTAAAGGATATAAAATCTTCAAACATACAATGTTCAAAATAGCAAATCATTTATCATAATTTATTTAGACAAGGGCATTATGCAAACTACCTACACAAAAACATTGACATTCTTCCAGTTACTAAAGGAGCTCCCCAGTTCCCAGCCTTTATGGGTAAAATACCAAATTGAATGTATTAGTATTGCTTTTACATTTTTTATCATGTTTTATTTTAATTTTAAATAGCTTGTTTTACATGTCAATCCCAGTTCCCTCTCCCTCCCCTCCTCCCGCACTCCCCTTCCCCCTCCCTCCCACCCTATTGCCAAATCCTTCCACATAGGGGATATCTAGAGTCTGTCATTTTACTCTTGGTAGGGTCAAGGCACTCCCCTAAGAGTCCAGGCTGAGAGAGCATCTCTCTTTGTGCTATAGGCACATGAAGACAGTTTGTATACCAGGGATAGACACTGATCCACAGCTCAGGGCCCCATAGGTTGTCCAGGCCTTCTCACTGACACTCACATTTGGGGAGTCCAGATCAGTCCCATGCTGGCCTCCCCACTGTCGGTCTGGGGTCCAAGAGCACTCCCCTGTTCAGATCAGCTGTCTCTGCTAGTTTTGCCAGCCCATTCTTTGCCAATTTGCTCATCACTCCTCTCTCTCTGTCACTGGGTTCCTTGGGTTCAGTTCAGTGCTTAGTTGTGTGTTTGCCTCTGCTTCCATGCTTTTACATTTTTAACACTGCATTGTGTGAGTGCAATGTTATTTTGTGAGCATATTCATTCATCACTCTGTGCCACCCACACCCCAGGTAGTAAGAGCCCGTCTCACTTAAGACTGCTGTAGGTAGACAAGCCACCCTACCAGTTATTAAAGCTCTTACTACATTTCAGGCACACAATTCTTTGGTTTCTTTTACATCATCCCTATTGCCATTAGTTTCACTTTTCCAATCCCAAACAGAAAGGTGCTCATCATCCTTAGCATAAAATCACAATAATAATTTTAATTACTTCTAAATGCAATATGAAATATTTTTCTACCAATCAGTCCCTGAAGAAGTTAATCTCCTTCATGATCCTGATTGCCCTTAAATATATAAATATAAATAGAGAGAGAGAGAGACAGATAGGTAAATATTTACAACAACTCCAATGTAAATATTAAATAGCTTCATACTTCTGTAGAGTTTATATTTAACAGCAAATGGTGTTAAAACAAAAATAGTTCGCATTAATATGAAATTAAAATCTACAGTGAAGATTGCATATGTGTGCATAGCTTAATTAAATTACAAGAAAAATTATAGCACAAACTAAGGAACTCCTTTAAGTCCTGATTAATGTGTTCTGAAATAAATATGTACAAAGTAAAAAAATAAGGTAGGGATAATTAATGCAAAATTTTTCTAAATAGTATAAACTATCTATGCCCTTTTAATATATAAAATAGATAAATTATAAATTTTTATTTGGTATGCTTTTGCAATAAATGCAAACACATATAAAAATAAACAAGAAACAGCAGTGAACCAGTATGTGTACAGATTGTTTATTTGATACTTGTTAAAATGATTATATCAATACAATATATTGAACTATAGAATTTATATAATACATATGATATCAAAAAGTTTTAGTTAGAAATAATGACAGGATAGCCAGAATTGAAACCAATGGAATAATTTTGTTTATTATATGATATTTTCTTGGGAATAATATTAAACATGGTATTTGATCCTGAAATAAAGCTAATAAAATTTTTATTTCATATGTTTATGATAGCTTCTTTTTTGTTTAGATCACTCAGTTAATGGTATTTTAAAATTTTTCTTATTCCCTTTAAGTGAAGCTGAAAATAAATTGATGCGAAATTTTCCTATCCTTGACATCTCACCAAAACTGTTTTTCAAAAATAATTTAGGAAACACATGCCACATTTGCTCAAAGGAAAAAGAGTTTAGGAAAATAAAAAATGTGTATGATTTACTGAAGCAAAAAGCCCCCTCAATTTCATGACTATTTGAGCATGAAAATTGCCTAAAATTATTTATGGTTTCAAATGAGTAGATTCCACTCAGGGATGCAAATTACTGCCCAGGGGACCTTAAACTTATGAAAGTTTGTACCAACTGAGCTAGAAGCAAAAGTTAAATGCTCAGTGAATGTTTCCAAAAGTTTACTTTAGAAAATATGGAGTTTGAGGTGGTGTGCCTTTAAAATAATAAAATAGTCATGGCTGTAAAAGAGTCTTAGAATAGGTTGAATTAATTACTAAAATCTCATTCTTTATGTTGCTGACTTACACAAAATTATCTGTACATTTATGAAACATTCTCTTCATTCATTAAATGATATGTCTTTATTAATAGCTAGAATTAAATAGCAATAAAATCCAAGATAGAGAAATTAAGGGAACACTGGGAAATTAATTCCCAAAATGTAAGGTCATTCATTAGTGACAGGAATCCAGAGCATCATTACCAGTGATAATTACCTAAATGAGCAATGTCATTATTCCTAAACGTATATTCAAAAGACACATGCAGTTCACAAAGGGCAAGCTGTTTGTTCTCATGACCTCATTCAAATAAAAAACATATAAATAGAGCAAAGAGCATACTCCTCCTGAAATTTATCAGTGGTAAGCAGGCAAAAACTTTTCTTTCCTATTTGCATTTTCCAAATCACAAAGATTACGGCAATGCTAGGAGTGAGCAGCAATGATTAATTTTCTGCTACTATCAATCCTCGTTTCATAATTAACACTGAAGTTATAACTCTACACAATGGGAAAAAGTCAGATAGTTTGTGGGGCTGCAGCCTAGTGAAAACATGACACAGATAGTCACCATGACAGGCAATTTACATTCCTAGGTGAGGAGATTACAGATACCAGCAGTCAAATAACAAAAGTTACCATGCAATTCTTCTTAAGAAGCCAACATTAGCAATAATAAAAAAGCTTGGTATACATCCAGGAGTATTAGAATATTGCCGCAGAACAGACAATTATTTTCAGTGACTAAATTACAATTACAGGCACATTTGGCTATAACTTTACTACACAGAAGACTCTGCCAGTAGAGAAATGAAGGAAATGAGTCTTAGTAAAAAGTGATGAACTTAGTTGTTTTAGGTGTAGGAGAGAAGTTAAATCCATGGTTAAAGATGTCATGAATTTAAATATGCAAATAATCCACTGTTTCCTTCTATGGATTCTAATGGAAATGTAAAGGGACTCTTGAGGGTTATTTCTATTTTAAGACCATTTGGTACCAGATAAAAATGTAGTACATAAATAAATAAACGATAGTACTCTAAAACCACAAATACATGAAGGACCTGTGACATCTAACACTACTGAGGTCAATGCCTATTGACGTCATAACTGAGTAATATATCTTTCTGATATTGTTTTTATTTTCTTGTTCTATGTGGGTGTTCATATGAGTGTATGTTTCGATGTGTGCTTGCTCATGCATGTGCACACACACACACACACACACACTCACACACACACACGGACATATGGGTAAATTTGACAATGTAAGGAATGTCCAGACAGTTGTAAATCATGTCTATTGACTGTTTGGAAAATGCATATTGATTAAATTTCATTCATCCTCATACAGATTGTTCAAGCACCACATCACTTAACTATAGAGGTCCTGAAGAGAACTATTGAGCAGAACCAGGAAAAGTAAATGTTCCTTCCACATGAGGAACATTAGAGTACTAAGATAAGACTCCTCTGCTAATTAGCTTGAGCTCTCAACCTCACACCACCAAGAGTTATCTGAGGTACTCTCAGAAAATTGCTTCCATCATATTGGCTTATGGGCATGTTTGTGGGGCTTTCTATAGATTGCTACATGATAATGGAAGGCCTAGGTTGCTATAGATAGACTCATCACTAGGCTGAAACAGAAGCTACCTGGCTAGACACCCAGAAACAAGCCATTAAGCAGTGTTCTGTGATTTCTTCTTCAGTTATTGTTTCAGTTCCAGCTGTAACCTCCCTCAGTAATAGATTGTGACATGGAAGTACAAGCCTTAGGAATCCTTCCATCCCCATGTTGATTTTTTTGACTGTATTTCACACAGCAACAGAAAGCAAACTTGAGGTATTCTCTTCAAAAACAACATATAAATCCAAGGATAAAGTAGAAGTACGAATTCATTTAATTGACATTTGCGATTTAAAGTCATAAAGGAATTGATGATCATGAGTTACATCTTTTCTTTGAATGGAGAGCACAAGAAGGAATCAGAGGAAGTGAGAACTTTTAAGAAATGTTTTTTGTGGTGATATATTATTTATGATTTATTAAAGCTTATTATTAAAGAATGCAATGTCATAGAGGCCAGGCAATGGTGATACACACATTAAATGTCAGGACTCTGGAGACAGGCAAATGGATCTCTCTGATTTCAAGGTCACCATTGCCTACATAAGAGTGAAGAGTAAGAAAGCCCATGCCTTTGATTTCAGAACTTGGGATCACACAACTTTAATCCCAATATTAGGAAGGTGGAGACAGGAAGATTTGGCTGAGCAGAGAAAGGGAGAAAGGAACTCAAAGCTTTCGCCTCTGAGGATCCCTGGAAACTGGAGAGCCATTTCAGCTGGGCAGAGATAAGAACTAGTGGCCAGCTGTTTGGATTCTCAGATCTTTAGCTTGAAGCTTGAACCCCAATATCTGTATCTGGGTCTTTTATTATTTGTGTTACATTTATATGTTTTCTTACTAGTCTACGCAGCAGCTTACCAAGTTCTTTGACATTCAATTTCATTGGCCTTATTTATTCCCTTGTAAGTAGTAGATTACAGACAGCTGTGTCAGCTGAATTACTCCCTGCTGCCCTCCCAAATAACCAGATATACAAGCAAACTATTTCTAATTGAATCAACGCTATTCTTCCTTCCTCAAGGCAGTTTTGCATCTACTCATAAATTCACTTTGTCATGCTCTTGGTGCACGAGCGTGCTTGGCTGAGTGTGTAAATATAGAACTGAATTCACCCTGGAAACAATTTACTGGTATCTTTAGCATTTGCATAAATTAAAATATTTAAAACATTTTATTTTTTATCATAGAGATAATTAAGCTTTCTATAACAAGGCTTTAAGTTTCAGCCTTGTACACAGGGAGGTGAAAGGACAGCACAAGTCATGAACAGTCTGAAAGCCCCTCATGAGTTAAATTCACTATGCTTATAAGCTAGAATCATTTTTATTTCTTACAGTGGCTATGATGGGAGTCAGGAACTTAGTATGATATCCAAGTGTTCTATTACTTATCTACATGTCTAAATCTCAAGATTTGCTCATTAAAATATAGGAACAGAGAGGTGTAGTGCAGAATTTTAAGGAAAAATATTAGCTTAATTCCTCAGAATAATTTAAAGTGATGTTAATTTTTAAATGGACATGTATGGATGGTATTTCATTAATAATATTTGTTAATATTATCAAATATTAAGAATCTTCATGTGTAAAGGTTAAACTGAGATGATTCTTTGTATATTTGAGAGAGGAATACATACTTCCAACTATTGTCAGAATAGAATTACATTAAAACTTGTTGTTGTGTTAGTGTTTTATTGCATATACTCATTTTCCTTTTTTTTCAGTTGAGCTCAACTTTGTGAGCTATTGAGGAAGTATCACACCACAGACTAGGTATGGTGACATAGGCCTGGTGCTAACTGTAACTAAATCATTCAAGATGTGGACGTATGACAGATGCAACTCCAATCTGTGTTGAGTTTCTGTAAACGCAACTAATTTTTCCCATACCACACAGGTGTTCTGGTTATGTAATCATGCTGCTTAGCTCCTTTTTAAGACAGCTGACAGTTTCCTTGATGCTCTGGCCCTAGGTGTGGCAACATTAGGCCCAATAAGAGCTTTCTAACATGCAGTCCTTCATTGTATAGGGTAATCTTCATCAAAGATGGCAGCAGTGTTTTCAGTTGTGCCAATAAGAGCTGAAATCAGCAGTAGAAGCAAGAAAGCAGTTGAAGAGTTGCAAAGAATTGCCAGGGTTACAATCTGTGGTGACAGAAATATCTGAGACAGTGAAGGAAGGAATGAGTAACAGAGGACTAAAAAAATCTACAGTGTAAATAATAAAAGTAAATACATAAACCTTGTCAGTTATAATCATCACTTCAGTAAATTAAAAGCATGTCCCATATTAATGATGGCATGATAAACACATAAAGAAACTGTAGTGATTTCTGGTGCCAGAAAGTTAGAAGCTATTGTGAACGAAGGAATGGCAATCAAATGAGTAGAGACCATAATGTGGATAACAAGGCAGTTAAACTAACAAAATGTATATAGTTTCTGTTAAAACCCAAAGAAAAAATAAATACTAATAATTCCATAGTAATACATATGAATTTGAGAGAAAATAGATTCTATCTATCTGTGCACAACATATAAAAAGAAATGTAAGTGAATATAGAAGACAGGAATCCACTACAGGAACTGCATAACTGTATGAGACCAGATACACTGGTAATTTCCAAGTTTGTGTATTAAATTTCATTGAGTGAGAGAGCATTTGTCTATCTTCAGTCTGTCCTTATATAACAATTAGCTCAACAAATTTAATACATAGTTCAAAATTCTTTCATAATATTTTATCTTCACAGTAAAAAGTATATCTCATTTCCTGAAACTTTAATATGAAACACCAGATTTAGTGATTTTTTCATAAGCTAATATACAATGTGGAAATCCCTGAAAGGATCTATTTTAAGTCAAGTTGCTATGGTTAATGCTTCCTGTAATCCTGGTGATATTCAGAAGTAACACATGAAACATTGTTCCCTGAATCCACAAACTCAACAGAATTATTACAAAACAATTAACCAAAAGAAGTCTTAGGGACATTCTACATGTCTCAGCAAGAGGCTTTGGCTACAGAAGAGAACGCAGAAATTCTCATGGAGAAGGATTATGAGAATGTGATGGGGTAGACAAAGACAACAGAATGGACTGTGTGTGAACTTGACCTTTGGTGGTTAGTTTACCAGAAGATAGAAAGGAACATTGGAATTCTTAGCAATACACTTTCGTCCTGTTTGGTTCACGCTTATAAATTTTTTAACCTCTTTAAATTTTAAAAGGCTCTTTCATTTTACATACCAATCCCAGTTTCCCCTCCCTCCTCTTGTCCCACTACCCCACCATCCATCTTTCCTCCACATATCCACTCCTCAGAGGGTTCAAGGCCTTCCTTGGGGAGTCGTCAAACTCTGACATACCAAGTTGAGGCAGGACCAAGACCCTCTTCCTCATATCAAGGCTGAGCAAGGTTTTCACCATAGGGATTCAGCTCTAAAAAGCCACTTCATACACCCAGTATAGGTCCTGGTCCCAAAACTGATGGAGTCATATAACTGTCACACACATTCAAAGGGTCTAGTTTAGGTCCATGCTGTTTCACAAGATGTCAGTCCTCCATACCTCCCCACTGGAGCAGGTCAGCTGTCTCTGTGGATTTACTTGCCCATCATGATCTTGACCTCCCCAATTTTTCATATGATCCCTCCTCCCTCTCCAACTGAACCACAAAAGCTCAGCCCAGTGTTTATCAGTGGGCCTCTGCATCTGCTTCCATCAGTTACTAGATGTGGGTTCTATGGTGACAATTAGGGTAGTCACTAATCTGATTAAAGGGGAAGGTCTGTTCAGACATGTTAGTTGTCTTAGCTGTATTCATTCTTGTGGATGGGAATTTGGCTAGCACCTGGTTTTTCCCCAACCCCATAATAGTTCCCTCTATTAAGATCTCTTTCATTGGTCTCCCCCTCCATACCTCCCCAAGCACAGTCTTCTCATTCCCTCATGTTCCCATGCTTTTACGCATCTCTCTCTCTCTCTCTCTGTCTCTCTCTCTCTCTCTCTCTCTCTCTCTCTCTCTCTCTCTCTCTCTCTCTCTCTCTTTCTCTCTCTCTCTCTTTCTTTCTTAGACAAGTTCTCATTACATTACCTTGGCTGTTTTGGAGATGACTCTGTAAACCAGGCTCTCCTTGAACTCAAAGAGATTACCTGCCTCTGCCTCTGTCTCTTAAGTGTCAAGATTTAACATCTGCACCTCCACACCTATCCTGATTTCATAATTTTTTGTCTAGATAATATATAGTGCTTGCACATATTCTAAACAAAATTGCCCTCAGTCACACAGTTACTAGCACTGAGATTTACTTATTTGAATGAACATTATTTTGACAAGCAGGACTGAATCTACCCACACAGACATGAGACCAGCAGAAACACAAGTGTTTTCTGACAACAGCTTTTAGCACACTAACAACTGTAATTCACATCTGAATTCTACACGCATGGATGTAAGCCATAATTATACAACAAAGAATTTAATACTGTAGTTCTTTATCAATTCAAGACAAAAAATAAGGACATGATGGTTAAAAACAGTATCAATCTGGACACTTGGAGGAGGGTCTGGGCCCTCCCTGGAACTAAATGAGAGACTCTAGAGATCCCCACATGGAGGGCCTTACCATCCCTGTAGAACGTAGTGGGGATTTGGTGGGGGTTATGTTTGGTGGTGGAGGGGAGGAAGAGGGAGCTGGGACTGACATGGGAAGCAAGCTTGTTTCTATTTTAAATATAAAATAAAAAGATGTTTGAAAAACAGTATGATATCATAGAGTGGATTGTAGTTACTGAAAACATGAAGAACAAACGTTAAAGTATAAATAAAATTCATAGCACTACTACTAATAATGTTTCATGCTAATTTTTTCTTCTGATAGCAGATTCATGATTTTATTGAAAGCAAACTTCAAGTATATCTGTGTTAACAATGTAAATTGGCATGGCCTGTAGCTCTTCTTTGAATTAAATTTTATTCCAAGGTAAAATACTGAATTTGAGGACCTGCCCCCTTACTTCCTAGGACATTAAATAATACGTTGCTTGATGCGGGACAGATTGCCATTAAGAGTACTTTCTACTCTTCCAGACACCAGACAGCCACATACACCCCTCTTAGTCTTTAGCTCCCTAATTCCCTCTCTCCCTCCCTCCATCCCTCCATTCCTCACTCCTTCCCTCTCCCTCTCCCTTTTTTCTTTCCTATCTCACCCATACACACAAACAAAAAATGTTTCCTTAACTTTGGGTACCAGTTCTATATAAAGACATAGATGTTTTTATTTCTGAAATTTTATGTGTTGACAAAACATGGTACTTATATACAGAAATGATTTTGTTTTGTATTGGTTTTCACTCTTACAATTTTTTGTTATACACAAATTTAGATGTCATTAACATTGGTTACTTGAGTGAGGCAGCAACCTCAACTGCAATGTTCAGAATTCATGCTCCTTTGCCTTCCTGGTTAACATTTTGATGTGTAGTGCGAAATTACTGAAATCACTGAACAGATTCATCTATTATTATGCAATAGGAAGTCTGAGTATATGAACTGAAACAGCTTTGCATTTAATTTACATGTATACATGCAGGTGATACATAATGTTTCCAAGGGAATTGCTGTAATGACTGTTTTTTAAATCAGTCCTTCATGGTCATTGGTAAGGCCTGGTCTTTTCATTTTGAACAAATTGTATCTGCCTGTAGCATAAACAGAAAAGCAATTGAGAGCATAATATTATTGTGACTTACATCAATGGTTCAGCAAATACTGAAAAGAACAGAAAAGGACCATAGTCAATTTGATCTATGAAATAAAAAAGGTTAGTAAATAAATAGATTTGCTCAGTAACTACAGAAGTACTCTGCAAGAAATATTATTTCCTGACTTTGAGTTTTCATTATAGGATATGAATAGGAATCAAGCAGTTGAGACTGTGAAGAGTTTTATCTGCCATCACTAAGACAAAATAAGAACCATTTTGTTTTTAATTGAATAACATCCCAAAGTGGCAATGGAATGAGGGTGTCCCCATAAATATTAATACAAGTCATTAAATAAAATTAGTTAAGTGAACTTAATTGCTGGGATTTGAAGAAGTTCTCTCATTTTTGTCTGTGGAAAATTACTTCCAGTTGTGTCTCTGGTTTAATAAAGAGGAAGACTTGCCAATAGATGCACAGGTAGAGGTGAGGTGGGACAGGCAGAAAGAGATTGGGAATAAGGGGAAGAGTGTTGGGAGTAGTGAGGAGATGCATTTGAAGCAGGAGATGAACCTCCCATGTTGAGAAAAGGTTCCAAGCCAGGTGGCATATTGTAGATAAGAAATACAGGCTAATTTAAGATGTAAAAGTTAGCTTGTAGAAAACCTGAACTACTGTCTGAAAACTTACAATTAATAGTAAATTTCTATGTTGTTATTTAGAAACTGACTGGTGGGAAATAAAAGTCTTCCTACACTGCCCCAGTTTCCACGGTGCCCTGGGTAGGATCCATACACTAGAAAAACTTTGTGTGATTGCACTCTAGTGTGACTGCATTCTCCTATATTAACAGGACTCTTGAGGTAGATGCAGGAAAAAAAGAAGCTAAATCTCAGCTATATCATAATAAAGCAATCTTTCCCCTCACACCTAACTAAAAAAACGTGTTTTTCCAATGAACCGTGGAGTCCGTCAGCAAAATAATAACCAAAAACATTTTGAGTTACTTATGACAAATACAATTAATAATTGCTTTTCCTTTTTTATTATTTTTTTACACACATATATAATGCTTTACTCAAATACCCCTCTAATGCCTCCCCAATCCCTCCACTACTTTTCCCTCCTAAGTTTATATTCTCTTCCTTCTCCTATCCCCACAACAGATAAGTTCATTCAGCGCTGCCTGCTGTGTTGCATACAAACAGGTGTAAGCTCATCTGCTGGAACAGAGATAGGCCCTTGGGACCTGTATCCCTGATAAAAATCTGACTTTCTCTCCCACAGCTGCTGTAAAATTCCAGTAGCTTTTAAGTTAGAGGTGGAACTTCATGAATTACTTCTCAGTTCATGTTGGGATTTTCTGTGGATCTATCTTTAGAGGCCCTAACCTGCAGTCACAGTCACTACATGCTTCTGGGTGCAATTACCTAGTCATGTCAAGTAAACAATGTTTCCCTGCCTATGTCTAGCACTTCTGGCTCTTACAGGCTTCCTACCTCCTCTTCCTGAGTAAATTATGATACTTTGGGGGGGGAGGAATTTGTATTATCATTCTCCTTTATCATCATCTTCCAAATGACACTCCTGCTGAAATGCCTTCCATTGTGATTTAAGTTATCTTTGATCCAGCAGTTCTATGAGAATAGCCATTTAGGAAGAGACTGTATGATTTAATTCCTGCTGAATGTTTTGTTTTCCTTCTTTACTTTTAGTATGGTTTAAGCTCCATATGCGAAAATAACTGGCTCAACTTTGTAAAAAATATTCTGTTTTTAACCTAATAGAATTCATAGATAGAAATTAAATATATACAAATAAATAAATGAATGAAAAGCAAGGTTAGTGTGATATACAAATTTAAAATTCATGAATAGTAATGTATATTCTTCTATGAAGATGGAAGAAAAAAACCAATAGGACAATTAACATATATGTCTAGAGACTTCTTACATGAGGAGAGCAAGTAGAGAGAAGCATGTATCCATTATTCCTATAAAAAACACAAAAAATCAACCAGTAGTTTAGTATTAAATGAAAGCACATTTTTGCTTCTATAATTTCAATGACTATTTTATGTTATTTTAGCCATTCTGACAGGAGTGAGATTGTATCTCAGAGTTACTGTTACTCCTGTCAGAATGGCTAAAATAAAAAACACCAATGACAGTTTATGCTGCAGGGGATGTGGAGAAAGGGGAACACTCCTCCACTGATGGTGGGAGTGCCAACTCCTACAACGACTTTGGAAATCAGTATGGAGATTTCTCAGGAAAATTGGAATCAGCCTCCCACAAGACCCAGGAATTCCACTCTTAAGCATCTACCCAAAAGATGCAAATTCGTTCAACAAGGACATCTGTTCCACTATATTCATAGCAGCATTATTTGTAATAGCCAGAACCTGGAAGCAACCTACATGCCCCTCAACTGAAGAGTGGATAGGGAAAATATGGTACATTTACACAATGGAGTATTATTCAGTGGAAAAAACAATGGAATCTTGAAACTTACAGGCAAAGGGACGGGACTAGAATAAACCATCTTGAGTGAGGTAACCCAGTTACAAAAAGTAAAACATTGCATGTACTCACTCATATATGCATTTTATACATTGATCAAGGAGTGCCAGTCTACAATCCCAGTGCCAGAGGGTCATGGAAACACAACCTTCAACCAATGACTGATGGAAACAGAGGCAGATAAACACAACTAAATACTGAGTTGAACTCAAGGAACCGAGTGACAGAAAGTGAATATTGATGAGCTCATGGGTGAAGACTGGGCATGTTTAACCCACAGAAAGAGCTGACCTGAACAAGGAGGACCTCTTGAACACCAGACTGATGGCTGGGGATCCAGCATGGGACTGAGGCAGACCTCCTGAATATGGGTGCCTGTGAGGAGGCCTAGGCAATCTATGGGACCTTGGCATGCAAATGGACTTTGGCTGTCCATTCTACACTGAGAGATACTCTCTCAGCCTGAAATCTTGGAGAAGGGCCCTGCCCTGGATGAAATGACAGACTGTGGACACCCCTCATGGAGGACTTCACCCTCCCTGGGGAAATGAGTGGGGATTGGGGGAGAAGAGTATGGAGGATTGGTGGGAAGGCATGGGAGGAGAGGAGGGAGAGGGAGAAGGAGCTGGCATTGACATGTGAAGCAAACTTGTTTCTAATATACATTTTAAAATAAAAATGACAAAAAATGTTTTCTAAGGTGGATAAATATGGATAAATTAGCTTCTTCTAAGTGTTGTCAGCATATTAAATAGTGTAGATCAACTTGTCTTGTATTTAAATGTCAAGTAAGTAGATGGATTTTAAATAATGCTATAAGTACTATGATAGAAACATACCAAGAATAAAAACACCAGAGTCCAGTGTTCACCATAAGCACGGACAGAACAGTGTATGGGTTGAGACCTTCAAGAAGCTCCTGACTTTGAATGTTTCCTGTGGTGTGACATAATGGAAGCCAGAACATAATGGAAAGCCTTCATGTCAATGAGAGCACTCTCCCTTCCTATTGTATTCAGGTCTCAAGGGAAATTGCTAAATGTGCATGGAATGGCTTTTTATACAAGAGAACACTTCCCCAGGATTCATTTGCCTACAATTTCTCTCCTTTGTTAAAAATGCTGCCCCAAAGCCTCGTCAAGTGAAGGCTTAATATCTTGTACTTCCCAGTCTTTATGACTTTGAGCTGAAAAAAAAATCTCATTTGCAGGAGGAAAACAATGCCGCCATTAACCATGTGACTTACTAGAGGAGCACACACATGAGGTAATAAAAGAGCAGTTTACCGCACCGCTAACCACACCCACTTTAGGCATGACTAAAGGTGTATACAGATGTAGGCGGTAAACTACGTCACTAACCAGGCCCACTTTTGGGCATGACTAGGGGCGTTATGGAGGAAGTTATAAAAGACTGAACAGCTGAAGTCTAGCTCTTTTTTTTTCCAGCTTTTGGCTTCCAGTTCGGCAGTGGAAAACTACTCAGCTCATCTGGGCTACTTGTTTGGTCTCTTGTGAGTAATTTCTACAATAAATACTTATTTTTACTTTTAGTAAGTGTGCCGTTTATTGTTGCAGCATCATAATCTGGACATACAGGACCCACAGGAAAGTGACTACTGAACTCAAACAGTCCTTCAGGGTTCCTGATTCATGGAAGAGTCTACAAGACTTTCTGCAGGACACAGAAAAATGGCTGATAGACTGCCAATGAAGATGGACAGTTTAAAATTTCCTGCTTTGTTGAGAAGTCTTCCAGACACACTGTGGCCTATGGGCTGAAGATGGATGCCCCAACATTAGAGAAAAAATTCATGTGATTGTCCAGTCAGCAAGATGTCTCTGTCAATCCTACTGTTTATATATTATACTTCTGTGGTCTTTGATAGAGTTGAAGGCAGATAGTTATAATTATAGTTTTCCTTAGTTGTGATAAAAGGTAAGCTACATATAGAACTTTGGACTTACAAGGATGGGATGGATGATATTTTCTTTAAATCTTGCTAAATGTTGATAGACAAAATATTGTAACTGTGTTCTTACTTGATAACTATTCTGTTATATATAATTTGATTATGTTAAAGTTAAGACCTTTCTTTTTGTTTAGACAGAAAAGAGGAGATGATGGAAGAAGTCCTGTGTATATGTCAATAAATCACTGTTGGCCAATAGGGAAGCAAGATAGGTGGGACTAGGAGTCGAGGAGGACTCTGGGTAGGAGAAACAAGGAGTCATCTTGTAAGGCCATGGGGTAGGAAGCCAGGAAACTTCTCCGGTAAGAGAAATACTTAAATTAACAATTATGGGGTAATTACTTAAGTCAGAGCTAGCCAGTAAGAAACAAGCAAGGCCAACGGCTTCATAATTAATACAGCGTCTTGTGTGTTTATTTGGGACTAATGCAGCTCTGGAATCAGACTGGCGGGAAGGCTTCTTTTAAGGAAAAGGCTTCTCTTTACACTCATGTAAAAAATACTCGTTTTTCCCCTATGTTACAGTCCCATAAAATACATTGAACCAGGAAGAATGTACTAAAATTAAAGAATGTGAAATGTTACAAGAAAGAACAGAATTAAAATGTCACAGAAGTGAGGAACTCTTAGAAAGTATTTGTGTATATTCTTAATGGAGGTATGCTTGGAGGGGTAGCTGCGTGGGAATCTCAGCTAACAGGCAGAGGAAGGATGACTGGAAGAGCTTACTAATAATAAGATACCCTATACTATATAAAGTATAGTTCTATTGATTTTGGTGAGTGACAACATTTGAATTATAAGAGTGTCATATTAACTTTCATTAGAAGAAAGATCTTTAGATAATAAAATAGGTAAATTAAAAAATCTCTCATTAAATCATGCCATAGAACCCTGTTTACAGATCTAGTTGGCAGTGTGAACCTTGGAGAGTGATACCTAAAAATTAGCAGACAAAACTCTCATGCAATAGCCAACTTTTTTTCAGAGCATGAGATAATTTATATTTTGAATGTTAAAAGGAGTGACCTATATAATCACAAGGATAATCTGCATGCATCAAAATCAGAGTAGTATATGAATAGCACCAGCTGAAATAAACTCCCTCCTGTCTGCTACACCTAAGAGGACCAAATCACATTTCATGAACAATTCAGTGTTTTTTAAGAAGTTTGAGTTCAGAAGTATCTTACATTGCTTTCTTGAACTTTTCTCACAAGCATTCAGAGTTCCCTTGGCTACTTTCTAGTGTTATAGAAAAGTCAATCACACAATAGAGATCTGTGTTAAGAACCAAGAAATGCTCATTGGTTGAGAGTAATACTCGGGAATATATCTAGAAATTCATGCCATTCCAATTCACTCTGTAAATGATAATTGTATTTATCAAGTAGCTTTATACTCTACCACAAATGTTCTGTTTAAAAAGTAGGAATGCCCAACTGATAAAACAAAAACAAAACCCTTCCAGTTTTCCTCATAGCATACAATTACAAAAGTAGATGTACCCTGATTTAAGAAGCAAAGTTACAAAGCAGAAATAAACTTAGCAGAAAACTTTTCTACATCAGCTACTGAGGACAACTAAGACAAAAGTAAGGCATGAAAATCAAAACACTTCTTCACTTACATTAAACTACATATGAAAGCATGGATGAGTATGTCAATGTAAATATATCATAGGGAATGCATGGGTCAAAAGCAGATAAACTATAGAAAAGAACTCTTTTGTGTTTCATAGTTATTTAAACCCATATTTGAAAGTTCCATATAAACAATAATTTCTCTCAAAAGTTGCCTTAGAATATTATAACATATCCTTAAAAATTGCCCTTGGTTTATATTTCATTCATCTTAAAATTTATAAATTTGAGAATTTATCCATGGTTGTTCTTATGCAAAATTGAAAGTTCGATACAATTTAGTAACACATCTGAAGCTTAGTTTTACTATGCTTTTTATATACTACTGGAAAATCTGAGGTGCCCCATGAAATTTAATTTTAAAATTAAAACTATATTACAAGAAAGATACCCTATAAATGCAACTGAAATTCTATGCTATTTCAATTGCACAAGTGTCTGTCATAGAATTGATACCCTGAGAAATGAATATCACTAGTATAAATTGAATTGATATCCACCTATCTTCTCAAATATTTTGTTTTGTTATGCCCATTGGGAGCACATTGATCTTTCTTCTTTAATTAGGTATAACAGAAGTATCTCCATTTCTGTTATTACAGGTCTTGTTGAACACTGAATGAGCAGACACTGACATGCTACTGAATGATATACTCCTTCCATCAAGTTCATAGTAATTAAAAGTAACTTTCCCTCCCTTTTTATTCCATGTCAATTTCTTGGGCAAAACTATTTCATTGGTGTTCCTGCACTTTTCACTCCTGAGATGTTTCTTCACCTTCAATTCCTGCCGCTCGCCTTTGTGGGTGACAGTGAGAAAACAGGGATTCCTTATGGAGGTGATTAAGCTTCACTTTGTGAAGCATGCAATGACTACTCAAGTGGACTCCCATAGAACAATGTGAGGTGCACTCTCACCCTGAACTCTTGGGGAAGGGTCTAAGCTCTGCCCTATATGAAATGACAGACTATGGACACCCCCATGGAGGGCCTCACCCTCCCTGGGGGAATGAGGTAATAATGGGGAGGGGGTTGGGGGGAGGGCACGGGAGGAGGGGAGGGAAAGGGAGAGGGACCTGGAACTGACTTGTGAAGCAACCTTGTTTCTTATCTAAATTTAAACTGGAAAAAAAAGAACTCAAGGTATTGTCAACTATGTGATATTGTCATACTCATTCATAAAATTCATATCAAAGGGACCATTTTCTGTCAAAATTTGGCTTGTTTTATAGTCCTGGAGACTCTGTTACCTAAAAATTAAAAGCTAACCCTAATGTGACATAGTATATTAATATTTAATTATTATATAAGATATCAAAACAATGTCCAACCTAGTTTTGAAAAAAATCAGAAAATATATTGATTATGATGATGAAAGATGAAGGAAGAGTATCACCCCCAGAAGAGTACTTATTTAAAACCATCCACCATGATCAAGTAGGTTTCATCCAGAGATGCAAAGATGGTTCAATATATGAAATTCTGTCAATGTAATCCACCATATAACAAACTGAAAAAGAAAAATCACATGATCATCTCATTAGGTGCTGTAAAATCCTATGACAAAATCTAACACCCCTTCATGACTAAGGTGTTGGAGAGATCAGGGATAACAGGAACATACCTAAACATAATAAAAGCAATATACTATAAACTAACAGCCAACATCATTCTGTGGAAACAAATGTGATTCGCATCAGTTGCCTTTACTTCTTGTTATTAACCCAAGAGTGCAAATGCAAAATGCTGACTAGTGTTTGAAAATAAACCATTTTACTGGTGTTGCTTACAGTAGTAAAGAAAGGTAAAGGATACTATTCTTGGTCCTGTCTACAAGTGTAACATCATAAGTTTTGCCCTCAACGGTGTGAAATACACTTCACACAGGAAACACGCTTAGGTCATCTTCTTGTTGTCTGTCCCTAGTTTTGATTGTGAGATTTTAGAGGTCCTTGCTCATTTAATTCCGAAAGAGTAACCTTGCTTCTCCTTTTAAGAAAAACTGTTTGAATAGCCAGTCAAATCCTAGAAATGTCATGTTATACAGTATTGCTAAGTTAGTTATGATACATTACCTATGTACAAGATGGTATATAAATTATTAAATACATAAAATGAATTCTCCAAAGCAAAAATAACAGTGGTAGCATCTGACGAGGGTAATTTGGTCAGGGGAAAAAAAGAGATAAATCATCTGTTCAAGACTTTTAAATTTGTATAAATATATATATATATGTATATATATATATTCTTTTTTGTGAGACAGGGTTTCTCTGTAGTTTTGGAGTCTGTCCTGAAACTTGCTCTGTGCACCATGCTGGGCTTGAACTCACAGATATCTGCCTTCCTCTGCCTCCCAAGTACTCTGATTCAAAGCATATGCTACCAGTGCCTGACTGTAAAATTATATTCTAGAGTCACTATTTTTTTCAAACAAAACAAGTCAGTCTGTTTCTTAGCATCATTTTTACTTTCTCACAAAGTATGACTCATTTGCAGAAAGCTCTCATATCACCCAAATAAAGAAATTTTCTGTGTTTTTACAGTATACTGTAATAGCTCACTTGCATCTCATCTTTATGACAACTCTTGCTACAAAGAACTGATATTTAATTTTTCTTCTCCATGTACCAACTAAAAGAACATTAGTAAAAACTCTTTGAAGGTGAATGCTTTGGCTGGATTCTGTCCTTTTTCTGACCTTCATTTACTTTTGCTACCTATTGTATAAGCAAAATTGTATACCTATTGTATAAGCTCTCAGATCCAGTTGACAAATAAGAGTGCATTAGAGATTAAAATCAGATGGGAGAAAAAAGTGGGTTGACACTTCCTAATCTGTCATTATATGCTGTTTCCTTACCAATGCAGCACTGACTGTGGAAGTGCTTATAAGTGTCTAATCCTTTAACCATTGCTATTGTTTACACTCATTTAGCATTGAGGAACCTAGCTTGTCCTCAACAAGTGATCATTTCTGTTATTTTCATATTTAGGTCACCACGAATTTAATTACAATGAGTGTGAAAATTCTGATACTTCTTAAAACTATTATCAAGTGTACAGACAATATTCTGAGAAGATTCCTGGGATCCATAGGACCTGCCATTTTATGAAAACTCTGTGAATTGTAGACTTGTTAATGTATGGATAGAAAAAGAATATGCAGAACCCGGTTTACTAAACTGTTGAAAAATCCTGACCTACTGTTTTATTTTCACTCTCTTTTTCAGTTAAATAATACTTAGTGGGATTGTGGGGAATCCTTTTTTTAGCATGATAGTGTATCCGCTGTCACTAAAGTCTATAATGCATCCTCTTTCTATGGCTGTGCATTATTTCATATCAGTTCCAGTTTCATACACTTACTGTACTTTGCGAAACAAATGATTACATAAAATAGTATCCTTTACCTTTCTTTACTACTGTAAGCAACACCAGTATTTTCAAACACTAGTCAGCATTTTGCATTTGCACTCTTGAGTTAATAACAATAAGTAAAGGCAACTGATGCTCATCACATTTGTTTCCACACAATGATGTATTTCAGGCTCAGCATAATTAGGGGGAACCTCAAGTTCCAGTTCCTAGTAACAAAAGCTCATCCATGTACATGATGAGATTCCTTCATTTCAATACTAATCAAAGCATAGAAAACAAACAGGAATGCATTATTATATGGGAACTGTGACACGAAAATATGCCTCATGTGCCACAGTGCTTTCCTTTGTAATGTGGTCTTATTGTAGAAGACATTTTATAACTACTGGTATTTTGAGAAAAATCAATTGATCCAGCCTTCTGTTTTCAGATTCTTCCATTAGTATAGTTGCTACTTCAAATATTTAATATGAAATTACCAAGTCAGAAAACAAACAAGACACAGAAAGATGTAATTTTGTGAATTTTGTCTTAAGAGAGCATCACAGCTTTCCTAAACTTCAAAAAAAATTATGGCCTTATGGTACTGCATTTTCTGCTGTTGTTTTTGGTCTGAATTTAGGTTGTCAGCATCCTAAGTCCTAGGCTCCATTTTATTTACTACAATCAAACTTCTTTAGAATGAGCATGTATCACTAAACCACAACATCTAAGTACAGCTGTTGAATTGGTCGTCAGATAACATTGTTCAGTGTCGTTTGCTGTGAGGATAACTTTCTTATGCTCTGAGCTTCACATGATTCTGGGGCATTATACTTTTCTCCTAATTGATGCTGTCCTTAGATTTCAGACTCTGGGAAATCTTTATTACTGGTAGCGAAGGTAGGGGAGGAGGGGAAAGAAAGGGAGCTGGGACTGCCATGTGAAACAAGATTTTTTATAACTTAAATTGAAAAAAGAAAATGCAACAAAAAAAAAGAAAAGTAAGGATACATAAATTACCTCTAAAATCCATTGTATGGTGTTGGGGGAAGTCCTGTTATTTGTCAATAAAGTACTGTTGAGCCTATAGGAATCTAGATAGGTGGGGCTAGGAGTCCAGGAGGATTCTGGGAAGGAGAAACAGAGGAGAGTCGAGATGTAACGCCATGAGGTAGGACCCCGGAACTATTCTCCGGTAAGAGACATACTTAGATTAACAATTATGGGGTAATTACTTAAAGCAGAGCTAGCCAGTAAGAGACAAGCAAGGCCAACAGCTTCATAATGAATATAGCCTCCTGTGTGTTTATTTGGGACTGATGCAGCTCTGGAATCAGGCTGGCGCGGCACAGCCCAGGCGACTGGCGGGGATAAACCAAAGCAGCTAGCAAAAGAAAAAGCTTCTATCAAAGAAAAAGCTTCTCGGAACAGAATGGTGATCAGGAGTGGGATCATGAATTTCCACGCAAAGTAACAAAAGCTTTAAAAGAATTTTAGAAACAGAAGAATGGAGAGAAGCACAGATTTTTGGTAGCAGCATTTTTCTCAGGTGAGCTCTGTTATGCTATCAACAAGCCGAGATTTACGTGGCTGGCTTACCAGAGTCTTCCTGACTTGGCATAAAAAGAAAAAAAAAACAGCAAGGTTGTTTTAAGAGACTCTGCTAACGATTAAAAGGTGTGTACGTACAGCTGGAAGTGGCAGCTTTTGCTGGATGTCAGCATGGACTGAGGCGGTAAGCTGGAGTCACGTTTACGCCCGCCATCTTGAAAACGTCAGTTTAAAACAGCTGCGGTTTTACAGATAAGACACGTGGCCAGAAAAACATAAAGATTTACAGTAAAGTCAGACTTAAATGAAGAAAAACCTCTAAAGGTTTACAGTATGTTTAAAAATATATGTGAGATTGAGAGAGAAACTGAAACGACAAAGTGGTAAATAAATACAAAAGCCGGCATTGGGGTGGCGCACGCCGGTAGGATTGCTCCAGAGGCAGAGGCAGGCAGGTTTCCAAAGAGAAACCCTGTCTCAGAGAAAAATAAATAAAAGTGAAAGAAATAAAGTAGTAACAGATAAATAAATAAGCCGTGCAAAGATGGAAAAAATACAGAGAGTCTGGATACTGTCTGGTATTGTGTTTTTCAGTTTTTTGCTTGCTCAGGAAGGAACTGCTACTAAAGTACACTTGCTTATAAATGCTGCTAAAGTAATACAACTTATATCTTTTGAAAATGCCTTGACGTCAAAATTTAAGTATAAGGATATGTTACTTGGAAAAGGAGAATTTGCTTATGTTTCTACAGAAAATGAAAAGCTGAGAATTCCTTCCAGGCTTCTGTGGTTTCACGAACCAAGACCCCCGGAAGCAGTGGACCAGGTGTTCCAACGACTGAGACAGCTAAGATGATACAGCTTTACAGACCCTGAAAATACGGACTTATACAGATTTCTGAGTTTTGTCATTGTCCCCATGGTATAAACAGCGCCCCCTTCCAGCAGGAAGCAGTTTGGAATGAGCGACGTCCCAATTCCCATCTTGTTTATAAATCTTTGTTTTCATTTAAATGGGATGGTTTATAATTGGTTAATGATCACAGCCAACCTCTTTTTAATGGTAAAAAGGGGAATTATGGTATGGGTATTGTTTTTCATTTATTGATACAAATTCAAGGTCAATTTTGTGATATGTATATTTCTCCTGTTGATTAAGTATTGTGCTTATACTGATCTTTTAAAACATAATGCATAATTGAATACAGACTATAGATAGTTACCTATAATAGTTAGAATTTATAGTTAGGTAAGTTAGGTTTTCTAGATATACAAAAATATATTTGAAATGGACAGTCTTCAAACCTCTCAAAGACCTTCAGAACATGGCATTTAAAATGGTTTAGGGTTTTTCTTGACAATGAGAAATGTCTGCTCCTGGCAGCACCAATTACGTCTGAGAGGAAGATGGGCATTGAAGAAACTTGTTATGGAGTTTGCTTTCAACATGGCAAGATTAGCCATTTGGGCAAGAACTGCTCTTGCCTGTACTTCTTGACTGTTGTTGTATAAACTGGACAAGCAGGACCCACAGGAAAGTGACTACTGAACTCAGTCTTACAGGGTTCCTGCTTGATGAAGAGTCTACGAGACTTTCTGCAGAACAAAGAAAAATGACTGATAGACTGCCAACGCAGATGGACAGTTTGAAATTTCCTGCTTTGCTGAGAAGTGTTCCTGACACATTGTGGCCTATGGGCTGAAGATGGATGCCCCAACGTTACAGAGCAACTTCGGGTGACTGTCCAGGCAGTAAGATGTCTCTGTCAATCCTAGTGTTTATATATTATCCTTCTGTGGTCTTTGATGGAGTTGAAGACAGATAGTTATAATTATAGTTTTCCTTAGTTATGATAAAAGATAAGCTACATATAGGACTTTGGACTCACAAGGATGGGATGGATGATATTTTCTTTAAATCTTGCTAAAATATTGTAACTATGTTCTTATTTGATAACTGTTCTGTTACACACAATTTGACTGTGTTAAAGTTAAGACCTTTCTTTTTGTTTGAACAGAAAGGAGGAGATGTTGGGGGTAGTCCTGTTATTTGTCAATAAAGTACTGTTGAGCCTATAGGAATCTAGATAGGTGGGGCTAGGAGTCCAGGAGGATTCTGGGAAGGAGAAACAGAGGAGAGTCGAGATGTAACGCCATGAGGTAGGACCCCGGAACTATTCTCCGGTAAGAGACATACTTAGATTAACAATTATGGGATAATTACTTAAAGCAGAGCTAGCCAGTAAGAGACAAGCAAGGCCAACAGCTTCATAATGAATATAGCCTCCTGTGTGTTTATTTGGGACTGATGCGGCTCTGGAATCAGGCTGGCGGGAGGCATTCTCTCACGGAAAAAGCTTCTCTTAACAGTATGGAAACCACAGGAATGCCACAATTCTGCCAGATGCTTCAGCCTTTCTCTGGACTCACTCACCTTTCCTCTCTTTGTTTCGTTAATGGATCTTCTCTTTAAGTTGTATGACTCTTTTGGTTCAATTTTCTTTGAGAAGACAGGTACAGAGAAGAAAACCTTGGTAAAGTGTATTCCGATGTAATTAGTAGAAAATGAAGTAGGTAACCTTTTGTGGCTGATTATAAGCACATGATTTTCTGGATATGAGTATTTTTGGACTAAATAACTTATTATAAATTATCCCTGTAGAATGCATATATATATATGGAACGTTAATGAGGAATGAAATTTAGTCTGGTCCAAGTCCACTGATGATTTGCTACCCATAGCTTCCATCTTTCTCCCATTATTTTAGCTGTGCCTTTTGAAATTTAAGTGTTCTGAAATTCTGCTTGCCTTTGCTTATTAAATGCCTTCACAATAATAATTGTTAATTAACAATTAACAGTTTATTATGCTAACTCTCTTGGTATAACTTTTTGAATGAACTTCTTAATGAGAAGTGAATCCGTATTGACTGCTATGAATACGTTTGATTCTGTGGCTCTCTGGGAAAACATCTTAATTGTAAAGCAAGTATGATAGGTTATTGGAAACAGAGTTTTAAGGATAAAATAACTTTGATTTCACCTCAGTGACAAACAAAATTATTTAACTACTGTAACTATAAAGCCTTGCTTTGTTATTCTTTATAAAAAAAAAAACCCACTTCCTTACAAAACGTGGTAATTTTTACCTGTAATACCACTAATTGGGAGACAGAGGCAAGTAGGCTAGCCAGTTATCAGGATTATGTAAGCTACATAGCAACATCTACATTAATCAAAGTAAAGAATAACAACCACCCCCAAGGAAACATCATTTTATTAGCATTCCTCAAAATTTTTCTTTCTTCATTAATAAAGACACTGTGTGTCATATTGTTCTTTATCTGATGGGCTGAAATCTAATAAAAGTTTGCAACTTAAAACAACAAATAAACTTAACCTTGCAGGTCAATATGTTACTAGTCTGACTTGATATACAAAGTTAATCAAGAGGCTGACAAAATGAGAAGGCCTTCTGGTATCATCTGGTCATCTATTCCAAATTCTAAAATTCCTCATCAGCTCTTGTGTCCTCCTAACACACGACTGTCTCTTTAGAATCAAATGTACTTTTAAACCTGGAATTGTGCTATCAATCCTGTTGCAAACTCATCACATAGGGAAGATGAGTTGTTTATCTGATAGAGTGAAGACCTGAGTTTGTATCCACAAGACATTTGTAAACGGGAAGTATTGAAATGAGCACATGTGCAACTGTCACTGTGAGATAGACATGAGTATCTTTTATCTCAGCAACTAAACATATGATCCCTGTATTCAGTGAGACACTCTCCCCCAAAAGGAAGACATGAAATTAAAAAGGAAGACACACAAAGTCAATCACTTGTCCCTACTCATGGCTCACATGTGTTCACACATATAAATAAAGAACTTATATCTTTAGATTAAAGGTGATGGGTAATTCAACAACCCATTTTAGTTGATGTCTTCAATTTCATTACTTTGAAAAAGTCTCCCTGTCTGAGCAAGAAAACATACTAATCGGTTCTAAATGTTACAATATTGTCATTCTTAACAGTTATTTTACTGAATACATTCACATTAAAGCCACAGTAAGACACTGGAAAATAGTGACCTTTGCAGAATATTTTGGCATTTTTATTGTTATTTTATTTTACAACTCCTAACCTGAAACTGCATTAAGAGCTACAGTAATAAAAACATGACACTGACACACACACAAAAAAGAGTTGAGTCTATCAGTGGAGTAGAAGTGAAGGCAAAACATAGATCTACAAATCTATAGACAACAGAATTTTTCAAAATAAGCCAAAAATACATGTTGGAAAAATTATATCCTCTTCAACAAATGGT
Organism: Mesocricetus auratus; assembly: GCF_017639785.1. Lineage (NCBI taxonomy): Eukaryota > Metazoa > Chordata > Mammalia > Rodentia > Cricetidae > Mesocricetus > Mesocricetus auratus. The sequence goes on along the minus strand of NW_024429193.1, from coordinate 81,932,153 downwards.
TCTGATCAATAATTTGGCTGCATGCAGAAGAACCCGAATGGATCAATTCTTATCACCCTACATATAACTCAAATTCAGGTGGACCAAAGACCTCAACATAAAACCAGGAAGGCTGAATGTAATAGAAAGAAGTGAGAAAGTGAAGAATAACTTTGAACTCACTAGATTAGGAAAAGAGTTTCTCAATAGAACATAATTAGCACAGGCACTAAGATCAACTATTCCTAAGTAGAACCTTGTGAAACCAAAAAGTTGTTGCATGACAAAGCACACTGTCATTTGTTTGTATCTGTATGTGTGTGTGTGTGTGTGTGTGTGTGTGTGTGTGTGTGTGTGCTAAGTTGAAGGTGGCATAATGGAAAAATCTCTTTTCAAACTACACATCCTATAGAGGGATAATATCTAAAATATATAAAGAACTAAAAAATGCATATTAAGAAAGTAAATACTGTTCCTGGTGTTGGTGGCACATGCCTTCAATCCCAGCACTTGAGAAGCAGGCAGATCTCTGTGAGTTTGAGGCCAGCCTAGTCTACAGAGCGAGTTCCAGGACAGGCTCCAAGGCAATACAGAGAAACCTGTCTTGAAAAACAACACAACACAAAACAAAACAAAAAAGTAAATGCTCTAATTTTAAAATTGAGATACATATAAAAAGAGTTCTCTATAGAGAAAAATCAAATGGCTGAGAAGCACTTGAAGAAGTATTCAACATCCTTAGCCATCAGAGAAATGCAAATCAAAATTATATCAAGCTATTATTTTACAATAGTCAGAATGGACAATAAAACAAATGAAAACTCATGCTGGTAGATGTTGAGTAAGGGGAACATTCATGTACTACTACTGGTGGGAATGCAAACTTATGCAGGCATTGAAGAAATCACTGTAGATTTTCTTCAGGAAGACAGTTATCAATTTACACCAATAAGCAGCTTACTACTTGAACAGCTGGAAACTCTGCCTCACCCCCCTCCTCCCTCTCCAGACCCTGCCCTCTCAGAAAGACTACCAAAATTCCAGAATCCTCTCCTGAAACTCATGGCCCAGCCTACAGGCTATGTAATACTCTTCTTCATGTGTGTGATGGGATTTATCCTGCTCCCTTCCCCTGCATCACCTCTGAAAACTGGAATGTCACCCAAAAGTACTTTGGTCAATAAACCTCCTTTTTTTTATTAGGCTTGATCTGGCTTAGTGAATCAGCAGAGAAATCTACTATAAGTGGTACAAAAACCTATCACTACTGTTATTCTTATATACAAATGATGCAAGTAAATGAACAGAATTAAAATACAATCATCCTGAGTAAGGTGACTCAGAAACAGCAAAACAAATATAGTATGTATTCTCTTTTATGTGGATGTTAGCTCTTAGGTCAAATATAAACAATCTGTAATCCATAGAACCAAGGGGTTTGCGTGTAGAGTAAAAAATAGGGAGGAAATCCAGATCTCTCTAAGAAGGGGCAATAAAGGCCATACAGCTAGACAGTTTCCAGGTGGTGGTCCTGACCAAATTCCATCTAGGTCAAAATATTTTAATATAAGCTTTCTTAATTTGGTCAATATTGTGGGACTCTTTTTTTCACTGGTGAATTTCAGGATTAACAAATGTGCCCTACAGCAAGATTATTTCACCCCAAATTCTGAAGTTAGGCTCTTCTCTCTGGGTACAGGGCAACTTCTGCATTAAACCTCACATTCAAGAACACCATCTGTGATGGAGCTTTTAGGGCGTGACACTCAGAAAATGTAGTAATTGAGGCCAATGGTCAGCTTTCTCAGGTAGGAAAGCCAACAGCCAGTCCTGCTGCAACACCACTGTGACCTTGAAAATTTAAATCAGCAGTATAAAGGTACTCCTCCCCTGAAATTTCAACACTAGAAGAAACAGAGAAAAAGTTTTGTCTATTTTTCAGATTTATATGGCCACTGCATGATTGTTTCTAACTGCTGTTGAATGTGTGAGCTCGCTGTGCTGTTTCTTCCTCTTGCTGCCAGTTACTGCACATTTGTTTCTGGCTTGTCTTGAATGTGGGGATGTGCTGTGTTATATATGTCTTGATTAAGCATTAGTAGCTTATAATTAATGGGTATGGCTAAAAACCTGTAACATCTGTAATAAAGTCAACTTAAAATTTGTGGCTCAGTGCTGGAGCCTTCATAGGAAATAACACATGGCTCACTACCATCTTAACTAAGGACAGCCATATGGGTAGTCACCGCTCTGATTAGGGCTGACAAAGGAAGATGCCATGACTTTACCACTATCTTGATTGAAGGCAACCACATTGTATGAACCAGAAAAAAAAGAGACAATAGATCTCAAAAGATAGTTTTAGATTTGGAAAAGATTTTGGTATAATTCTTGTCCTGTCTTAAAAACAGGTTTATAAAAGACAAGATATAAAACAATGCTTGTTACTGAGGTGTTAAAGTTGTACCTACATGCATTAATATACAAGAATGTATCTTGCTGGTAGCCAAACCTTGAAACATAAGAGTAATCCATTTGGTATTGTTTTAGAGACCTTGGATTGTACACACTACTAAAACTTGGTATTGTTTTCTACAAATTGTGGATTTGTTCTATGCCTTCATTCTTGAATAAAAAGGATACTTTCTTTAATATTATAAAAACACACTGGAGAGATTTTAAACTCCTTTAAAGTAAATTACAGAGTTTTATAGGGAATATGTAGATTCTTTTAAAAAAGCCTTTAAAAATCTATTAGCTTATAAAGTTAAGGAAAATTTTTAAAATTTCTAAGATATCTTATTATGATGTTTTTGTTATTATGATCTTGATTAATAGTAAATAAAAGGCTAAAAATTAGGGCTATAATTATGCACCAGAGACTGAAATACTCCTAACTCCTATTTTATTGTATGGTGAGATGGTGACCTAAACAGTCTGACCAAACAAAAGTAAAAAAACAAAAACAAAAAGACCACTTAGAGAATGTATCTCTTTACTTAAGGTCCATTCAGGCTAACAGAGATTGATTTAAAGATAAATGTCTAGCATCCTTTTTTTTGCTGACATTGTTAAGTTCTAGCTATGTTGGTAAACTGAGTTATACAGCAAACTGTTATGTTCTATAATAGATCAGAAAAGTTACCAGTTTCTTTGTACACTATGTTTATAAGTCTTAACTTGATACTGAAAGAGCTTCAATTCAGAAATTCTTAGTTTTCAAAAGCTGTTAAAGATGATTAAGCCTTGAGATGTTCAGAAATATATCTAATAGATAACGGTCCTCAAGCTCTCAGATATTTGCTGAATATGACATTTAAGATATAGAAACTTATAACAGAAAGATACTCCCAGATCCTAGCATGTCTCCAATAAGACAATGGATACAAAAAGGGACAACTGCACCTGGATTATGTTAATGCTAACCCTTGAGTAAGACTTCCTCAATGTCCCACTTGCTGCCAGTGTTCAACCTAAGATATGTAAAATGTAGAGTAAATTATCCAACTTTGTATAGACAAAGAAATGTCAGTCCCTCCCTTTCTCCTCCACAGAAAGCCTCTCTTATTCTGGGCTTGGAACTCAAAGCTACTATCTTGATACCCCTGATCCAATGCACAGACACCACAGGACCCTGACATAACTGTCTAAGTAAAGGACTACGAACTAGTTTCTGTTATTTTGGTTAATCCTTCTCAAGTATCTGATCACATTGACAGTTAGGCTACCTGTAAGTTTGTCAGCTAGGTAACAGCAGACAATTAGCTCCTTCCCCAAAGTATAAAGTCACCTTATTTGTTCATTAGTCAGTCCATTAGTTAGGTCAAGCTACTATGTCTTTTATTAAGGGTAAACAGGTGTGCCTTATTCACAGTCTTCATGTTACAAGAAAAGCAGGTTTCAGGTGTAACTTTCACTAAAAAACCATGCTTTTACAATGACTGTTCTCAATAAGAACTACTTGTTTCTCTGGTAAATTATTTCAGTCCAAAGCAAGTCTATGTTCTGATGATCCAGCAATGATCCTAAGGTATATAAAGGACTGAGGATGTAAAAACTTAAATAAGTTTAGTGGGTATGAAAATATATGTAAAATATTTCATAGACAATGTAAAGTTATATTAGTTTACTGAGATTTCAAGAGTCCACAATTTCAGCATTGATGAATGGAATTCTGATAAGCTTGTAGATCACTGACTACTTACTATTGAGGCACAAGTTCAAAATTTTAAATATCTTATGGTTGTCTTCTAAGCATAGACTTAAAGGTCCTACCCAGCAGGCTAAAAACATATAATGGACTCTCTAGACATGGAAAAATGTCCATGCTTTTATCACAAAGCCATAATCTTTGCTATGACACCAAGTTGTAAATCTCTTCCAGGTGTTTTACAGACACTTGTTAACTGCTTTCTCTATAATATAAGTCTCAGCACAACAGAAATGCTAATACATCTACAAATTTCTTTTCTACTTTGGTAAATTACTTTTCTTGTAAGTTTCAGGAAGTCAAGAAAATGTCACAAGGCTTAGATCCAACTTTTACAGGTCAAAAAAATATTCTAAATACAAGACTTTCCTTTGAATTCCTGGATTTCAATTTTTGCTTTTCCTTTGTACTTGTCTCGGCAAATTTCCAGTTGGCTGACAAATGCCATACAGGGAACACCTGTGAACTTCAAATGGCTGAGCTCTGGACTTGCTGAAAGCTGATGTGAACCAGTCCAGCCAATGTTCTCCCTGTGCATTCACCTGAATCAGATAATCTGATGCTTCCGGTAAATGCCCCTCTGCCCAGCCTTTAAGTAGCCTTTCAGTCTTCCTGGTTCCTGACAACCAAAACTCCCACTATAACTGGAAGCAGCTACAGAACTGAGTACATCATCCCTGCTGTAGAAGAGGCTAAAATGCTAAATCAAAGGGAAACTCTCTACAATAAAGGAGAAATAGCTACCGATAATGCCAATTGATATACCAAAAATGGACTCAGATTTTTCAACAGGTAGATTCATTAGTTAATATGATTCTATAATATACTAGGCTGCTGGTAGGCACTAGCTTGACTTCTTTGCGTTCAGTGAGCCTCTACCCATACTGGCTAATGTTATTGGTATACAAAGCACTCTGCTCACCATTAAGGGGAAATATAAACTCCAATCCATCCACTGCTGGCCTTCTTGGAAGATAAACTAGTGAAATGGTGACACACAGCTTCTGGGAGTAATCTGATTTGGTATAAGGAACATTCAAGGGATGGGTTACTAAGAAACTGAGACAGAAGCTCAGACATAAGAGAAAACCAGATACTACAAAAGAATACGGAAGTACAATGACTCCTCCAATGACAGTCTTCTATGCTCAGATGAGTGCCTTATTTAGCTAGCATTAAAGAGGCTTCTTCCTACAAGACATGGGAATGAATACAGAAACCCATAGCCAGACAATACACAGATAGTGGGAGACATTATCATATTCAATGTTAGTGGAATGTCTCCTTCAAATCAATCCCCTCAGGGCCCAGATGACCATGAAGAATAGGAGAAAGAGAGACTTCAAGAGCCAGAGACAATGGAAGACACCAAGGAAACAAAGTCCTCTAAACCAACTGTATCAGCCCCATGCACTTAAGAGCTTACAAAGCTTGACACAGAATGCACAGGGCCTGCACAGGTCTGTGTACCAGACGGGATCCTAGAACTGAAACGAGAAGTTGACAAAAGGCTTCATCCAAAAACTAGATGCAATCTACAATTGATACCCATTTGCACATGAAAAAAAAAGTTTTCTCCATTTGTGTCTCACAGGAAAGAAACTACTCTTCAGGGTAGGCTGCATTCCCGGCAGTGGATGGCCAAAAGAAAATAAACTCAATAGCACCTTTGGGGGTTCCTTGTCGCATAATGTTATGCAGGGTTTTTTATTTTATTGTTTTTATTTTTGTTCATTTTTTTCACCCCACAGGTCCTTTTTGTATGTATTATGACTACTGGTTTTGGGTTTTTTATGGGATTCCAAAGAGGGCAAATGTGCATGTCTCTGCATCAATATCTGTTTCTTGTGCCTTTGGGGAGGTTACTTCTGTTTGCTTGTTTTGTCCCAGTCATATTTTGTTTTTGTTTCATCATATTATATTCCCTTAAATGCTCATTTCTTTTCTAAGGAGAGTCAGGAAGGAGTATAACCAGAGGAAAGGGGAGGAAGGAGGAGCTAGCAAGACTAATTGGGGGGGAACTGAAAGATAATTTATATATTTAATATACTATTTTTAATCAGAGAAAAAAATAGGAAATGAAATAGAAAGCAATTTAAGCGACTTCCCTTTATAAAAAATGAATGCCCATTGTAAGACCATTAAAATGTCTCTGAAATAGTATTTTGATGCTCAGTTAAAATGACCAAGTCCTGTCTTCCCCAGATCCCACTCTTCCATACACCTAGATAAGAAAGACAAAAAATTCATAGTATGGGTAAACCTTGACAGTTGTTCAGTTAACTTTAGCATATATTGAACAACGGTGTTGATGCAAGTTTGTCAGCCATGTACTGATAGCTACCTGAAGCATACGCTCTACTGGTAATTCCTCTAAGACATCAGGAGGCAAGCATCATTCATAAATTATTTTCTTTGTCAAATGTTATTCACAAAGTGGCCTATAATCTTAATTATGGAATGTCTTTTTAAAAGGTCCAAAGTTTGTGTGGTTCGTAGAGTTAAATAACCTGAAAACTGTATACATAATTCATTAGTTATGTGAAAAGGAAAAAATAAGGTGAAATTGCTGACACAGTGCTCAGGATACATTCTTGTTCAGTGTTCTTAGTCTCAGTTTTAAAAGAATCATTCATAACGTTCAGAGAAAGTGTCTCAATACATTTCAGGGAGTTTTATTTTCAAAAGATATGCGGGAAGGAACAAAAAACTGCTTGAAATGTTTTAAGACGTCAACAGTCAAGTAATACAAATATTGAGATGTCATTTTCTTATTACTCATAATTCAAGAATTTCAAAACTTCCTGAAGTAAAATTTATTTTAGATTTGAAGGAAAGAAAATGATTCCCACCACTGATAAGTATGCCTGATTTCTTCCTGTTTCTTCTTTTATTGTTGTAATTTCTTTTTTACCCTAACATGTTAATGGAAGTAAGCAAAAAATACTCTCCAACACAATTGCATTGTTATGTTCAGAGTTTGAAGAAAATTAAATTTTACAGGTTCTTTATGCTTTTATCATATTCATCTTACTTCTGGATGATTAATTCAGGCTTGGCAGCAAGTTCTTTGTTATTTTGACTCTCTTGAGAAGTTTTTGTAATGAAAATGTAGAAGATTACTCAGGGTAAGCAGATGCAATTTCAAAGAAAATCACCTAGGAAATTAGCATTCTATCATGCAATATTTTAAGAGTTTCCTTAGAGATGACCTTTCTTCTAGAAATACCAACATATATGTTAAACATATATGTCTATAATCTTAACCCAGAATTAAAGAAAAAATGCATATTTATAAATAGATGATGTATGGAATAAGTCTAATAATGACTAATTATTCAAAGTGAGCTACATGTAGGTCAGGAAAGACAGGTTAATGCCTAACAAAATGCATCTCTATGAAATAAAGCAAAATAAAATTTTATGCTTTAGTAATGCATTAGTCACGATAGTTACTCTAAACATATAATTAAATATGTCTATCATGTCTAAAATAAACAACACAATCCTGGGTATCGATCTCAGCTGCTTAAGCATTAGGCCATCACATATTAGACCAGTATATAATTATGCTGCCTGGAATCCTAAGTGGAGTCAAAGAGTCAGAGTTCAAAGCCACCCCAACCTATACAAGAGTGAAGAGTAACAGAGCTCATATATTTGTCCCAGCACTTGGTATCAAGCCTTTAATCCCAGCACTAGGGTGGTAGACACAGAAAGTTATGACTGGGTGGAGAAAGGAATAGAAGTAGGAGGAGACAGGAATTCTGAGTGATTGAGTCTGAGGATTTCCAGAGACAGGACAGCCCTTTCTTCCTGAGACAGAGGTAAGAACTAGTGGTTGGTTACTTTTCTGAACTTCAGCTTGAAACATAGGAGCCAATATCTGTGTCTGTGTCGTTATATTTTCCATGTTACAATTGATGCCCAAAGTTAAAGGACAAATTCACAAAGTCTCTTTGAGGCAAACAGTACAGGCCCAAGGCTGAGCTATGCCCAGTATTCCTACCTGAGTCCTTGTGGCATGAGGCCATGACTGACAGCTGCATTTTCTTCTGTTTTCTAATCCTTGAGCAAATTTGGTATTTCTTGGTTGAAGCATTTCTAAATAGCCTTCAGTTGCCACCCAAAATGAGGAGGCTTTTAAGCTTTCTTCTATGCTTCTCTCCTTGAGCTAACACTCTCAGCACTTAGTCACATACTAGTTCTCCGATCAGATATGCTATGCCTCACAGTTCACCAACACTGTGTGCAGATTTGGCAATCTACTAGGAATTCTTAAAAGAAGGAACTGGTTAAAAAGGAGAGTTTTTCCCCCTAACATGAAAAATGAGAAACATACTCACAATGGAGAGAGTTAAGTCTTTGTTTGAATACACAATGTATGAATTTAAAACAGAAAGATTAAATGAAGGGATAACCAACTTAGCCAGGATTGACATACTGATACTTATCATTTTGATAATCTTGGTTGCTATTTTGATAACTCTTGGTTTATCTCTTAAAACGTTGGTTGATATGAGTGCTGAGATTCAGGCATTAGAAAAGTATATTAGTCCAGGCTGAGAGAGCATCCCTGATTGTGGGATGGGCACTCAAAATCTATTTGTATGCCAGGGATAAATACTACCCAAAGCCCCATAGATTACCTAAGCTTCCCCACTGACATCTACATTCAGGGAGTCTGGGTCAGTCCCATGCATTAGAAACAGCCATCAGTCTGGGGTCTAAGAGCATCCCCTTGCTCAGGTCAACTGTTTCTGTGGGTTAAACTAGTCCAGTCTTAACTCCTCTGCCCATCAGTTCTCTCTTTCTGACACGGGATTCCAGGAGTTCAGTTCAGTGTTTATCTGTGGGTATTTGCCTCTGCTTCCATCAGCCACTGGAAGAATGTACTGTTTGCCCGACTCTGGCAATGGGACTGTATGCTGAAACACCCTGATTCATGTCTAAAATCCATTAGTGAGTATATACCGTGTTTGTCTTTTTTGTGACTGGGTTACCTCACTCAGGATGATTTCATTTTTTTTTGGTTTTTTGGATTTTCTAGACAGGGTTTCTCTCTATTTTTTGGAGGCTATCCTGGAACTTGCTCTGTAGACCTGGCTGGCTGGATGGTTTCTTCTATTGCCATCCATTTTCCTGCAAATTTCAGGATTCCATTGTTTTTTTTTCCACTGAATAGTACTCCATTGTGTAAATGTACCACATTTTCTCTATCCACTCTTCAGTTGAGGGGCATCTAGGTTGCTTCCAGGTTCTGGCTATTATAAATAATTCTGCTATGAACATAGTGGAACAAATACCCTTGTTGTATGAATGTGCATTTTTGGGGATATGGCTAAGAGTGGAATTGCTGGGTCTTGTGGTAGACTGATTCCCATTTTCCTAAGGAGTCTCCATACTGATTTCCAAAGTGGCTGTACTAATAGGCACTCCTACCAGCAGTGGAGGAGTGTTCTCCTGTCTCCAAATCCTCTCCAGCATAAACTGTCATTGGTGTTTTTGATTTTAACCATTCTGACAGGTGTAAGATGATATCTCAGCGTTGTTTTCATTTGCATTTTCCAGATTGCTAGGGATTTTGAGCACTTCCTTAAGTGTCCCTCAGCCATTTTGACTCCTCTACTGAGAATTCTCTATTTAGTTCTGTAGCCCACTTATTAATTGGATCCTTCGGTGTTTTGGACACTTGTTTCTTGAGTTCTTTTTAAACGTTGGAGATCAGCCCTCTATCAGATGTGGGTTTAGTGAATATCTTCTCCCAATCTGTGGGTTGCCTTGCTTACTGTGTCCTTTGACTTACAGAAGCTTCTCAGTTTCAGGAGGTCCCATTTATTAATTGTTGATCTTAGTGTCTGTGCATGACAGATTCTAGAGTTCTGCCATGGAGGGCCTCACCCTCCCTGATGATCGTATTGGAGATTGGATGGGGGACTGGGGGATCTGGTGGGGAAGGATGGGGAGGAGGGGAGGGAGAGGAGACTGGGATTGATATGTGCAACAAACGTGTTTCTAACTTAAATTTTAAAAAGGAAGAGAAAAATAGGGAAAATAGGAAAACACATTAAAGTAGATCATATAGATATTCAGACCCAGACAGAGGAATTTAATGAGGAACCAAATTCAACATTGAATTTTAAGGTTAAACAGGAATCTAAGGTCTTCAGAGAACAAACCTTAATATATCCAGTAGCCTTACAGAAAGTGACAAATATTAGAAGTTCTATAAGGGCTACTAGGAAGCCTGTGACAATGGTAGATTTAGGGAAATACATGGAAGTGTTAGTCTCATATTGTATGCATTCACCATTTGTGAAGCATATGATAAACATGTGGTCTGTTTGTAATCAAGTTATCACTATAGATTGAATAGATTTGATTAAAGCTGTCCAAGAGACTGTACAACAATTATAATGGGCTTCCTGGTTCAGAGAAGAGGCTAAGAATATTTAACAAAAGCCTAAAACAAGAGGTTGGGATATCTCACAAGATCCAAGTCTTGAGAAGGAGATTATGCTTCTTTAGAAAGGCAAGGTCAATATGATTACAACCTCTTGGGTTTTTGCTATAATGCAACTTTGAATGCTTGGGACAGAATTGTAGATGCAGGAAAGAAAACTGAATAATTTACAAAAAGTCATACTGGGCCCAAAGGAAACATTCACAGACTTCTTTCAAAGACTGTCATTAGCAGTAAATAAAATGATATCAGATTCAGAAGCTAGAAAAATAATAATTGGAATTAGGGCTAGTTAAAAATGCTAATGATAAAGCAAATGGATGATTAGGCATTTGAAAGCAAGGCTGGAATATTTGGAAGATTGTATCTGAGATAGAATTAATATTGAAATGCATGGCCATGATGGTGACACATGGATAGGAGAGATGATTTCAAGAGGTTTAAAGAAATACTGAAATGTCAAATTTTTAAAATATGACAATCAAGGTCACTTGAAAGGATATTGTAAACATGTATTTCCTAGAAATTATATTTTATAAATAGAATCCAAACAGAACAGCTCTCATTTCTAGATTATGCAGAAGGTGTGATGAAGGCAGGCATTGGACTAAGGAATGTAGATCAACAAGAAATTATGAAGTCAATGCTTTGCCATTGTGAAGCTCCATAAAGGGCCTCTCACAGGGCCTTATGCAAATCCCTATATACAGTCCAAGTCAGTCCATTCCTATAACCTTGGAATCTCCTTCCCAGAGGAATTAAAGAGCCTAATACCTGTTTTAAGAAATCATACTCCTCTGAATGATAGAAGAGATAAAAAAGAAAGAACAAACATGTCAGGAAAAGACACATAGTGAGTATATTGACAAACTTCTATAAATGAGTATAGAACAAAATTAAAAGTATGAATATATGACATTATTAAAGGTTTGGTAGACATAGGTATGACTTCCACTATGTGAAGTAGGCCTCAGTAAGGAGGCCTTCACATCAATTATAACCCTCTGTTAGAATGTGTGGTGTTTTCCACAATGAGGGTCTTACCTTCAAGCTATTGAGAGAAACCAAGAGCAACAGCAGTGGTACATAAAGATCTGGAAGCCTATTGGACCATTGTCACCAACAATTCAGTAAAAGACATCTCATGCCTGGTACTGAGGTTGTGGTGAAATAATCTGGGCTTTTGAGGAAGGTGTATCACCCCTGTGAGACATACTTCACTTAAAACACTACATCTATCTATCTATCTATCTATCTATCTATCTATCTATCTATTTATCTCTCATCTATCAATTTCTATCTCTATCTCTATATATCTCTCTTTACCTCCTCTCTCTCTCTATATATATATACATATATATATATATACATGTGTGTGTGTTTGTGTATTGATATATGAATGATATATGAATAGATATATAGGTTATAGAAAAATCTGTATATTTATTTATACTCACATGCATGTATTTTAAAATGAGATTATAAAATGTGAGTCTTCCTTTGGCTTTTTCACACATCAGTTTGTTATTTGTGTCTCCTTCATTTTCCTCCTCTGTATTACTCTTCCCAGCTAAAATTTCACTGTTGAAACATGGTCCAAGACTAGAGTCATATGAAGAGATTAGTGGATGCTTGTTGAAAACTCCAAGGAACAAAATAAGAGTCTTGTTACCTTAGTGTCTTCAAAAACACAAATTTATTCTTGGATTACGTTTTCATGTCTCTCTCAAATATAGCAGATAGAAGTAGTATTACTCAAATTATTCACTGAAACTGGCTATTGTCATTTGTTTACATTTTCTATGAAAAGGCATGTTTTTGCCATGTGTGACTTGTGTGCCATGTGAGGCTTATCTACCATGTGATGATTGTCCTTCTGATTACACATTTTACTTATGTGACATCTCTTATCTCTCAGAGTGTGAATTCTTTCATGCTCTAAATAAAGTTGGTTATTTCATGAGACTTTAGTCTATCTCCTTTATTGGCTTCAATTTCCCAGGTTCCACTGCCTCTAGGGCATTGACAAAACACTGCTAAGGTTCCCCTTTCTTCTTATGAACTATTCCCTATTATCCCTTTTTCTAGAGCACCTTCTTCTATTGCCACACATATGTCCCTTTCTACTGCCTTTGCTTATGCAGTTACTACAGGTTATATACTCCAATGTATTTACTCCAATATACAGGTTAGATGCAGTACTGTTTTATGTTTCTCTGTTACCTCTGTATAATATGTTCCGTTTCCATCCATTGCATGCAAATTATACTTATTGATTTACTGATTAAAATAACTCATTAGTGTATGTGTGTTACAAATTATCATCAAATCATTAGTTGAAAACACCAAGGCTGTTCTGCTTTCCTAGATATTGTGAATAGAAAGCAATGAACACGGTTGAGCAAGCAAGACATTGAGTCACTTGTCTTTGGGTGTATGTTAAGGAGTGATATAGCTGAATCATATGGCAGATCTACTTTAAGCATTTCAAAATTTCTTCATAATATTTTCCACAGTGAGCACACGACTTTGCATTCTCAATAACACTGATTGAGGGCTATTCTTTCCCAGCATCATTGTCAATATTCATTCTTCAGTAGTTTCCTTGATCTTCGCCATTCTGATTGTGGCAATGTGAAATCTCAAAATAGTTTTACATTGATTTTATATGATTCTAAGGATGTTGAAACTTTCTTATAGTCTCCTTTGCCATGTCTTTCTTCTTTTCAGAAGTTTTCATTCAGAGCCTTAGCCTAAATAATAACTTGGTTTGTTAGCTTTTATAATTCCTTGAATAGGACTCTTCAAGAGAACACATGGATGCAAATCCCAATTGGGTTGTTGCAAAAGAACTCAAATATCCTTCTCCCTCCTAGGCATTTAGTCATGTCATGGGTAGAATATTCCTGGTAAGGATCTTTGTGACCATTAAATATGGCTCCCATTTTGGCCTAGACCTGGTGAAATGTGCTGTGGGATGACTACACTTAGACTCCAATAAAACATTTGCAGATGCCCCTCCTATCTGGATGTGGATGGGCAGTACCAGGCAAGGATCTTGGGTGAGATGTAGACAAAGAGATCATACATGTGACTTTTGCTTGGTTCTGGCTTATAAGATTTAAAGTTGCAGCTCTAGAAGAATGTTAGTAACCCTGTAGGCCTCTGTAAGAGGAATAGTGCATGGGTCTCTCATCTGGAACTACAGTAGAAAGAGGATGGTATATTGGAGAGACTGGGGTGTCACTCACAGATGACACTTGCAGATGAGTCTCTACCTTATTCAGGAGTGGTGGTATGATGGTAAAATCTGGAATGAGGGTTGTGTGTCAGATTACAAAAGATTGTTTCTTAAACAACTTGTAATGAGAAAAATCTGTTTTTCTCATTTACTTGTATTCTGAAAGGACTTTTACTCAGAAAAATTCCATAAAATGGACTACATGTTTCTCTGTCTTGATTATTCCTTCCATGTATTCAAGTATCTAGGACATCAAGTCTCCAGACAACAAGGGAACTTCTTGGGTTATTTTTACACCAGTTCATTAAATGGAACCCTATTGGTTTAGAGTTAATAGGTTTCTAAAGACCTAAGTCACTACTAGAAAAGAACCATCTAAAAGGATGCTCACACATGGATAATGAGTCTGTTAAAACTCTATTTGTCTTCTGTTCACAGGTTAAAGAGAACTATTAACATTAGTTTCCAACTTTCCAATTGCAGACTTTAGAAACTTCAACAATAAATGTGTCTCAACTCAATCAGGAATTGTTGGTTTCTAAGAAATATTGATAGTAGAAACAGTTACTGCTTTTAATTTTATTATATGCATTCATAATAATGGTGCACTGTTTTAAAAGTAAATTATTTCTTGGATACTTAAAATATTTGGAAATTGCTTGACATGGCATCATTATTTCAATTACTAATAGTGTCCAGCATAGCATAGTGTTAATTACTAAAGAATAGTATAGTTAAAGTAAACCAAAGGAATAATTGATATATTGTGGTCTTAAAATTCAAAATAAACATTAGATAGATAACAGACAGACAGACATAAAATATATAGATAGACAGTGGGTGGAAAAAAATAACAGATGTATTTTTACATGAAACTGACAAATTATTTGCACTGAAGGTCATTTTATATTTTACTATGTTATTTTCTCTCAGTAATTTCAAGAAATCCAATTTAAATCATGTATTGCAAATTATTTATTTTATTTTATTTAGATATGCTTTTTACACAGACAAAGTTAAGACTATAAGAGGTTTTCTGTGGCAGTGGTGGTACAAGTCTTTAACCCCCTTTAATCCCAGAAGTCTGGAAACAGAGGCAGGATGATCTCTATGAGTTCAAGGCCAACCTGCTATACTGTTCAGGGAAATCAAGAAGTAGAAGAAGAAGAAGAAGAAGAAGAAGAAGAAGAAGAAGAAGAAGAAGAAGAAGAAGAAGAAGAAGAAGAAGAAGAAGAAGAAGAAGAAGAAGAAGAAGAGTAACAAGTTGAGAGTTTCTCTTTCATTCTTGGCATGTGCATTATAGTGAAGAAACAAAGAAATAAACTTAATGAACGAATAAGAAGCATTAAGATATTAAGAAGTTAAATAGGATGATATGCTACATAATCATGATAAGCTCATGTTGGGTATGCAAAGAAGATTCTATCTGGAAACCTAAATAACAAATAAAATTTCACACTGTAAAGGATATTAGCACAGATTCAATTGACAGAGACTCAAGTAGCCAAAAAGAAATTACATTAAAATTAAGTATGAACTATTCTGGTGGAAAACATCAACTAAGCTGATCATAGAAAAGATTCATGTTCAATGAAACTGAGCTTGGTTCTTAGCAAATTTATTGAAAATGTATTGTCTGCAAATATCTGTGATGATTTCAAAGATTTCCAGTTTGTTTACATGTGGAGCACCATTCTGTTTGATGACAATAGCTTTCACAGTATTATCTTTAATATCAATTGCTTTTCCATTTTATACAAAATTATGTAGGCTTTCCAGAATTGTGGTTACTTTATGAATGTTGAATGCTTTTTTGGCTATGTGCAGAATTCTATTGATATTTTATTATTGACAATATCAAACAGAAAGAATTTTAGAATGTGAACCTATTCTTTATTTTTTTTATTTCCCTTACACTCTAAACAATAATACACTTCCCTGGCTCTCCCTATCTAGTAGCTTCTCTAGACTCTACCGGTTTTTTTTCACTATTTCTTTTTTATCATTTTTTATTTTAATTTTATATACCTTGTTTTACATGTCAATCCCAGTTCCCTCTCCCTCCCCTCCCCTTCTCCCCCAGCCTCCCACCCTATTGCCAAATCTTTCCACATAGGGGATATCTAGAGTCTGTCATTTCACTCTGGGTAGGGTCCAGGCATTCCCCTAAGAGTCCAGGCTGAGAGAGCATCCCTCTTTGTGCTATGGGCACATGATGACTGTTTGTATTCCAGGCATAGACACTGATCCACTGCTCAAGGCCCCATAGGTTGCCCAGGCCTTCTCACTGACACTCACATTTGGGGGGGTCCAGATCAGTCCCATGATAGCCTCCCCGCTGTCAGTCTGGGGTCCAAGAGCTCTCCCCTGTTGAGATTAGCTGTCTCTGCTGGTTTTGCCAGCCCATTCTTTGACCCATTTAGTCTAACCAGGGTATGTGAACCAATTCACTGGAAATGTGCATTGAAGACCACTGAGACTACCCCTAGATACATGACATACATAAAAACACCATACATTTTCTTCCCCTTAGATCTATCAATAGTAAATTGTTCAGTTATGAATGATAGGATCTCATCATCCCTCCTCCTTTCTCCACAGTTGAAATGTCAACTATTATGTTGATGCAGAATAGGCATCTCAAGTGCTGAGTTACAGAGTGTGATGGCTTTTTCTTGCCTGGGATCTTGTATTTTTCCAGGAATTTCCCTGTTTGTTTTCTTTCTCTTATGTACTTTCTGTCACCTCTTCTGAAATATTTATTGGATGCTAACTGGAATAATGTGTCTAATTTAGGTGTGAGCACTGGTCTTCCTCTAGTCTGAAAATGTTATGTATCCCAGAGGATATACACATTAACCATTAGTCATTAGAATTATCTCTAATGAGGCATTTGCCTACCCATAGGTAATATATATTCAGAATGCCTTGTAGTGCTATCCAATTGAGATAAACAACTATATTCAATGCCCCACTAATCACTAATGCCTATGACCTGGTTAACAATTTGCCTCAGACCTGGTTTATACAAAACAGGAAGATTCCATTTTGGGGACTTGGTCCTTAAATCCAGAAAACGTTTGGTTAACCCAATAATAGTAATGATACTATCACACACATGAACATATCACACCTGGAAAGTTTGTCTTCCTGACAACATGGTAAGAACTCTGATGTATTTTCTGTTATAACATGTTAAATAAAAACTTCCATGGCTATGACAGCAAGATAGCAGATAGGAAGCTTCCATGTCATTTCGAATTTGATTCCTCTGTATCATGTAAGCAAGATATGTCATGTCTTTATGAGCAAGGTCTTATCAACATGTTCTGGTGGAGAACCAAGCAGAAGAGCAGGATCCCACAGAAGCACACGAGACTTCTTTGGACAACTCATAGCTCATAATACAAATTCCTTGGCACTGAGTTTTTATTTAGTAAACAATTGTACTGGGGAAAATTTTATTATAACTTTTTTTTAACAAGTCAGGATATCTCCTTTCAATTCTTCTTTGAGATACACAATGTTACTTTAATTTGCTTGCACAATAGTTGGGTTCAATATTAGATTTTAATATCTCCTTCAATCTGTTTAACACTAACCTTCTAATCTTCAACCATTCATCTGTCCTATCTTTCCTCCCATTTGTGACATAACCCTCTCCATTTCATATATATATATATATAATTTTTATTTGAATTAGAAACAAGGTTGTTTCACATGTCAATCCCAGCTCCCCCTCCCTCCCCTCCTCCCACAACACCCCCACCACACCCCCAGCCCACCCAATTCCCACTGTGTTCCTCAAGGAGGGTGAATCCCTCCATTGAGGATCTCCAGAGTCTGTAATTTCATTCTGGGCAGGGCCTAGGCCCTCCCCCAAAGTCCAGGCTAACAGAGTATCTCTCATTGTGAAAGAGGCACCCAAAATCCATATGTATGCCAGGGATAAATACTGATCTATTACCGGAGGACCCATATATTGCCTAGGCCTCTTCACTGACACCATCATCCATTTCCTACAACCCTTCCTCTTCTAAATCATCTTCCTCTAGTTTCTTCACTTTTACAAATACTCAAAATTGAGAAAACCATCAAGATAGACAAACTTTTATTGATACTTACCAAATGGCAGAATGTGAACTTGCAAATTAACAAAATCAGAAATGAAAAGGGGGACAGAACAATGGACACTGGGGAAATCCAGAGAGTCACCAGGTCATACTTTAAACCTGTATTCAACAAAATTGGAAAACTTAAAGGAAATGGACAATTTTCTGTAACTTGCCAAAATTAAATCATGAACAGAAATGGATCTATGGAGCCTTGGGTAAAAGATCAGTATTTATCAGTGGCATACAAATGAACTTTGGGTGTCCATTCCACAATGATGGATGTTCTCTCATCCTGGACTCTTGGGGGAGGATCTGTGACCTGTCCTGAAGCAAATGACAAATTCTGGAGATACCTGATGGAGCCTCACTCTCCTTAGGGAATGGAGTGGGGTTTGGGTAGGGACTTGGGTGGACTGGTGGGGGCCAGGTGAGGAAGGAAGGGAGAGGTTGTCAGGATTGACTTGAGAAGCAAGCTTGTTTCTAATTTAAATAAAAAAGGAGGAAAAAATGGAGTACATACCTAAACAGAGAGTTCTCAACCAGAATCTCAAATGGCCAAGAAACACTTAAAGAAATGTTCATCATGTGCTATCAGAGTACTCTAAATCAAAATGACATCTGAAGCTCCACCTTATACCTGCGATCATGGCTGATACAAAAAATACAAGTGACAGCTTATGCTGGCAATGTGGAAAAAAGGAAACAATCCTCCATTATTGATGAGAGTTTAACCTCATGCAGTCATTATGGTAACCAGGAAATTGATGTACCTCAAGACCCAGCTGTACTACTTTAGGTCATATACCTAAAGTATTTTCCATCCTACCAAAAGGACAATTTTTTAACCATGTTCTTTGTGGCTTTATTGTTGATAGTCAGAAACTGGAAACAACCTAGATGTCCTTCAACAGAAGAATGGAGAAAAATAATAAAAAAAAGAAAGAAAGAAAAAGAAGATGGAGTGGTACATTCACACAATTGAGTATTACTCAGATGATAAAAATAAAGGTATAATGAAATTTTCAATCTAATGGATGGAACTAAAAAAAGAAATCATCCTGAGTTATACAGTAATCCAAAGCCAAAACATAAACGTGGTGTGTATTCTCTTATAAGTAGATATTATCTATTTATTAAATAAAAACTAGGCTACAATCTGTATACCCAGATATATGAAAAGTCTATGGAGATGCATGCATGGATTTCAGTGGGAGGAGGAAATTTAATATATTTTAATGATAGACTATGGGCATGTGGAAACAAGATCAGAGTTCAGTGCTGGGGAGAGATGGCATGGAGTAAGAGATTGGGAGAAGAAATGGCTGTAATTGGGAGGTCTTTGGAGTGGTGTGGAGACCTATTGTAGTAGAAGCTTCCTGGAGTTTACAAAGTTGATCGTAATGAGGACTCCTCATGAAGGGGGATTGTGAGTCTCAACAGGCTTTGCTTTTGGGCAGGAGTGGTGTCTAATCGCAGGACTGGGTTATATCCAATAGAGCTATTGGTCAAGAGGGTCCAATGAAAATCCCCCAAAACCCAGGCTTTTGCTAAGACAATGGATTGTTCTCTACCAACTCACAGAAAGGCGCCATTGTGCAGGACAATATTTACACAAGTCAGTATACATGGAGTAGTCAAAATGATGTCTACATGGAGCCTTCATCCCTATGTTCTAGTGTCTTCTATGTAGGGAGTTACTCTTCAGGTTAACAAAAGAAAACAATGGACACCAACTCAGCCATGACACCTTTGATGTACAATTTGTCCTGCAGGCAAAATATCATAGGTACACAAAATATCACAGAACATGTGGATGCAGCCAAGAAATATCTGATTTGACCTAAGGTCTACTCCAAGAGATGGAACCCAAAGCCATTATTGCTTTGGTCACCAAGAACCAAAGACTAGATAGTCCAGGATTCTAGGGTAAAACCAAAAATGTCTAGTCCAAAATATTATATTCTACTGCCGTAAGTATTCACATTTGGAGAGGGTTCCTTTGACAGAAAATAGGAACATATGCACGGACGCACTATCAGGTATTACCCAGGAACAGAGTGTAAATAGGAGGTCTCCATCATCTACCTCCCCTGAATTCTCAAGGAATCTCTCAGAAGAAAAGGCTAAAAGATTGTAAGAGCCAGAGGGGATGGAGGACACCGGGAGATAAAGGCTACCTGAATCAAATAGCAATGCACATGTGAGCACAAAGAGACTGAAGTGACAGGCACAGTGCCTACAAGGTCTACATCGGGATGGGAATGATTGGACTGGAACACCAAATATCAATGTAGTACACAAAGAGGTAACCAACAAATCCAGAAACTACTTGTGGCAATCACTGAGTCTATGATCATTGATGGCATTAAATAAGGAATATGGTTGCCTTCTGAAATATACTCAATGGCAAGACTTTTGCAAACTGGTAAGAGAATAACAATCATCACTTGCTAGAGAAAACAGAGGATATATTGTCTTTCACAATGACTGCTGGTCATTGTTATCTGCTTCATTGATGGTATTCCTACTGGCACATACCCTGAAGTTATTTCTGGAGGTAAAATTCATGGCAATTGCAGCAGAATTAAAGTCAAAGTTGGTGGTGATGATATTGCACACTTTTCTATTAATAACTCTTATGAAGAGTCAATTATTATAAACCACGCTGACTCAAAATTTTAATAATCCAACTAAATATTTACACATTTAATAAATTTCAGGAATAAGAAAAGACTGCCCACTCTCTCCATATGTATTCAATATAGTACTTAAAGTTTTAGCTAGAAAAATGAGACAACAAAGGGAGATGAAGATACAAATTGGAAAGGAAGGAGTTCAAATATCACTATTTGCAGATGATATGATAGTATACATAAATCACCTAAGAAAGTTATCAGGAAACTCCTACAGCTTATAAACACCTTCAGTAATGTGGCAGGATGCAAGATTAACTAAAAACATCAGTATTCAACTTATATACAAATGATAAATGGAAGGAGAAGTAAATCAGAAAAATATCGCCATCTATAATGACCACAAATATAAAATATATTGAGATAACTCTAATCAAACAAGTGAAAGAAACTGTATAACAAGAACTTAATGTCTTTGAAGAGTGAAATTGATGAGGCTATCAGAAAATGGAATCTAAAATAGCTAAAATAGCTGAAAGAAACATAAGATAGTGCTCAACATCCTTAGCCATAAGGCAAATGCATATCAAAAAAACTCTGAGATACCATCTCACCCCTGTCAGAATGACTAAAATCAAAAACACCAATGACAGTTTATGCTGGATAGGATGTGGAGAAAGGGTACCACTCCTCCACTTCTGTTGAGATTGCAAACTCTTACTGCCACTTTGGAAATTAGTATGGTGTTTCCTCAGGAAAATGGAAATCAGTCTACTACAAGATGCAGCAGTTCTACTCTTAGGCATATACCCATTCATAGAAGGAGGACATATGTTCAACCATGTTCATAGCTTGGTTAGTAATAGCCTCAACATGGAAGCAGCCTCTATGCCCACTAACTGAAGAATGAATGGAGAAAATGTGGTACATTTACATAACGGAGTACCATTCAGTAGAAAAAAAATGCAGTCTTGAAATTTCCAGGCAAATGCATGGAATTAGAAGAAGCCATCCTGAGTGAGATAACTCAGTCACAAAAAGGCAAATATGGTATGTACTCACTCATATATCAATTTTAGACATAGAGCAAAGGATTGCCAGCCTAAAATCTATACTGCTAGAGAAGCTAAGAAACAAGAAGGATCCTAAGAGAGATATACATGGTCCCCCAGAGAAGGGGAAACGGACAAGATCTCCTTAACTAATTGCGAGCATGGAGGTAGGGGAGAGGGAGTTATGAGAATGAGAAGGGGAACAGAGGAGGGGAGAGAAGGACATGAGGGAGCAGGACGATTGAGTCTGGAGAATAGGGGAGAGCAAGAATAGAGATACCATAATAGAGGGAGTCATTATAAGTTTAAAGAAAAATCAGGCCCTGGGAAAGTATCCAGAGATTTACAAGGATGACCTCAACCAACAATGTAAGCAATACTCGAGAGGCAACCTTAGAAGCCCTTCTCCGTTAACGAGATTGGTGACTACCTTATATACCATCCTAGAGCCTTCACCCAGTAGTTGATGGAAGCAGATTCAGACAATCACAGCTAAACACTGAGTTGAACTTCTACAGTACAGTTGCAGAGAGGGAGGAGTGATGAGCACAGGTTTCAAAACCAGGCTGGAGTAACACATAGAAACAGCTGACCTGAACAAGGGGGAGCTCATGGACCCCAGACTGATAGCTAGGAAACCAACATGGGACTATTTTAGTCCCCCTCCCGGAAGATGGACGCCAGTTATTCTATGGTGCATCTGGTAGTGGGTCAGTATTTATCCCTAATACAGGAATGGACTTTGGGAGCTGACTCCACATAGTGGGATACTCTCTCAATCTAGACCCAAGGGGGAGGGTCTAGGCACTGCCCCAAATGATATGACAGACTTTGAAGATATCCCATAGAAGATATCATACTCCCTGGGGAGCAGAAAGGGTAACGTATAGGGAGCTGGTGGGAGTAGGTGAGTAGGGAGTAAGTGGGAACTGGGATTGACATGTAAAACAATCTTGTTTCTAATTTAAACTTTAAAAAGGGAGGGGAAAAAACAAAGGCTACATTGAATGGTGACAATGAACTAGTTTCCAGATTTGAGTCAGTTTAAAGATGTAGAATCCCTTGACTATAGGGAAGGTCCTCTGAGAAAGGAGTATTTTACTGATACTCTTTCTCCCATCCTTTGCCCAAGGGTCCTACAGCTATTTTGAAGGATAACCATACATTGCAGAAAAGGAAACTATATGGAGTGTATTGGGTAGTGGTTAAGATTTGACACTCAATCTGAGAGACCCCAAGAAGCATTATGCCTCTGTTAAAAAACAGTTAGAAAACAGAAACAACATAGAAGTCCAGCAACTGGTGAATGGACAGTGAAAATGTGGCAACTTTACACACCTGGATGCTATACATCTATTAAAAATGAAATAAGATTATGAAATTGTCTGATAAATGGATAGAGCTAGAATCAATCACTCTGAGTGAGGTAATCCAGACCCAGAAAGACAAAAATATTTTTCACTCATTTTGAATGATAGCCTTGAATCTATCATTCAAAGCATATTACATAATGACCATTACTTTTGCGAATCAAAATCTTTCCACCAGCCCTCCTCTAGGATTGACATGTGAAGCAAACTTGTTTCTAATTTAAATTAATTTTTAAAAAATTAAAAAATCTTTGAGAAATCTGATGTAAACTATACTGCCACTACTTTCAAAAATACTTCTTTAACAATAACGTATTAGTCTAGTCATTGTAAACACAAATTTATAAATTCCTAATACTTCTTGACATACTCTGACAGAGGTAACTCAGGACTAAAATTTAGCTTTCAAAATTCCATAAAGAACTAATGGTTTCTAATATCGACTGATACATTATACAGTTCTCTGAGGAGTTCACAGTGTTAAAAGTTTTATAGGAAAATTACCAGCTGGGAACTAATGTCCTTCAAAGGACATATTGCAGTCTCTAGAAGGCACTTGGTTTCTATAGCTGTGCTGCACCAAAGTGATATAATAACATTTTGAAAGAGAGAAATAGTGCTATCATGTTACAAAGGCTACCACAGCATTCTCAAATTACCAAAAATGTTAATGTGCAATGTGGCAGACATGAAAGAATTTGTCTCATTTGAATAAACTGAATTTCTTTCATAGGTTTGAAAGGACAAAATTTCTTTTCATTAATGGATTTGTAATACCCATGTTTCTATTCCTTCTTCTGTCTTAGAATGATGTATATGGTACCAAAGTTAAAGTTTTAGGCTATGAGGAACTATTCTGAAGTGAAGGCATCTGCCACCTGGAGAGGACAGATTCCCCAAAGTTGTTTTCTGACCTTCAGTCCACAGTATATTATGCATGTGCCTGCACTCCACCTTCTCCCTCAGGCACAGAGAACAAGTGAAAAGCACTTTAAAAATTAAGAATATAACCTGAGAGTGCCAGCGAGAAGGCCTGGGAAACCTATGGGGCCCTGAGCTGTGGATCAGTGTCTATCCCTGGAATACAAACAGTCATCGTGTGCCTATAGCACAAAGAGGGATGCTCTCTCAACCTGGACTCTTAGGGGAGTGCCTGGACCCTACCCATAGTGAAATGACAGACTCTAGATATCCCCTATGTGGAAGGATTTGGCAATAGGGTGGGAGGGTGGGGGGGAAAGGGAGTGCGGGAGGAGGGGAGGGAGAGGGAACTGGGATTGACATGTAAAACAAGCTATTTAAAATTAAAATAAATAAAAAATAAAAAAAAGAATATAACCTGAATAACTTTTTTCATTAACATGTGTAAATCATCTAAATTTTCTCCCAACTTTTAAAGAACAAGCCTGATACTTTTGAAAAATGCATTTCATATTAAAAACAGCAGTTTTTATTGACCTGTTACTAAACTCAAAGGAAAAGTGACTGTTGAGGATGAAGTTTACTGGTTACTATTTTAAAGTAAGAAGAATATTCATGTCTTTAAATTGTTCTCATTATTACTTTTAATGTATAAATGATTTGTGTTTGATATTAACTTCCAGGAAGCAATTGTGACAATTAGAACACATACACACAATGTACATCAGGTAGCAGATGATAACTAGCCTTAACTCAAAGGATGGGGGGATTTGAGGGGCACCTGAGAGGAGTTGGGGGATGGAAAACAATTTCAGAATATATCATAAAATATCCATATTCAATTTTTGAAAAGACTATATTTAACTCAATAATCTGGAGAGTCTTGGAAGACCCACTGTATTTAAACACTTCTCATGAAATCATGCATCAAGCCTAGCTAAACAGATGCTCATGGTTAAGAGAAATGAGGAAGAGTACAGGGAAGTAGGATGTGTCATAATAACAATAGAAACCACAGCATTTTGTTACCCATGTGCAGGCGAGCAAGAGATTGCCAAAGCAGAATAAAGATAATTCAAGTCTATTTCTCCTTAAATGATATTTATGATCTTTGGGATAATTCTGGGATAATATTCCACCTGGAAAACATCCTATCACATCTCAGGGATAGTATTCCATTCGTACTATTCCATTTAATTCTGAGCCCCACACTTTGTTTAAGTAAAAAGTCACTGGAAACAGCAACACACTAAACAGTCCACATTGATATTTTCTACAGAATGAGATATCATAACGATTATCAAATAAGTAGTTACTTATTAAAATGAAAGATATACCGACTGAGAAGGACTATTAAAATTATAGGATGAATGTCTAAATTAAAAGCTTGTATATAAAATAACTATAAATTCTCATTTTCCTTTTACTTTAAATTAGAAACAAACTTGTTTTCCATGTCAATCCCAGTTCCCTCTCCCTCCCCTCCTCCCCTGTCCACCACCATCTCCTTATCCCATCCCCTTTGTGCTCCCCATGAATGATGAGGACTTTCATGGGGGATCTTCACAGTCTGTCATACCATTTGGAGCAGGGCATAGACCCTTCCCCATGTGTCAAGGCTGAGAGAGTATCACTCTATATGGAGTGGATTACCAAAGTCCATTCATGTACTATAAATAATTACTGATCCACTACCAGAGACCCCCATAGATTAAACAGACCTCCAAATTGACATTCACGTTCAGAGGGTCTGGAACAGTCCTATGCTGCTTTCCTAGCTATCATTCTGGGTTCCAATGAGCTCCCGCTTGTTCAGGTCAGCTGCTTCTGTGGGTTTAATCAGCCTGGTCTTGACCCCTTTGCTTATCACTCCTTCCTCTCTGCAACTGGATTCCAAGAGTTCAACTTAACATTTAGCTGTGGGTGGATTAGCTACTGGATGAAAGCTCTAGAATGACATATAAAGTAGTCATCAATCTCATTATGAGAGAAGGGAATTTAAGGTAGCCTCTCAACTATTGCTCAGATTTAGTTGGTGTCAACCTTGTAGATATCTGGACATTTCGCTGCTATAAGATTTCTCGTTAAACCTATAATAGCTCCCTCTATTATGGTATCTCTTTTCTTGCTCTCCGCTATTCTTCCCCTGACTCAAATTTCCTGCTCTCGCATGTCCACCTCTTCCCTTCTCTTCTCCTCTTCTCTTTCTCCTAACCCCTTCTCCCGTCATGCCATGTTCACAATTAGCTCAGGAGATGTATTCCTTTTCCCCTTCTCTGGGGGACCATGCATATCTCTCTTAGTGTCCTGTGTGTCTCCTAGCTTTTCTGGTAATGCAGAGTGTAGGCTGGTAATCTTTTGATGTATGTCTAAAATCCCTAAGTACATGCCATGTTTGTCCTTTTAGGACTGGGTACCTCACTCATGATGGTTTCTTTTACTTTCTTCCAATTTCTTGAAAATCTCAAGGTTTCATGTTTTTTTCCACTGAGAATTACTTCACTATGTAAATGTACCACAATTTCTCCATCCATTTCTCAGCTGAGGGGCACTTATGTTGTTTCTAGGTTCTGGCTATTACAAGTAATACTGATATGAATATGGTTGAACAGATGTTCTTGATGTGCAACTTTCAGGTATATGCCTAAGAGGGGAATTGCTGGATCTTATGGTACACTGATTCCCATTTTCCTGAGGAACCACCATACTGATTTCCAAAGTGGATGTATGAGTTTGCACTTTCCCCAGTAGTGGAGGATTCTTCCCCTTTCTACACATTCTCTCCAGCATAGACTGTCAATGGTGTTTTTGATTTTAGTCATTCTGATAGGAGTAAGATGGTATGTCAGTGATGTTTTGATTCGAAATTCCCTGATTGCTAAGGATGTTGAGCAGTTTCTTATGTGTCATTTAGTGATTCTAGATTCCTTTCCTGAGAATTCTCTATTTAGTTCTTTATTGCAATTTTAATTTGATTATTTGGTGTTTTGGTGACTAGCTTCCTGAGTTCTTTGTATATTTTAGAAATCAGCCCTCTGTCAGATGTGGGGTTGGTGAAGATCTTTTCCTATTCTCTGTGTTGCTATTTTGTCTTATTGATCTCAGTGTCTGTGCTACTGGAGATAGTTTCAGGAAGTATTCTCATGTACCAATTCATTAGATGGTACCACCTACTTTCTCTTCTAATAGGTTCAGTGTGGCTAGATTTATGCTGAGGTCTTTCATCCATTTGGACTTAAGTTTTGTGCAGAGTGATAGATATGGACCTACCTGTAGTCTTCTACATACCAGCATCCAGTTATGCTATGCCAGCACCATTTTTAAGATGCTTTCTTTTTTACATTTTTAAATTTCAGCTTCTTTCTTTCTTTCTTTCTTTCTTTCTTTCTTTATTTTCTTTTAATTTTAAATAGTTTGTTTTACATGTCAACCCCAGTTCCCTCTCCCTCCCCTCCTCCCTCACTCCCCATCACCCCCCCAGCCTCCCACCCTATTGCCAATTCCTTCCACATAGGGGATATCTACAGTGTGTCATTTCACTCAAGGTAGGGTAAAGGAACTCCTCTAAGAGTCCAGGCTGAGAGAGCATCCCTCTTTGTGTTATGGACACACGATGTCTGTTTGTAATCCAGGGATAAACACTGGTCCACTGCTCAGGACCCCATAGGTTTCCCAGGCCTCCTCACTGACACATTTCGGGTGTCTGGATCAGTCCTATGCTGGCCTCCTAGCTATCTTTCTGGTGTCCAAGAGGTCTCCCCCTGTTCAAATCAGCTGTCTCTGCTGGTTTTGCCAGCCCATTCTTTGCCAATTTGCTCATCGCTCCTCTCTGTTGCTGGGTTCCTTGGGTTCAGTTCAGTGTTTAACTGTGGGTGTTTCCCTCTGCTTCTATCAGTCACTGGATGAAGGCTCCAGGATGGCTATAGACATCAAGCTCATTATCAGGAATGGGCATTCGAGGTGGTCTCTCCACTGTTGCTTAGTTTGTCAATTGGTGTCATCCGTTTAGATCACTAGAGGTCACACTGGTGCCTGATCTGTCTTCTAACCTATGATTCCCTCTTCCCCTTATTATACCCCCCAATCAACCTTCCTGTTCTCACATGACCTACTCTCTCTTCCTCTTCTCCTTCCCCTCTCTTCTTCCCAGTTCCCACTCCCCACTCCCCTTGCCATGTTCCCCTTCTGTTCAGAGGATATTGCCTCATACCTCTTCTCTTGGGTACCATGCATATCTCTTAGGTTGTTTCCTGTTTCCCTGACTCTCTTTCAGTGGAAGTGCAAACTGGCACTCTCCTGATCCATGTCTAAAATCCATATATGAGTGAGTACATACCATGTTTGTCTTTTTGTGACTGGGTTACCTCACTCACGATCGTTTCAAAGAAATCAGGTGTTCATAGGTGTATGGGTCCATATCAGGGTTTTCAGTTCAATTTCATCGCTTTACCTGTCTATTTTTGTGCCAATACCAAGCTGTTTTCAGGACTGTAGCTCTGTAATAGAGCTTGAAGTCAGGGAAGGTGATGCCTCTGGAAGTTCCTTTATTGTACATGGTTGTTTTGGATATACTGGTTCTTTTGTTTTTCCATATAAAGTGGAATTGTGCTGTGAAGAATTGTGCTGGGGTTTTGATGGAGACTGAATTGAATCTGTAGTTTTCTTTTGGCAAGATTGCCATTTTTACTGTATTGATCCTACCTATCAAACTGCATGTGAGATCTTTCTGGTATATTCTTTAAATTCATTCTTGAAAATCCTTGTTAAACAGTTATTTCACTTGTTTGGTTAGCATTACCCCAAGGTATTTTATGTTGTTTGTGTCATTTGTGAAGGGTGGTATTTCTCCTATTTCTTTCTGAGACAATTTATCATTTCTATAGAGCAGGACTACTGATTTTTGGAGGGTTAATATTATATCCTGCCACTTTGCAGAAGGAATTTATCAGCTGTAGGAGATCCTTGGTAGACTTTTTGGGACACATATGTAGATTATCATATCATTTGCAAGTAATGAAACTTTGCCTTCTTTGTTTCCAAATTTATCACCTTCATCACTTTTTCTTGCATTATTGCTCTATCTAGAATTTCAAGTACAATATTGAAGAGGTAAGGAGAGAGTGGACAGCCAAATCTTGTTCCTGATTTTAGAGGAATTGCACTGATTTTCTCACTATTTATTTGATGATGGCTGTTGGTTTGCTGTATATTGTTTTTATTCTGTTTAGTTATGTTTCTGTAATCCCTGATCTCTCCAAGACCTTTATCATCCAGGGATGTTAATTTTGTAAAAAGTCTTTTTCAGCAATTAATGAGATTATCATGTGATTTTTCTTTTTCAGTTGTGGAAATAAAACTACTTCATCTCTTTTGATTTATTTTGGTTTAAAGTCTAATTTGTTAGCCATTACAATTGCTATCCCTGCTTGTTTATTGGGTCCATTTGATTGGAAAAATCTTTTCCCAACCCTTAACTCTGAAGTCTGTCTGTCCTTAAAGTTGACATGTATTTCTTGTATGCAACAAAAAGATGTATTCTGTCTTTGTATCCATTCTATTAGATTGTGTCATTTTATATGTGAATTAAGACCATTAATATTGAGGGATATCAATGATCATTGATTGGTCATTATTGTTTGATTTGGATTTGGTGGTGGTGGTGAATAGTTTGTGGATTTCTACCCCTTTTTCTTTTGAGTGTTGGTAAAGTGGGATTATCTATTGCCCATGTTTTTCTGGTTGTAGTTAGAGTCCTTGGGTTGGAGTTTTCCTTCCACAATTTCATATATGGCTGGGTAAGTGGGTATGTATTGTTCAAATCTGGTTTTGTCATGGAACATCTTGTTTTCTCCATCTAAAGTGATTGAAAGCTTTGCTCGGTATAGTAGTCTGGGCTGGCATCTGTGGTCTCCTAATCTTGGTAGAATATCTATCCAGAACCCTCTGGCTTTCAGGGTTTCTATGGAGAAGTCAGGTATAATTCTGATAGGGTTGCCTTTATATGTTACTTGACACTTTTTCCCTTAGCTGTTCTTAATATTCTTTCTTTATTCTGTATGTTTGGGGTTTAGATTATTATGTGTCAAGGGACCTTTTTGTGGTCCACTTTATTTGTTCTTCTGTACGCCTCTTATACTTTTATTGGCATGTCTTTCTTTAGATTGGGGAAGTTTTCTTCTATGATTTTGTTGAATATGTGTTCTGCACATTTGAGATGGGTTTCTGTACCTTGTTGTATAACTGTTATTCTTAGGTTTTGACTTTCACAGTGTTGTGTTAGGCATTTGTTGTACTTAAGATTTTCTTTGGTCAATGAATCTATTTAGACTAGTGTGTCTTCGATGTCTGAGATTCTCTCCATCTCTTGTATTCTGTTGGGTATGCTTGAATTTGTAGTTCCTGATCATTTACCCAGATTTTCTAAATTCAGCATACCCTCAGTTAGTGTTTTCTTCATTGTCTCTATTTCACTTTTCTGGTATTGAACTGTTTCCTTCATCTATTTGATTGTTTTTCTTGACTTTCTTTAAAAGATTGGTTGAGTTCATGTAATACTTAGTATTTTGTTCTTCCATTCCTTTATGGGATTTTCTCATATCCTCTTTGAGAGCCTCAATCATTTTCATGAAGTTGTTTTTTAGTTCATTCTCTTGTGCTTCTTTGTGCATTGGGATGTTCAGGTCTTGCCGGTGTAGAGTCCATATACTCTGATGGCATCATATTGGTTTTCCTGTTGTTGAATGTGTTCTTATATTGTCATCTTCCTATCCCTTCTTCCAATGGGTATAGGTGGGTCTCTTCCTTTCATAGTGAGTAAGGGTCCAGGGTTCTCTTCCAGTGAGTGCAAGCAGGTCTAATGCTCTGATGACTCTCTTTCTGTTGGTAGAGAGGAAACTAGTACCTGGATCTAAGCGGTCTCTAGGTATGCTGGACTGCTGGGATGGGTTCCAAAGTGATCACTCCCCAGGCTTCAGGAGGCTCCCAGCAGGTCACTGGAAGGTAGGCCAGAAACTGGCCCATGTTTATCTTATCCAATGGGTGGAGAAAGTGACTAGTATTCTGGCAGTTACTGAGTGGACTGAACTGCTGGGGTGGGTTCCCAAGTGCCCAGTCCCCATGCCTCAGGTTGCTCCATGCAGGGTGTCTGAAGGCATCTTTTTTATAAAGACAGGAATTCTCTGTAACTTTGGAGCTCATCACTCTATATACCAGGCTGGCCTTGAATTCACTGAGATATGCTGCCTCTGATTCCTTAGTGCTGGGATTAAAGGTATGTTCCACCACTGCTTGACTAACTATAAGTTTTTAATGCAATAGTTAGTTAGTCAAAGTATTTTACTTTAAACAAACTATTTGGCAAGTTCTAGAGAATATGCATTGTATTTTGGTGATATTCCAATTGTGACTAATTTGGAAAAGTTAATGAAATGAGTACACTAGAAAACAGTTGGGGATTACAAATAATAAAATATAAATGTGAAATTCCTCTGCACACATTTTAGTAAAAACGTGTTTTAAAGTACTAAATAATTCACATTTGATTTGAAAAAGTTGAAATGTCTCTTAACACATTGTTTTAGTTGTTTTTTCTGCTATATTAAGAAAACACAATGACAGATGGAACATTTTGTATTTCATTGGGTTATGATTTCAGAGATTAGGAAATACATGGTAGCAGGGACACTGGAATGCTCACAACAACCAAGTCTTCAAATTCTAGACCCACTAATAGGAGACAGAGAACACATGGTGGCATTTGAAACCTTAAGTCCATCTTAAGTGGTGTGCCTATTTCACAAAGGCTATATCTTCTAATACTGTACAAATAATCACCAAGTGTGAACCAAGTGTAAAATATCTAAGAAGTATGAGACACATGTCATCAAAACCACCTTGTCCCCATAGTCTTATACCCATACAATTATGCTAAATACATTCAGCCTGATTTCAAATTTTCCAATACTCTTTCATAATCCCAACACTCTTCAAAGTTCTAAATCTCTTCTGAGATTAAAGGTAATCTCTTAATTATAGCCCTCTGTTAAATGAAAAAGGTTGTATACTCACAATATATATGGCACAAAATATGCATTATCATTCCAAAATGGAAGAATGGGGAAACAGTAAAGAAACACATAACCAAAGCAAGACTGAAACACATATGGGCAAAGCTCCAAATCCTGAAATGTCAGGTCAGGTGTCAAAGGGCTGAAAGGACTCTACCCTTCCAACTTTAATGACTTCAGAATACCACTCTCTGCCATGTTGCTTCTACTCTTGCTATGCAGCTGTCTTTGCCATCTATCCCATTGCTGTGACTCCTCCAATGTCCTCTAGTTTCTAACATACTCAAGACTTAACTTTCACATTTCATATAGTGATCTCTCAACACCTATATGCAGGGAGTCAAGGACATGGCTAGCCTCAGTGGCTCTCCTTAAACATTGATACACTGGGGGAGGGGAGAGGGTGTTTGGAGAGTTAGAAGGGGAAAAGAGTGGAGGAAGAGGAGGATAAGAGGGAGCAGGAAGATTGAGTCATGGGAAGAAGAGAGGAGAACAAGAAAAAAGATAACCATAATAGAAGGACCAATTACAGGTTTAAAGAGAAGAATGGCACTAGGAAAATGTACAGAGGATGACCCCAAATAGGAATCTAAGGAAAAGTCTAGATGCTACCTTAAATGCCCATCCCATACAATGAGATTGATGACTACCTCATACTCCATCCTAGAGCCTTCATTCCATAGCTGATGGAAGCAGAAGCAGACACCCACAGCTAAATACTGAAATGAACTCCTGGAATCCAGTTGCAGAGACGGAGGAGTGATGAGCAATGTGGTCAAGACCAGGCTGGAGAAACCCACAGAAACAGCTGACCTGAACAAGGCAGAGATCATGGATGCCAGACTGATAGCTGGGATACCAGCATTGGATGGAGACAGACCCCCTGAACGTATGTGTCAGTTAGGAAGCCTTGGCAATCTATGGAGCCCTGGTACTGGATCAGTATTTATCCCTAGTATATGAATGAAATTTGGGAACCCATTCCACATAAAGAGATACTCTTTCAGCCTAGAAATGCTGGAGAGTGCATAGGCCCTGGTCTATGTGATATGACAGACCATTAAGTTTCCCCATGGAAGTTCTCACCCTCCCTGGGGACCAGAAAGGGGATAGAATATGGGATCAATAGTGGACAGGGGAGCAGGGGAGTGAATGGGAACTGTGATTAACATGTAAAACAAATTTGTTTCTCGTTTAAATGAAAAAAAACCCTGGAGGAGAATTCCTCATTCTTTTGTTTGTGTATCCTTCATGAGTCTAGACGTATAAAAGCTCAACCATATGGATGAGTTTGAGAGGTTCTGCTGCCTGCTTGCAATGGAGTCTCTCTGTCTTCTTGAGTTACATTTGCAGAGGCTTTCCTCTGTTTTTGTTTTGAGGCACAAAAAATTCCTCAGGACTAATCTTTTTGCATGTTAGACTAGCTGGATAGATGATCTTGTCACAACACTATGTACCACTTTCTTGCATTTTATATAAGGCTTTTCCTTATGTCTTTCTGCATGGACTTTGAATGAAACATTAAAATTCCTGATATTCTTTTTGTGATGATGTATTATTCATGATTTTTAAAGCTTGCCTGAGGATTCAGTAAGTAAAGTTAGCCTCAAGCTATAGAGATGGGGCAGTAGTGATAGACACCTATAATCCCAGCAGCCAGCATCTAGGATGTGAGGTTACACACCTAGGACTCAGTATTAAGAGGTAGACTGATGTCTGTGAGTCCAAGGTCACCCATATCTACATATGATTGATCAAGTCCTAAATGGAAACAACTCACACAGAGATGATCTCAGTATCTGGGATCACATGCCTTTAACCCCAGCACTGGAGAGGTATAAAAGATAGGAGCAGGGTCTTCAGTAATCAGTGACAGGCATTCTTTTCCAGTCATATTGAGGAAAGGAAAACATTGAAGTCTCAGGATTCTCCAGTGAAGCTGAAGGAAGATAATAATCTTTGGTTTAGTCGCAGCAGGATCTCCTTAAATTGTGAGGTAGAGTAAGAGCTGGTGCCTGACTGCTTTGCTTTTCTTGTCTTCATCTTGAAGTTTGAAACCCAATATCTGTCTCTGGGTGTTATATTTTTTAGGAAACACTTTTTCACATTGAATTGTACAATTTTTTATTTATTTTTATTTTAATTTTAAATAGCTTGTTTTACATGTCAATCCCAGTGCCCTCTCCCTCCCCTCCTCCCGCACCCCATACCATCCCCCCATCCTCCCACCCTATTGCCAATTCCTTCCACATAGGAGATATCTAGAGTCTATCATTTCACTCAGGGTAGGGTCCAGGCACTTCCCTAAGAGTCCAGGCAGAGACAGCAACTCTCTTTGTGTTATAGACACACAATGTCTGTTAGTATTCAAGGTATAAACACTAATCCACTGCTCATGACCCCATAGGTAGCCCAGGCCTCCTCATTGACTCTCACATTCAGGGGGTCTGGATCGGTCCCATGCTGGCCTCGCAGCTGTCGGTTTGGGGTCCAAGAGCTCTCCCCTGTTCAGATCAGCTGCTTTGAGATACCATCTTACTCCTGTCAGAATGGCTAAAATCAAAAACACCGAAGACAATTTATGCTGGAGATGATGTGGAGAAAGGGGAACACTCCTCCACTGCTGGTGGGAGTGCCAACTCGTACAGCCACTTTGGAAAGCAGTATGGAGATTCCTCAGAAAAATGGGAATCAATCTAGCACAAGACCCAGCAATTCCACTCTTAGGCATATATCCAAAGGAGGCAAATTCATACAACAAGGGCATCTGCTCCACTATGTTCATAGCAGCATTATTTGTAATAGCCAGAACCTGGAAGCAAACTAGATGCCCCTCAACTGAAGAGTGGATAGAGAAAATGTGGTACATTTACACAATGGAGTATTACTCAGCAGAAAAAAACAATGGAATCTTGAAATTCGCAGGTAAATGGATACCACTGGAAGAAACCATCCTGAGTGAGGTAACCCAGTCACAAAAAGACAAACATGGTATGCACTCACTCATATATGGATTTTAGACATGGATCAGGAGAGTGCCAGTCTGTACTTCCACTGACAGAGAGTTGGGAAACAGGAAAGAACCTAAAATATATGCATGGTACCCAAGAGAAGAGAAATGAGGCAAGATCCTCTGAACAGATGAGGAACATGGCGAGGGGTGGGGGGCAGGGTGACCTGGGAAATAGAGAGGGGGAGAATGGCAAGACAGAGTAGGTCATGGAGGAACAAGAAGGTTGATTGGGGTGGTAGGATAGGGGAAAGAGGGAATCATAGGTTAGAAGACAGATCAGGCACCAGTGTGACCTCTAGTGATCTAAACGGATGACACCAATTGGCAAACTAAGCAACAGTGGAGAGACCACCTCGAATGCCCATTCCTGATAGTGAACTTGATGTCTATAACCATCCTGGAGCCTTCATCCAGTGACTGATGGAAGCAGAGGCAAACACCCACAGTTAAACACTGAACTGAACCCAAGGAACCCAGGAACAGAGAGAGAGGAGCGAAGAGCAAATTGGCAAAGAATGGGCTGGTAAAACCAGCAGAGACAGCTGATCCGAATTGTACAATTTTTAAAATTTCTTATTGACCCGCTTTTATTTTGCATAATATCTCTTGCATAAAGAGATATTGGTAATTACCATTCAACTATGAGAATATTAGGCTGTCTTGTAATCTCCCCCTTTAAGAAAATTAAGCCCAGTGGTTGTGGTGCATGCCTTTGATCCCAGCACTCAGGAGCCAAAGGCAGGCAGATCTATGTGAGTTCGAGACCAGCCTGGTCTATTTACAAGAGATAGTTCCAAGACAGCCTTCAAAGCCAGAGAGAAACCCTATCTCAGAAAAAAAAGAAAGAAAAGAAAAGAAATAAAATATTGTACAAATTAACCTCAGGTAAATTTTACAGGACAGATGATAAATAATGGCAGCCACATTCTTAGCTAAAATATCAAAAAGGTGTTTTCTACCTCAGTTACCAATATACTTCCTCTATGAAATGTCTTGAGCTGAGTGCACTTACTCCACATTGCTCCCAGTATATCTGCTTCCAAGCTCCTACTAGAATGGTCTCTTAACCCTTACAGAATTTAACCACATTCCAGTCTAGAGTTCCAAAGTTCTAATTATGTTTCCAGAAAGTATCACAGTCAGGGCAAACAAAAACAACAATACATGCCTTCATCAGTAACCCACTTCTTGATACAACCTTTCTTTATTCCTTTTCTGTATCTGTGACATAGTACCATGACCAAGGCAATTCATAAAAAGACAGTGTTTAATTGGAATAAAGTTTCACAGGGTTAGAATCTGTGATAGCAGAGCAAAGGCATGATGATGAGAAAAGCTATGATCTTACATCTTTAACAGCAATCACAAAGCCCAGAAAGATGCACACCAGAAATGGATGAATCTTTTGAAATCAGAAAACCCACTGCCCAGTGACATAGCTCTTCCAAAAGGCCACACTTGCTAATCCTTCCCAACTAATTTCAACAGGTAAAATCCAGTATTCAAATATAGGAGAATATAAGGGCCATTCTCATTCAAACCATCACAACCCAACATGGATACCTAAACATGACTTGAATAAGGATGACACCTTCAGACATACTAACTTAGAAGAGGAAAACACAAGACCAGTAGCCCCTATTCCAATACAAAGAGTTATAGGTGACTAATAATGGTGAGAGCGGGAGAAATAGTCCTCCCCAGGGAAGAGTGAAGGCTGAAAGCATATACATATTAGCAATATTCAGATTCATCTGGTTATATTTATAAATTTATTAGTGTATACACATTTACATAACAATCATTAAAGAGAAAAGAAGCTATGCATTTGAATAAGAATTAGGGATAAGGGTTTGAAGGAGGAAAGGGGGAATGATGATTATCTTAAGATACCAAAGAAAAATTACAATTATAGTTAAAATTATAATTATAATAACAACAAAGAACAAAACTATGTTTTGAACTTAATTAATTAATATATTCATGGATTAGATGTCAATAAGAGAACAAAAAGTCATTTTAAAACATACTGAAAAAAAACTCTGATGGGTCAGCTTATTTTATTTTTTATTTGGTTTTGTTTCTAAGACTATCACCTATAATTAATCTACAATGTTCCAGTGGAAGGATACACATCCAAGACAGGGCAGCTCAAGCCAATCTTGATGTGAAATAAAATGATACAAGTTTTGATAGGGAGGGTTGGCTCTTGGAAGATTTAGTCAAGCTGTCAAATAAACAATGGAAAAGAAAGCAATGCTCAATCAAGCAGGAGCAACATTAATTCACATATCAAAACAGAAATATAAGTTATTTGAGACTATTGATCAGTAACCATTTTATCTAATAAATTTAATATGCATGACATCAACTCACAAATTAAAAAAAGATTAATAGTCTAAGAAAAGAAACAAGGATCACCTATATGTTTCATCCAGAAAGTACACTTAGCAGGATATCTAGAAAATTGATATGAAAGGGTGGAAACCTAACAAGAAACAGAACCACAAAGAAACACCTAAGTCTGTTTTATTGTTATGGACCTGATATAAGCATACAAAATTTTATTTTATTATGTTCACAGCAATGATCTATTTTGCATTGTTTTCCTTGGTAACACAATATTGAAGTTTTAAAATTAAAAAACATTTTAATAACAATTTGTGAAATGATATAAGGCTGTCCATACTTTCATTTAGTATGGGATAAGATTGCTCATAGTAGCCAAGGTTTGTGTTTATAAAACGACTGAGATACAGGTATAATTCTGATCATGTTTTTCTGTCTATTAGAAGATTTTTTAAAGAAGTCATTACATTTATTTGGTGTGTGTGTGTGTGTGTGTGTGTGTGTGTGTGTGTGTGTGTGTAAATACGGGCATTTGTGTGGGGGACAGATTGCCACCTAAAGGGTTATGTTCTGTCTCCTTCTACCTTGTGGGTTCTAAGGATCAAACTCAGTTTTTGAAGTTTGATATCAAATTCCTTTACCGACTGTACCATATTTCCAGTCTTAGAAGAGATTCTTATACCATCTTTTGTTAATTAAAAATTTCAACGGTAACACTTATAATTATTAAAGAAAACCTCCCATATCTAATTCAACTCAAATATAGAATGTTAAGTTGGATAATTATTTTTAGTTTTAATACCTTGAAGAACGAAGTTGTAGAGAGGGAGGTGTGATGAGCAAAGGAGTCAAGACCATGCTGGGGAAACCCACAGAAACAGCTGATCTGAGCAACTGGGAGCTCACAGACCCCAGTATGACAGTTGGGAAACCAGCTGAAAGTGGATGACAATTGAGGGCATTGGGCAGTCTATGGAGCCTCTGGCAGTAGAACCAGTATTTATCCCTAGAGCATGAATGAGTTTTGGGAGCCCATTCCCTATGGAGGGATACTCCTAGATGCATGAAAGTTGGCCTAGGTCCTGCCATGAATGATTTGACAGATTTTGAGGATCCCCCTTGGGGGGCCTCACCCTCCCTGAGGAGTGGATAGGGGGTGGGATGGTGGGTTGATGGGGGCATGGGAGAACAGGAGGGAGAGTGAACAGGGATTGGTATGTAAAATGAGATTGTTTGTAATTTAAATAAAATTTTATTTTAAACGAGCTTGAAGAACAAAGTAATGACAAAATTCCATTCTGTATCACTTTTTCTTAAAGTGCATGTTGATTTTTTTTCTTAAAATGATTATCTCTAAGCATATATATTTTTCCTGAAAATAGTATGTCACTTTTGTTTATGTACAGAAAATAGCTCTATTTGTGTAATATTTTCTTTGTCCATTTATCCATTTGTAAGCTTTCAAGTAGATTTAGTTGTGATAGTACTTCAATAAGTATTTAACATAATACTTTTTCATTTATGATAGATGTTTTGCATGCATCTATATCTGTTACCCTGTACAGGCAGTTTCTATTGAGGCAAGAAGTGGGCAGGAAACCACTTGGAAGTTGAGTTTTGGAGACTATTGTGCTTCCGTGTGGCTATCATGAATTCAAAATTAGTCCTTAATTCAATGCTCTTAATCACTGAGATATCTTTCCAATTCCTGTTTCCATTTAACACTACCATGCATGTATTTTTATGAAAAACTAGAAAAGGAGATTAAAAAATATCAAACTTCCAATGCATGTTTAAATAACTTTATCAAGAATTAAACATTTGTAATTTTTTGTATTTATTTCCAAGTCCTCAATTTTATTCCGTAGATCTAGTTTCTGTTTTTATGCCAATAACATTCATTGTGTTACTATGTGTTAGTATGTGACATAATTTTTTTCATTATTTTTATTACAAATTTTTAGAAAAGAGCTTGCTTCACATGTCAACCTCAGCTCCCTCTCCCTCCCCATCCTCCCACATGCCGCCACCATCCCACGCAGCCTCCTACAATATCCCCACTCCATTGCACATAGGAGATATCTAGAGTCTGTCATTTTACTCAGGGCAGGGCCCAGGCCCTCACCCAAGAGTCCAGGCTAAGAGAGCATATCTCTTTGTGTTATGGACACATGAATTTCATTTGTATGCCAGGGATAAATACTGATCTACTGCCCAGGGCCCTAAAGGTTGAGACCAAGGATAGCCAAAACAACCCTGTACAATAAAGGAACTTCAGGAGGCATCACTGTCCCTACTTCATGCTTTATTATAGACCTATAGTCCTGAAAACAGCTTGGTATTGGCACAAAAATAGACAGGTAGACCAATGGAATCTAAATGAAAACCCTGATTTTGACCCACACACCTATAAACACTAGATTTTTGACAAAGAAGCTAAAAATACACAATGGAAAAAAGAAAGCATTTTCAACAAGTGGTTCTGGCATAACTAGATATTGGCACGTGGTATATTTATACAATGGAGTACTATTCAGTGGAAAAAATGGAATTTTGAAATTTGTACGCAAATGGATGGCACTAGAAGAAACCATCCAGAGTGAGGTAACCCAGTCACTAATAAAAGAGAAACATGGTATATATTCATTCATATATGAATTTTAGACATGGATCACGGGAGTGCCAGTCTGCAATTCCACTGACAGAGAATTAGGGAAACAGTAAATAAACTAAGAGAGATATGCATGATGCCCCAGAGAAGGGGAATAAAGCAAGATCTCCTGAACAGTTTGGGAGCACAGCGGGGGTGAGGAGGAGTGGGAACTAGGAAGAAGAGACAGGGAGAAGAGAAGGAGAGAGTAGGTCATGGCGGAGCAAGAAGGTTGAGTTGGGGGAAGAATAGTGGGAGAACAGGATGAGAAATACCATATAAGAGGTAGTCATTACAGGTTTGAAGAGAGATCTAGCACCAGTGAGACCTCTAGCGATCTACAAGGATGACACCAACTGGCAAACTAAGCAATAGTGGAGCAACTACCTTAAATGTCCATTCCTGATAATGAACTTAATGACTATCGTATACGCCATCCTATATGCCATCCTGATGGAAGCAGAGGCAGAAACCCTTAGCTAAACTCTGAACTGAACCCCTGGAACCTAGTGACATAGAGAGAGGAGTGATGAGCAAATGGGCAAAGAATGGCCTGGCTAAACCAGCAATAAAAGCTGACCTGAACAAGGGGGAGCTCTTGGCCAGCATAGGACTGATCCAGAACCCCTGAATGTGACATAATTTTAAATCAAGTGTTGTGATATCTCTACAAGTGCTTTTATTTTAATGTTAACTTGATATTTGGAGCAGTCCATAATCCATATGGATTTTTAAATTATTTTTATAACTTCCAGGAGTAATAGCATTTAATTCTGATAGAGATTATATTATGTTGTTTCCATATAATTTTGCAACTTTTGCTATACTAATTCTGAGAATACATGAATATGCGTTGCCTCCTCCAACCATGTAATGTCTTCCTAAATTTCTTTCTATGATGCACTATAAACTTTAGTGCAAGTCTTTTCCAACTTTAGGCTCATTTCAAAATCTGTGATTTTGTTGCCAATATGTCTCAGGGTGGTCATAGCTTACTTATAGAAAAGCTACTATTTGTTGTCTTGTTTCTTTATAACTGTTGAAAATATTTATTAAATCTGTAACTATTTGGATGGAGTTTTTTGTCTTTTAAACATAAGAACATACAAACTAGAGGCAATTTTTTGTCCATGCTTCTTTTTACCTATTACTGTGGCTGAGCTTACTATAACAAATTTGTGGATCAGGTGGAAACTTTTACCTTATGGAAGATTTTACAAGAAATCCTTAGTCTGTCTTCACTGAATGTAATGTTGACTATAGGTTTGCCATGCACAGCCTTTCCTCCTCTGAGAAACCATCTATGTATTCTTTTTCCCCCTAGTATTTTATCATAAACATGTGTCTTATTTAGTCAAAGCTATTTTCTGCATGTTTGAATGACCTAATTATGACATTTTTGTCTGATTATTTTTATGTATTAAATTAAATTATGTTTGGCATATATTGAATCACCTTTATATTCCTGGAATGGCACCATATTTTCTTGATTTACTTTTTCATACAATATATTTTTATTGTATTCTTTCTCCTACATTAACTTCTCCCAGATTCTACCTTCCTCCCTAGCCCACCCCATGTTTGTCTTCCCTGTCTCACCCTCTTCTGTTTTTCTCTTTGTTTCTCTCTTTAAACGAAACAAGCACAAACAATATAAAAATGAAAATCAAATTATTGTTGATATACCCAATGATACTCCATTTGAAACAAAACTGGTTTTCTATTTTCTAGCAGATATCAATTACAAATAGGATTTTGTTTGATGTTTGGTTTTTGTTTAGGATGAGAATAGTCTGGTTACTGCTGTTTCACTGTGAATAGGCTTCAGACAATCCACTGGAACATGGGAAACCGATCAGTTGTCGTTTTCTTAATAAAGAAAAAATAATTATCCCTACCACATTAAGTATCCACTGTCAAGCTCCTCACTATTAAATTGCATCTGGAAAACTCTATCTCTGACAGGATTTGGTTGGCTTAAACTTGTGGGGTCTTGTACAGGTGACAATAGTTACTCTGAGTACATTGTGATAAATATACCTGGGTCAAAAGAGAAGCCATTCACAGAATGCTGCCTATCTTTAAGCCCTTACATTTTTCTCAGGACCTTGTTGGTGCTGAGTTTCAGTCTCCATACCAATTGGAGTATTCCCTTGTTACTTTAGAAAACAATCTGGAATTTCTGGAAGAAATTAGTTACAATAAATATATTCTTATAGCAGAATTCATGCAAAATCCAAGTTCTTTAACATAGATACATCTGAAATAATGTAGCAAGATATGAAAGCGATGGTAATAACTAATAATTTATTAAAATCACCGTAAACAATGATTAAAGTGATGAAACAATACTTGGCAATCATCAGGCAAATCTCATGACCTAGGAAGAGTGGAAAACTTATTACTTCTTATGAGCCATTTGTATTGGATGAGGATATTTTGTATTTGTTTTCATCTCTCATACTTGAAAGATGAGACTTGAACCACATCATGAAACATTTCATTGAATGTCTTGCCTCTCAAAGCTTGCTTTAAATTTCTGAGAAACCAAGCACATATATTTTGAAAACTTAAACTCCATTTTTCTGCTTGATTAGTTTCTCCAGTAGAGGCAATATGCAAGCAGTCATCCTGCAGAGCCTGTGGATTTTGTTATGTCATCTAGTGACAGTTTCTCCACGGGGGCTACAGTATCCCTGCCCATCCCGTGCCTCTGTCATTTACTTCTACTGATTTTACTGCCAAGTTCAGTGTCCTGAAAAGTGAATAACCAACCATGAGCAACATGTAGTTTCTCTAAAGACTGACAGGTTTGTGCTGTAACCCCTTCTTGCTTCTCATAATAGAAGATGTTCTAACAACTTTGCTGACTGCCTGATCATTTTATGATAGTTACGGTGATGGCAAGAACATAGACTTGTATATTTAGTTGACAGGGAGATGGTGCAAATGAAAAGCACACATTATAACAATATTGTTTGAAACTGTTTCTCTGAATGAAATACATTTTACTTGAAAACAGCATATTTATGGAAAGTTTTGTTTTGTATCTCAACCAAACAACATAAATTGTGGCAGACGATTTGGAATGGCTAGTTTTTAAACTAAAGGACTTCTGCACACTTCATAGAAAATTTTCATTTAATTTCTAATTAAATTATCTTTCTACTCTAGGCTTAACTTGAACACTATACTAATTGTCATCACTCATTGATTGTTATAACACAAGACAATATGTTGATTTATTTATTAATTAGAAGGCAGAAGTAGCATTCATGATATAGATATCATGGTGTACAATATTTTTTTTCATTTTTCTTATATTTGCAATACTTTCTACAAGTCTCAATTCATGACTGACATGTAAGCTCATGTACCATAAATATCTTACATGTTTTGTGTATTCACAGCACATTTTATAATTGATATTCATCCAGTCACCTGACTCTAACATTCATTTTGAGATCAAAACACAAAGTCTTGAGAAGACAACCATTTCACAAAAATCTTGGTTGGTCCTGCTTATTTGTTTTGTGTTCTACATTCTATTTGTCATTCATAACTCATAGCAAAGTATTTGCAATTGAAATCTTACATAATGTGTGGCTGTGAAGAATGTCTCAAATACTGTTTTCTTCATAACGAATCACTGTCATGTGAGTTAAAACAATAAAATGGTATATTTTATTTTTGTTACAGTAGAAGAAAGGATGCTCTTTTAGGGTAATATTAGATGAGAGCCTAGGATATTTGG
Organism: Mesocricetus auratus; assembly: GCF_017639785.1. NCBI lineage: Eukaryota > Metazoa > Chordata > Mammalia > Rodentia > Cricetidae > Mesocricetus > Mesocricetus auratus. The sequence goes on along the minus strand of NW_024429193.1, from coordinate 81,888,337 downwards.
GGTGGTGCAGAGGTATGGTGGGAAATGCATCTGTCCACTGACTAGGTCATTTGCCTTTCCTTCTGGCAAACGACTTCATCATGATATTCAGACTTTTTCATATGATAGTTATAGAGTTTCCAAGCATGAACTTAACAATTAGCTTTGATTCTTTTGTAGCAGGTAATGATAGTATTGAATGGCTCTAATCCTAACAGCAAATTCCTATGCTATTAACTGGAAATTTCTTACAATTAATAAATAATTACCCAAATATTTCCCATTAATAATATATACACAAACAAAAGAGAAGCTGGTTAATTAGAGGCAGGTAGAGTAATTGCTTATAGAAACTATTATAGAAAATTGGAGTTAGTGTTTAAACCACATAACTACCTGATTTCTTAAATTGGGCATCTACTATCCACTACTCAATTCTTATCACTTAGCTTGAATCATTGCTATATGTTGCCCTTACAGGCATTTGGGTTTCCTGTCCCTGTTTCCAATGACCCTTATATCTCATTTGATTCTGGAACTGCGTTTGGATAATTATGAATAAATCTGTATCTTACACTATTAAAATGCCTTCCAAAACCTGACATCTTATGTGTTCATGTACTTTATAAGTTCTTAATGCTTTTCTCTATCAAAACATTAGTAATACTAATATGAGATAATTATAGCCTTAAAAGAACCCAATCACTTTGAATCTTTGCCAGGGAATTACTTGTACATATCCTAAAATAACTTTTTTTCTGGCATTCACCATTTCCAGTGATTTAGTTCTCTAAAGCTAGTACATTAATCTACATATACAAATAGAATAAAATTAAAATGTAAAGCTCAACTGAAAATATATATTTTATATTGGGTAATTGCAAGAATTTTATAATGTTACTTACTCAGTATTGTTCTGACATATGGTTAATTATACAACATAACACCGATTCATTAAAAGACTTAATTTTGTATGATAATTTTCAATATATGAAAAAATCAAAAATGGTACACCAAATAGTAAAGTAAGGGTCTGAGGAGATGATTCAATGGGTAATAATGATAAGTCTGCAATAATGAGAACCCAAAAACTTGAATTCAAATGAAAGTTATCCATGTAAAAGACTAGGCATGGTTGCCTGTGTCTATAAGTACAAACTGGTTGGCAAAGATACAAATATACCAGGTGCCCATTGAGTACCAAGAATATCTTGCAGAGGCAAGCTACTGGTGCAGAGAGACCTTGGCAGAAGGCATTATGAATGGTAAAGACACCGCTGGCCTATCTTTCCTCTGGCTTTCCACAAGTATGAGCGAACACACATTCTTATACACACACCCACACAAAAGAAACAAGAAAAAGGACAACTATATATTGATATTACAGTAACTGTTGTTGAATTAATTTATAAATGAATCAACTTGCTTTAAAACATAGTAATTTCTTACACATTGACAAGAATATCCAGCATTGGCTGTGTCACCAAACTGCCTTAATCTCTCCATAAATGAAGCCATAGGTAGTACAAACTCCATTTGACCACATCGCCATCTTGAGCAACTTTTGCACCATTTGTTTACTTCTCCCTAATTTCTCAATATGTTATAGCCATTACATATATAACAATCAATTTCAAGTGGATAAAGTCGATGGGCAAATTATTTTCTCATGGTGCTAGGTGAAAATTCCACCTGTACTTCCCTTTTCATATCTTCTAATCAAGACAATTCTTCACAGAAGAACCCAAAATTAACAATCACAGCTTATAAACTAATAAACAGGAAGGTTATTTTCAGGATGTTCACATAAGACGGTGTGTGTGTGACTAGCAGAATGGATTCGAAGACAGGACCCTTCCTTCTGCTGCATACAAGAAACACACCACACCCTCAAAGACAGACATTACCTGAGAGTTAAAGGTTAGGAAAATTTTTTTCAATCAAATGGACCCAAGAAACAAGCAGGGGTAGCAATCCTAATATCTAACAAACTAGACTTTAACATAAAATCAATAAAAAGAGATGAAGGAGGTCCTTACATACTCATCACAGGTGAAACCCATCAAGATGAAGTGTCTATCCTGAACATTTTTGCCCCAAATACAAAGGCATCCACATTCGTTAAAGAAACATTATTAGAACTTAAATCTCATCTAAAGCCCCACACAGTTATAGTGGGAGATTTCAACACACCACTCTCACCACTAAACAGGAATACCAGACAGAAACTCAACAAAGAAGCAAAGGGTCTAATAGAAGTAATGACCCAACTGGGATTAACAGATATCTATAGAACATTTCATCCACATAAAAAAGAATATACCTTCTTCTCACCACCACATGGAACCTTCTCAAAAATCGACCACATACTTGGCAACATATCAAACCTCAGCAGCTACAAAAAAATTGGAAAACTCCATGCATCTTATCAGACCACCATGCTTTAAAATTAGAATTCAACAACAACACAAATTGCAGAAAACCTACAAACTCATGGAAATTGAATAATGCTCAACTGCACCATCCCTGGGTCAAAGAGGAAATAAAAAAGAAATTAAAGACTTCCTCGAATTCAATGAGAATGAAGACACAACATACCCAAACCTATGGGACACTTTGAAAGCAGTGCTACGGGGGAAGTTCATAGCACTAAGTGCTCACATGAAGAAACAGGAGAACAGTCACACCAGAGAATTAACATCACAGCTGAAAGCTCTAGTACACAAAGAAGCAAACTCCCCCAGGAGGAGTAGATGCCAGGAAATAATCAAATTTAGGGCTGAAATCAATAAAGTAGAAACCAGGAAAACAATACAAAGAATCAATGCAACGAAGAGTTGGTTCTTTGAGAAAATCAACAAGATAGACAAACCTGTGTCCAAACTTACCAAACAGCAGAGAGTGAACACGCAAATTAACAAAATCAGAAATATAAAGGGGGACATAACAACAGACTCTGAGGAAATCCAGAGAATCATTAGGTCATACTTAGAAAACATGTACTCCACAAAATTTGAAAACTTAAAGGAAATGGATGACTTCCTGGATAGCTATCACTTGCCAAAACTAAATCAAGAACAGATAAGCAATTTAAATAGACCTATAACCCCTATGGAAACAGAAGCAGTCATCAAAAGTCTCCCAACCAAAAAAAGTCTAGGTCCAGATGGCCTCAGTGCAGAATTCTACCAGAAATTCAAAGAACAGCTTATACCAATTCTTCTCAAAGTGTTCCACACAATAGAAGCAGAAGGGTCTTTGCCAAACTCTTTCTATGAGGCTTCAATAACCTTGATCCCCAAGCCACACAAAGATACAACTAAGAAAGAGAACTTCAGACCAATATCCCTCATGAACATTGATGCAAAAATACTCAATAAAATACTGGCAAATCGGATCCAAAAAAACATCAAAACAATCATTCACCACGATCAAGTAGGTTTCATCCCAGGGATGCAGGGATGGTTCAACATACGAAAATCCATCAACGTAATCCACCATATAAACAAGCTGAAAAACAAAAATCACATGATCAACTCACTAGATGCTGAAAAAACCTTTGACAAAATCCAACACCCCTTCATGATAAAGGACTTGGAGAGATCTGGGATAACAGGGACATACTTAAACATAATAAAAGCTATATACAGTAAACCAACAGCCAACATCAAACTAAATGGACAGAAACTCAATGCAATTCCTCTAAAATCAGGAACAAAACAAGGCTGTCCACTCTCTCCATACCTTTTCAACATGGTACTTGAAGTTCTAGCTATTGCCATACGACAACAAAGGTGGATCAAGGGGATAAAAATTGGGAAGGAAGAGGTCAAACTTTCACTGTTTGCAGACGATATGATAGTTTACATCAATGACCCAAAGAACTCTACTAGGGAACTCTTACAGCTGATTAACACCTTCAGCAAAGTGGCAGGCTACAAGATCAACTCAAGGAAATCAGTAGCCCTACTATATACAGATGATAAAAGGGCTGAAAAAGAAATCAGAGAAACATCACCCTTTACAATTGCCACAAATAACATAAAATACCTTGGGGTAATGCTAACCAAACAAGTGAAAGACCTGTATCATAAGAACTTTGAATCTTTAAAGAAAGAAATTAAAGAAGCCCTCAGAAAATGGAAAGATCTCCCATGCTCTCGGATAGGTAGGATCAATGTAGTAAAAATGACAATCCTGCCAAAAGCAATCTACATATTCAATGCAATCCCCATTAAAATCCCAGCACAATTCTTCACAGACCTTGAAAGAACAATAATAAATTTTGTATGGAAAAACAAAAGACCCAGGATAGCCAAAACAACCCTGTTCAACAAGGCAACATCCGGAGGCTTCACCATCCCTGACCTCAAGCTCTATTATAGAGCTATAGTCCTGAAAACAGCTTGGTATTGGCACAAAAATAGACATGTAGACCAATGGAATCAAATTGAACACCCGGGTATTAACCCACACACGTACGAACATCTGATCTTTGACAAAGAAGCTAAAAATATACAATGGAATAAAGAAAGCATCTTCAACAAATGGTACTGGCATAACTGGAGACTGGCATGTAGATGAATGCGGATCGATCCATGTTTATTGCCATGCACAAAACTTAAGTCCAAATGGATCAAAGACCTCAACATAAATCCAGCCACACTGAACCCCTTAGAAGAGAAAGTGGGTGGTACCCTTGAACGAATTGTTAAAGGAGACAGGTTCCTGAACATAACACCAGTAGCACAGACAGTGAGATCAACAATTAATAAATGGGACCTAATGAAACTGAGAAGCTTCTGTAAGGCAAAGGACACAGTCAGCAAGACAAAAAGGCAGCCCACAGAACGGGAAAAATAATCACTAATCCCACATCTGACAGAGGGTTTATCTCCAAAATTTACAAAGAACTCAAGAAGCAAGTCTCCAAAACACCAAAGGACCCTATTAAAAAGTGGGCTGCAGAACTAAATAGAGAGTTTTCAATAGAGGACTCTAAAATGGCTGAGAGGCACTTGAGAAAGTGCTCAACATCCTTAGCCATCTGGGAAATGCAAATCAAAACAAATCTGAGATACCATCTCACTCCTGTCAGAATGGCTAAAATCAAAAACACCAATGACAATTTATGCTGGAGAGGATGTGGTGAAAGGGGGACACTCTTCCATTGTTGGTGGGAGTGCCAACTGGTTCAGCCACTTTGGAAATCAGTATGGAGATTTCTCAGAAAAATGGGAATAAACCTACCACAAGACCCAGCAACTCTACTCTTAGGCATATATCCAAAAGATGCCCATTTATACAACAAAGATGTCTGTTCCACTATGTTCATAGCAGCTTTATTTGTAATAGCCAGAACTTGGAAGCAACCTAGATGTCCCTCAGTCGAAGAGTGGATAGAAAAAATGTGGTACATTTACACAATGGAGTACTATTCAGCAGAAAAAAACAATGGAATCATGAGATTCGCAGGCAAATGGATGACACTAGAAGAAACCATCCTGAGTGAGTTAACCCAGTCACAAAAAGAGAAACATGGCATGTACTCTCTCATATATGGATTTTAGACATAGATCTGGGGAGTGCCAGCCTACAATCCTATGGCCAGAGAGTCTGGGAAACAGAAACTTCATTTAGTGGCTGATCGAAGAAGAGGCAGACTCCCTCGGTTAAGTACTGAGCTGAACTCAAGAAAGCCAGTAACAGAGAGGGAGGATTGATGATCAAAGGGATTAAGACTGGGCTGGTTTAACCCCCAGAAACAGCTGACCAGACAAAGGTTAACTGTGGAATCCCAGGCATCAGCCTGGGAATCTAGCATGGGACTGATCAAGACCCCCTGAATGTGGGTGTCAGTGAGGAGGCCTAGGTAATCTATTGAGCCTTGGGCAGCAGATCAGTACCCATCCCAAGTATACACATGGACTTTGGACTCCCATAGAACAATGTGAGGTGCACTCTCACCCTGAACTCTTGGGGAAGGGTCTAGGCCCTGCCCTATATGAAATGACAGACTATGGACACCCCCATGGAGGGCCTCAACCTCCCTGGGGGAATGAGGGGATAACGGGGGGGGGTTGGGGGGAGGGCACGGGAGGAGGGGAGGGAAAGGGAGAGGGACCTGGAACTGACTTGTGAAGCAACCTTGTTTCTTATCTAAATTTAAACTGGAAAATAAAAATAATAAAAATAATAATAAAGAATTACAAAAAAGATGGTGTGTGTGTGTGTGTGAGAGAGAGAGAGAGAGAGAGAGAGAGAGAGAGAGAGAAAGAGAAACAGAGACAGATACACAGACAGAGATAGACAGACAGAGAGACAGAGACAGAAATTAGAGTGAGAAAAAGAAAGGAAGAGATGGCTAATCATGATGGTCAACATGACCAGATCCAGAATCATTGGAAAATGTAATCATTTGGGAACTGCAGTAAAAAGAATTTGTCATGATATAATGTAAGTGGAAACCTTAAATGTGGATATCAACTACTTATAGCGGTAGATTAAAAAATAACTAAATGGGAGAAGGAAACATATCTTTGTCTTTCTTGGCCCCATTCATGCTGGCAAATGCATCTTGTTGATGCAGTATTCCTCCACAGTAATTAGAAAGTGCTTCATCCGATGTCTATTGTTAGCCAGGTGAGCAGTTCTGGAGGACTCCTCTGTGATGCTGAGATTTCCAATTTTAGATTTTGGTTTGGTTTTGTCTTTATTGTGTCATGGTTCTTCTCTCTTGAAATACAAAATATGTAACTTGATTTTGGGTTTTAAAGAAACCAACACCTCTGAGTCCTTGGATACTTTTGAGAGATTGTGACTTTTACAAACACTTTTGATAGTCTAAGGGAATAAACTTTTAAAATATTTGAACTTTTAGGACTATTGAACTTTCAAAAGTTGAGATATTTTATATATTGATATTGATATTGATATTAACATGCTATCTTTACTGTCAATAGGGCAGGAAATATTATTATTGAATAGTTTTATATCGGTGTGTGATGTTGACAAGGGGTAATTGTCTTAGATGGGTATTTCTAACAACTTGAAATAAGCTAGAATCAAAACTGGTGGAAAACTTCAATTGAGAAAAAGCTTCCATCATATTACTTGTAGGCAAGTTAGTGGCACATTTTTCTTGAGTGTTGACTGATTGAGGAGAACCCAGCCCAGGTGATCCTGGAAGGTATTTGAAGTGGGCTGAACAAGCTATTAACAGGTAAGATTAGTTAGCAAATTGATGAGCACACAGGTCAATACTCACAAGGGCACAACGTGTCCACATATTTGTTACTATTTAAACATATAAATAGACACTTATGCATACTTTGCATATACATAAATGGAAATAAAGGTGCAACTTTTCTAAATAGACTTGAGATAGGTACACTATATGGAGACTGTGCACAGTTTAAAAAATGGGATATAAAGCTGCTGGATATTTTCTGGGGCAATAATTATATTGATTGTTTGCCAGTCCTAGAACAATAATATTCCTCCATTAGGAACTCATTAAGTATCTATTAAATCAATAAGTAAATGAAAGATGGATTTGTGATTGGAAATGGTATGCAGAAGGGATCTGTTGTGTATCTTTGGGCAGTAGAGGAATGGGTTGAGATGTATTTAGAGTGCATTGACACTTGGGAAATAACTCCAGAGCACTGTTGATGTAATATTTCTTGGACATGTTGCTTAAGTGAGCTATGCTTTGACCATTAAACCAGCAATGCTTTCAAATGCAAAAATATCTTACCAAATTAATCAGTATGACATTTTTGGTTTATGATTCCTTGCTGATTTATTATAGCATTCAATGAAGCCGTGAACCAAGGAGAAAGGCTTCAGATCCACTGGGCTTGGAAAACAATTCCCAGGAAACAAAACTGTTCTACATTGTATTAACATTGACATAAGACTACATGTCCTCAACAGATGTAGTAAGATTCAAGGAAAAAATGAGGGATTAACAAAATAAAACACACAAGGAAAGACAAAATAATTATTTTAAAACACTAAAATATTTCTTCTAATCATATATATGCTTTTTAGTATAAAGCCTGATTTGTCCTAAAGCCAGAGGCTCAATTTCAAAGTACAATATGGACAATAAGAGAAAAAAAACTCTGCTGATAAACTTAAATATTTTACCGTTGAATTAATTTCCAAATACATAAAAAGGAGGGCCTGATGATTTCCCCCATTAATGTGGTAGAAGTGAACTTAGAAGTACGAGACTATTTGGATGGGAGACCACAAAAGGTACCCCAGGAAATGAAAAAGAAAGGTAAGAAAATCAGGAGTTCAAGATCCTCCTAGGGTACATGAAATCCGCTCTAATATCAAACATAAGGAAAAGAAGGAGCAGGAGGGGAGTCAGCAGCAGCTCCAGCAAGGAAGGAAGGTTCAAAGAGCAGTTTCCAAAGTTCTTTTTCTCTGAACATTTATTTTTAAACCACAATGAACAATTTTGAAAGCTACATTTTCTTGAAGTTTAATTTTAACATACAAATTTTCTGAGCACTGACACAAAATCTGTTATTATTCTAACTTTCTAAAAACTTGAGATAATTAAAACTCTTAATATTTAATTACTTTATATAATGACCACTTTATTTACTCCTTTTGTTCAAAAATGCTAAAAAAATTAAAAATATAAAATAGTACCAAAATCAGGAATATCAAACAATATAATACTCAATATTTTAATAAATAATAATATACTATCACACATACCACATTTTGTTTAAAAGTCTCAGTATTTTTAAATTTTTATGGTTTGATAACATTTGAAACTGTGCTTTTTAAAAAATTTCAAAGCAAAATCATAGATCACAAAAGCACCATCATCTTCTTCATATAACTGAAATACTTCTCAAGTTGTTAATAAATGTTGTAGCGTTGTGTGAGAAATAAGAGAATAATCATTCTAGAGGCATGCAGTTATTCTTGCAAAAAACTAGCTTCAATTTCATTATTTAACATCATTACTGAGATGTACATTTCTCTTAAGATGCTTCCTGGATCCTAGATACATCAAGAAAGTCAATTTGACCATGTTCATTGAATCACAAAGAGGCTTGTTGGCTGGTCTTAATATGCAGAAAAAAATCAATATTTGAGCTATAAATGAATCCAGTTGTCTAAGAGCAATTAGGCCTTTACATTTGAATCACATAGTAAGTTTTCTTTCTGATTCTGTGCTTACCAAAGACATTGTTGATTGTAATTTGAATTTCAGCACAGCATATGTACAGGGTGCTTCTTAGTCATATTTAAGCCTTTAGCATTGCTTTCTGAAAAAGATAAAATGTGCTGATCCACCTTTGAGTTCAGGAATTAAACATCTGTCTCTGGGGACTTGGTTAATGGGAGCCTGTTCCCCTGAGACAAATCTATTCTTAGGGTGTTGATACATACAGTCCTTGTGCTTGCCAAGGCTAAAGAGCTGACTGCAGGCAGCTGCAGCAAACCCTGAAAAGTAATGAGGACAGATGAGGCAGCCTGGAGAAAGTCGAGGCCCAGCCTGCAACTATCATGCCCACAACAACTTTTATTTCAACTTCAATAGAAAGCATTTGCTACGTATTCAGAATCACACTAATTGTTCCTGCGAATTCATTAGAGAGCTTAGTCCTTTTCCAAGGAACTTAAAATCTGCATGTATGAAATAATTTTATTATTGTCCTATGAAAGGCAGTGATTGGGACCTGTAAAGATGAAAGACAGTGTAGTGCTGAGATTAGGAAAAGTCATGAGAGGGAAAGCACACAATTCCTGCTTTTTATATCAAGGAAAGGAAAAAACGGCTCATTTCTGATTTCCGGTGGCTACATTCATCATCTGAAGTCATATCGTTTCAAATGGCTTCAGTGGTCTCCCACTACACTTAGAAGGAAACTTACTCATTTGTTTGTTTTCCTTTTTATTGAAAAAATGTTTCGTATATTATATTCTGTTCATATGTTGCCTCCTCAATTCCTACCATATCCCCCTCATCCCCCTCTTTCCTTCCCCACAGATCCAACTCCAAGGTCTCTCTCTCTCTCTCTCTCTCTCTCTCTCTCTCTCTCTCTCTCTCTCACACACACACACACACACACACACACACACACACACAGAGGGCCTAAAACCAGGATGCATGTGTCTTTCTTAGCCCAACCTCTCACACCCCACACCTATTTCTACTGTTTTGGACAATCCTCCAATAACAGAAGTCCTTTCCTGTCTGAAGTCGGGTTCCCTGCCTAAGACAGTGACAGCTGGAGCCAACTTCAGAGATGTGGTGGAGTTTCTTTGAAGTTGTAAGGAGAGAAGAGAAACAGAAGAAGCAGGCCTGTGCAGAAGAAAAATGGAAATGCCTTTAAAACAAAACCCCAGTTGGTCCCAGAAGAAGCTCCACAGTTTCAGCGATACTTTAGAGTTTTCTCAAAATGATTGCAAATGTCACGGGTGCAGGCCTACATAATTCAATCTCTTAAATTGTGAATCATCAGAACAGACCATCCTAGTTTTTGCAAAATCAGGTCCTTGTCACCTTTTGTGACTTCTTTATTCCACATTCTTGCTTCACACTGTAGATTAAAGGCTTCCTGCCAGCCTGGTTTCAGAGTCGCATCAGTCCCAAATGAACACAAAGGAGGCTATATTAATTATGAAGTTGTTGGCCGTTTGCTTACCGGCTATCTCTGATTTAACTAATTAACCCATAATTTCTAATCTAAGTATTTCTCTTACTAGATAAAATGGTCCAGGCCTCTTATTCCTATGTTGGCTACATCATGAATGCCTGTCTCTTTCCCAGAATACTCCTCAACTCCTAGTCCTACCTATCTTGCTTCCCTATTGGCCAACAGTGCTTTATTGACATACACACAGGACTTCCCCATCATCACACAGCACTACTGTCTACACATTTTAATTTACTTTGTATACATCTTGGAAGCAAAGATGACTGATGAAGCTGATATCCAAATCCGTGCTCTAAATTATGATAGCCAAAACCCTCCTTGATATTAACATAATTTGCTTCCATTAAACTTTATTAAATATGTTATGACAGATTCCTTGTGTTTGTGGTGAGCAGATTCAACTCACTACAGATACTTGGGAAATATTTAAATTTAAACCTTTGTAATTCCCATGCAAATTTTAATAGGCTTATAAATAATTTCCTTTCTTCAAATATTATTCTCCATCATATGTATGTTAGACCACAGTAAAAATTCATTTTTTCATATCCCACCATGGGGAACTGGATCCAAAAAGGCAGTTCATGCAGTATGGACAAATATTAGTTCCACTGTCAGGAGCCCCATAGACTGCCAAAGCCCCAACCCTAACTGTTAACCATGTTCAGGGTGCCTAGTTCAGTCTTAGACAAGTTCCCCAGCTGTCAGACTGAGGTCCATGAGCTCCCACTTGCTCAGGTCAGCTGTTTCTCTGGGTTTCCTCAACATGATCTTGACCTCTTTTCTCATTGCTCCTCCCTTTCTGCAACTGGATTCTAGAAGTTTACTCAGTGCTTAACTGTGAATCTCCATTTCTACTTCTATCAGGTACTGGACAAAGGCTCTATGATGGCATCTAAGGTAGTCATCAGTCTCATTATAGGGGAAAGGCATTTAGGGTAGCCTCTCCACTATTGCTTAGATTCTTAGTTGGGGTTATCCTTGTGGATTCTTGGGAATTTCCTAGTGCCACGTTTCTTGTTAACCCCATAGTGTCTCCCTCTATCAAGATATCTATTTCTTTGCTTTTCCTCTCTGTCCTTCCCCCAACTGGACCTTCCATATCCCTCATGCTCTCCTCCTCTTTTTCTTTTCTCCCCATTCTATTACCTTCCTCCCCCTCCCCCAGGCCCCAATTTACTCAGGAGATTTTGTCTGTTTGGGTATTCATGTGTGTCTCTCGGAGGGTCCTCCTTGTTTCCTGGCTTCTCTGGGGTTGTGGATCATATGATAACGGTTATACTTTACTTTATGTCTAATATCCACTTATGATTGAGTAGATACCATGTTTGGATTACCTCACTCTGGATGTATGAATTGGCCTTTTGCTTTTTGGAACCCATTCCCTATAGTGGGATACTTTGCTCAGCCTAGATACAGGTCAGCAATGTGGAAAGCCTTTGGTCCTGCCCCAAATGATGTTATATACTTGGTTGATTCCCAATGGGAGGTCTTACCCTCTCTGAGAAGTGGCTGGTGGGTGGGATTGGCAGACAGTATGGAGAATGAGAATACTGGAGGAAGAGGGAACTGGGATTATTATGTTTGTTTTGATTTGATTTTTTTCAAGACAGGATTCCTCTGTGTAGCCCCAGATGTCCTGGAACTAGATATTGTATACCAAACTGACTTTAAACTAACAGAGATCTACCTGCATCTCACTCTTGATGCTCTATGATTAAAGTCATATGCCACTGCTGCCCAGCTGGGATTGATATGTAAAACAAGATTGTTTTAAAAATAAAAAAATAAAAAGTGAAAAAATAAAACAATTGATCCCCTGGCAAAAAATAATAATTTGTCGTAATTCTATCAACTCATTTAATTCTTAGATCTTTTATATAATTTCAAAGTAAATTCTAAATTCTTAACATATTATTAAAATGTATCTTTATAACACCCTGATTAATTCTAAATTCTGAAAAGTTGCACAAATTATAACTTCCAGAACATATTTTGTTCTTTCATCTAGTAATTTACATAATTTTTCAGGTGTGATCACAGGAACATCAACTCAACTATCAAGTAGCTCATTCAAAATCATCCTTCCATTTGTAGGTATAATGTTTCTGTTTGGCAGATTTTCTTCATTTTGTTTTATGTTCAGTCATAATATTAGTAAAATAAGTTCAAAACCAGGCTAAATCATTAGATTTAAATAATAGATGGTTATGGAATCACAGGCTTATATCAGTCTTTTTTTTGAGAATCTTACTTGGCATTGTTTCATATGCTGAAAGAAATGCTAACTTAAAAATATCACCAGCCTCTGGGGCCTGTTGTTTTTATTGCTTCTGAGAAGTGTCATTCTCCCCTTAGTGTAGGTAAAATATAAACACATAATTACATCATTCCAGTTTAGTAAGGGCATTTTTTCTCAGTATACCCAGTCTAATCTGTAACCCAGAGATGTACATGGCAATGTACATCAACAGTCTTTGCTTTGAGGAATACTTGATGTTATTTATAATAGATACAAGTGGTATTTGCCAATCCCATAAGGTCTGAGTGTTCTGGTATCAAAGCAAACCACATATGAAATTAGATATAATAATACTTGTTATTGACATATGTAGGTTTGTCTGATAAATTATCCCCAAGTCTGGAACATTATATTATATATTCCATGACAATAAAACATTTTATGTTATTTATATACCAGGTATACTTTTAGGATACTGGAAAATACTACTATGCACAATTTTTGGTTAATAAAGCAAAGTTCACATCATAAGATTATGAACCACATTTTTCTTCTATCCACACTTAATTGGGACGTGACCTTCTGCATTTCTTTAATCCTTGTGAAACAGTGTGAAGGACTAATCTTGTACTTGAGAGTTACAGTCACTGCTTGAATAGTGGAAATCTTAAAATCTTTTCTTATTGTTTCCTACTTTGGTGCTCATGTTGAAAAATTCAATGAAAATGAAAGCAGCATAATCACAGCATTTTTTCCTATTACTCTGAAAGACAAAATATTTATACAGTAGAAGTTATTAAAAGTACATTTAAAATATTATTCATCATGGAATCACATTAAGATATGAATAATGTGGCATCAGAGATAGATGTTTCAAGATAATGTAGTATCACTTAGAGTTATTTGATCCCATATTCTATGAGTACATACTCATGTATTGTTGTATTGATGCCATCCCAGGATATTTCTCAATCTGAACAAAAGTCAGATCCACTGGGGATAAAATTTTATGTGGTTATAGGGCACTGGAGTAGATTCTAAGAAGGAAACTTAGGTTCTCTGCAATAGCAAGAAGTATATTTAACTGAAAGTCATTACTCCAGGACCTCAAAATAAATTCACTATTTAAGTTTTTAAAATTTTTTTTAGTTTATAATGTAATTACCAAATTACTGCCTCAAAATACTTCTGTATAGTTATCACTGTTCTCGTTCAAATCCATGGCGTCTTTTTCACTACTTGTTACGGCATGCATATATGAATTTGTATGTACATCTATATCCCTAAATATAATCTGCTGATTCCATATCATGTAAGTTATATGAATATTTTCAAGGCTAGCACTGCACAAACAACTAACGTGCTCTTCCCCAGATAGAACTACCTCTCTATCTCCCTGATTTACTCTATTGTCTGTAGTTCTTTGTGTAAGGCTGAGACTTTCTGAGATTTTCCATGTTTATTGTGGTATGTTTATTGCTTTTATCCTTGTTCTGCTTGCATTTGATTATTTAAATATACATAGCATATACATAGTATATTATGAATATATAATAGCAAAGGGTTATTTTCTTAAAATATCTGAAGAATTATTTTCAACAAATTGACTAGAGCCTACAGGAATAAGAGTCCCAAATGGCAAGGAAAGGGACTAGGGATGAGAAGCTTTAGAAGACAGAAAACTAGGTCCAGAATACCTTGTGTAAGCTAATAACTTAAGCCAAGCAGGTTTACTAAGTGGCATCACTCAGTGTTTTCAAGGGAGAAAATCCCAAGGTGAGAATAGAGATAAATTGGACAATTTGGCAAAAATAATTTATAATACATCAGACAAAACTGACTTAGTACTGACAATCACCGTCCCGAGACAATAACAGGATACCCAGTATCTTCATTTTGAATCTTCAAGGATCTGGTCCATGCCCCACACCAAACCTTGCCAAGTCTGGCCCTGGGAAAGGACACAGATGTAATGTTCTCTTTGTCTTTCAACTTGGCCTCTGTGAAAGCTTTGGATCAGCCTGGCTTTCAACAGGTCCCCACTTTCTTATATTTTAAGGTCAAATTTGTTATTCATATCTGAATGTCTAAAGAATCCCAATATCCTTTAAGTCAACAAATATCTCCTAATATTGTCAAAAGAATCATTAACACCAGTAGTTTGAGCATAATATTGGAAAAATTTTGAATGATATTAAAGGGATTAAATTCTTGCACCATGTATAACATATTTTTGTTCAGTTCCAAAGGGGAATTGAATGTGAGATGAACACAACCCAGATAAGTACCTAAATCCTTGAGTATTAAGAAATCTAAACTAACATTTTCATAATGCCATATTCCCTGAAAATTGTTTTAATTTCTCTCTCACATACATTCATATTCATCGTAACTTAAAGGAGCAACACAGACATATATAAAACCAAAATGACACTGTAAAGTTAACTGATGTTGTGTTGCTTGTATTGTATCTCCTAGGGGCAATACCATAACTTTTAAAGCATTAAACTTACCTTTTGTTTTTTTATGTTTTTGTTCTTCCAAAGCTACAGTGGTGTTATAAGCAAGCTGTATAACAAAATGGGTAGTTTATAGTTGTTAGGTGATGGTGACTATGGAAACAGGTATAGTTTCTATAGCAGAGACTTCTGCAAAATGCTAACTGAAGTAAGCTCTAAAAATATCTGCTTTCTAGAAAGAGCCTGCTGTTGTTTTAGAGGAAAACAGTTGTGAATAATCACAATATCATGAATCATTAACTTACACACAAACAGTAACAAAGGAGGGCTGCTGAGGCAAGACAAGGCTCTTATGAACAAGGGAAGAGTTTATGCAATTAGAGTGGATACAATTAATTCAAGTAACTTAGAAATGTCCACCAAGTCTCCTGAATTAAGGGACTTCAAGTCAGTAAGATATGTAGGATTAACACACACAAATATACAGGGCTGACAATGTCCCATGGATGACCGCATTGCTCAGGGCTGTAGTTGTCAAAGAGGACACCATCTTTAACCGTTCTTGGTGACTTTAATGAGAATCTATTTTTCTTGACATGGCATGGGCTGAGAATTGAGAACAAAACAAGGAAATCTTAAGTGCATTAAAATACAATTATCAAGTGCCATACATTTCCACCTTAATTTCTTGGTAACTTACGCTTTTTTATTGTAACACAGTACTAATCAATCTATGAGTCATGACCCTTTTTTGGGGGGGGAGGGTTAAACAACCCTTTCACAGGGAACTCCTAAGACCATCACAAGGTGCAGATATTTACATTATTATTCAAAACAGTAGCAAAATTATGAAGTAACAGTGATAATAATTTTATGATTGGGAGTTATCAAAAAATGAAGAACTGTGTTAAAAAGTGTCAGGATTAGGAAAGTTGAAAACAACTGATCAACTGATCTAAACCTTAAATTTTGAATCAGAAAGCAATGATATCTAGTATGGATTCTCAGTTACTCTTTTCTTCATTTTCAAATGTGTACTGAGATCCGCAATGTTAAAAACTCGTTTTATAGCAAACTTTAGATAAGCATCATCCTAAAATTATGAATATGGAAGCACAATATGCTATTTGGGTTGTAAAATACTCAAGGCTGGATATTTTATAAAAAATGTCAATTTATTGCTGTGAAAGTTGAAAAGTCAATCAAGAGATGAACAGGCTTGAGTCAGAGATCCCTTTTGAAGCAGCATGCAGAGGAGAACAGAGAAGCTAACAGAGTTTCCCACAACCATTTTTGGGAACTAATTTCTAACTAGTTATTGTGCATTTGTCTCAAACATGTCCATTGTTTTTAATAACTAAACATTAAAATTGGATTTTAATGCTCATCTTGGAGAAGAACATAGAAATCACATGCAAATATACAAGAAAAATTACTACTTATTACATTGTATTAAGCATTATTCAAAGGGAATTTGGTATCTTATCTATCTACAGAGTTTAAATATATAAATATAAATATATAATAGGCACATAATTATTATACTTTCAAGTTTCTGTTTTGTTCCTTTCTACCTAGAAGTAATGTTTATATACTTTGTTATGATCATTTTGGTATTGTCCATTAAATTAGTTAGGCCACCTTTTTTCTCATTAAACTTGTATTTCAGTGCGTCTCAAAATTCTGTGGCTGAGTTTTGGTCAAGTTGTTTCTATTAAAAAGTACTGATTTTGAAAACTAAGAACTTAAAACTGTCATACACAAAAAAAGAATGGTCCACAAAACATTCTCCTTTCCTCCTGAAGGGTTTCCAATGTGTTGTTATCATTAACCAGTCTTTCAATATTAAACTTAAATATCCAATAGAGACAAATAGTTCTGAGACCATTCTTCCACCACTGGTTGCAGTGGTGTTAGGGATAATAGTCCTTTAGCCTTGTGCGCTTTCTGGGCAGAAAGACTTGGTGACCTTGCCAGCTCCAGCAGCCTTCTTGTCCACAGCTTTGATGACACCCACAGCAACTTTCTGCCTCATGTCAGGAACAGCAAAATGACCCAGTGGAGGACAGTCAGAGAAGCTCTCAACACACATTGGCTTTCCATGACTCATACCAACGATGGCTGCATCACTGCATTTCAAGAATTTAGGGCTACCTGCCAGCTTCTTACCAAAACAGCAATCAATCTTTTCTAAAAGCTCGACAAACTTGCATGCTACGTGAGCTGTGTGACAGTCCAGTACAGGAGCAGAGTCAGCACTAATGTGGCCTGCATGCTTCAGGGTAATCTCCTGAGCAGTGAAGCCAGCAGCTTCCATAGGTGGGCCATTTTTGCTGTCACCAGCAGCGTTGCCACGTCTGACATCTTTGACAGATACGTTCTTTACATGGAAGCCCACGTTGTCTCCAGACAGAGCTTCACTCAAAGCTTCATGGTCCATTTCAAAAGACTTTACTTCTGTTGTAACATTGACTGGAGCAAAGGTAATAACCATTCCAGGTTTTAAAACACCAGTCTCCTTTTGGCCCACAGGGACAATCTCAATACCACCAATTTTATAGATATCCTAAAGGGGAAAAAACGTTTTTGAGAAACAACTTAACAACTGCATTTACAGAGGACATAAAAATCACTCTATCATCCTTGTCTGGAAAATGTCTACTTCAACACTCATCAATAGCTATTCAATTAGCAAAGAACACTTCAAATCAGATGGATCAACCTTTAGTCTTGAAATTTTCTCTAAGTATCTATTATTAAGAAACAAGTATTAGTAACAGAAATAGAAATGTAGTTTTGCTACTGTCTTGTTACTATCCAACAAATGGGGTTTTACTGAAAATAATACAACAAAGGGGAAATACAGACATTACCCTTACTACCTACCCACTCCTAGAGTTACTTTCACTACTTGTAGTGAATGTCTGAAGCCACCAATAATATTAAAGCCTATATAAAATATTTTCTTTTCTTATATTTGCTTCAGTGTTGCTATTAACTCCAGAGACACCATGTGCTTCCAGGTATTTATATCTTGTCTAATTTTTAATAACTGACTTCCATTTCATGGCACATATCAAACAAATATTACTTTAACTCAGTAATTTAACTCACTTTTCAATCATTGCCATGACTATGGGACTGAGGGTTAGGTAGTACAGTGTGGATATAGTGGCCAAAAGAGATTCTAATCTTTAGCTAAAGAAGTTGGGATATAAAATTACATAGAACCACATGAAATGCAAAATTACTTGTGGTGCATTTTTTTGAATTTTCATCAATATATTGGATGTCAGATAAGTGGAATCATAGGTAAGAGATGAGAATGCAATGTCTTTGACTCAAGGTATCTCACAGGGAAGCACAAATCAGGTGGCCTACTTGAAGTTTAGAGTTTGGGGCCAACTTGGACAACACAGGAATTCACCATCTTAAAAGTCAGGACAAGTCTAAGCCTAGGCCATCACCTTATAAGTCTAGGTGTTAATATGGATTTGATCAAACTGGTAGATAGCTACAGATATTGATGGATTGAATGCTAAGTAGAGATCCATTTCTGGACCAAATATGGCTTAACCTCTAATGATTAAGTATGTTCTCTCTTTGTAGGCGCTTTCAATTTCACTTCTGTGTCTATTCTCCAAACTCCGTTCAGTGTAGCCTATTACCAAATTTTCTGATCAAAAGCACATAAAATTGGTATGCTTTTGTGCTTGAAGTAGCTATGAATTTAAAGAAGTACTAGTGGTAAGCTTGGACCTTCCAGGAAGAGAAAAAGTAACGGCTTTTTGAGTGCATTAGCAAGACAATTCAAACCTAGATTTATAAACTATCATGTTTTCCTGGGCTTAAGGAAAAAGAACATGAATAGCCCTACCTTTCATCATATTTTTTACTCCCTCATTTGTGTCTGTTGCTTTTAAACCAAATTTTGTTCACCTGTCCCATGCTGTTTATGCTAGAAATTGCATGCCATTTTATTTAGTGTTATTATCATGAATCAGGTTTTTGCAATCAAAAAAGAAAGTTAAACAACCAGAAAGTAAAGAGGAAATGTTAGGTACCTTTTTCCCCATTCATTTTTGTTCTAAAGGTGATGATTGTATATTTACACGATAAGGGTTTGGAAGTTCTAAGCTGTATTTAAAAAACAAACAAACTACCTCAGTATTCCATAGTCAATCATATATACTTCATCTAGTAAAATTACATACTATAAGCCATTTTCAGTTTCCAAGATTATTGTTAGGTTCCAACATTTCAATTTTGTATTATCTGAGGGGTTCTTATAGATTTGATTATTGTTGCAAAAAGAAAATTTTAAAGCAGTGTGTAATTAGCGGGTTGGGAGGCAATAAGTTTCCCAGGTCTGGCAACTTGTTATCTATACAAAGTAGATACTACAGCTAGTGGAAGAACATAGGTGATGTATTTCTTTCAATTATCCTCAGTCCATTCTCTTCCAATATACTGCTTCAGTCTTGTAGACATTACTTGAATGACAGATCTTAAGATCATGCATGAGGACTGCCTCAGTGAATTTGTAAAACAGATTCTAGGAAAAATAAAATGACAATGGCCCTCAGTTTACTTGGCAGTTGACATAGTTATCACCTAGTACTTCAAGAACCTCCACATATTTTACTTTGTTTTTCACTTGCTTTCATTTTGTTTTGTTTTTTCACACATTATTATATAATTTCTTATTGTGTTGCTCATTTTACAATGCATATTTAATTTCTTCTACAAGTACGTTAGAAATTTTAATGAATAAGTAAAATGCATTTTTCCTAGTGTATTTATTTCTGTGCAACAACCAGTTAAAAAAAATCAAAAGAGGCAAAAATTCCATTTTCTTTTCTTTTGTTCGTGACAACTGCTTTCTACTTCTACAGTGAGTCAGGTTTTCAATTTCCTATGTATCGTATACCAATAATAAATATAATTTTCATACCAGCATAAAAATGTGCATTGAGTAGAATGTGCATTCCTAAATTCATGCAGAAATATTCATAGAAACAGTTTTAGTGAAAGGAAATGAGATAAACCTTTATCAAATTCATGGTCTTTTAAGAATCTCAGTTCTTAATTTTAATCATCAATATAAAAATATGTCATAGCTAGTTAATGTACCACTGTTCTCATTCTATTGATAATCTGCCATAGAGTGAGATTTTATAGGTGGAAATAAACAGAAATATCCCTTTTCTTCTCTCACTTCTTTCTTCCCAACGAGTCAGACCTACCACTTTAACTGAACATATGATTGTTATATCTATGTAGCAATTATTAAAGTAAATGCTATGGAAGACTTACAAATTTTTTAGCTCTCTAGCAGCAATACTTTATGATAAACTGTGTTTCAGCCTTATTATGTGACTATTAACTAGCACAAAAAGGTATATTTACAAATACTGTCCATGTAAAGTTAAAATTAACTATGATGACCAAAAGAACATTCATACTTATATATTAGAAAATCATTGCATATATGAAAACAAACCAAGGATATTTGTATAACCACCATGTAGTAAGGAAAAATTAAGTAGTGTCAAGTAAATTAGTTGATTAACATTAAGAAATATTGATTAAATGCTTCTAGTACTCTACCATATCTAGTGTCCAAAATAAGAAAGATATTAATTTGAAGAGAATAGAGATAAAATAAACTATATAAATATTCATTTGAAATAATCATTTTTACTTTTCTGGTAAAATCTGTGATCTAAGGATTAACTATATGTATTATGAAAATTCCTCTCATCAAAGGAAGACTGCTGTCTAAGAAGAATTGAAAAAGATTTGTATAATTTTAGCCAATAAAAATGACATTTGTTTCTTAGTTTTGACATATCAAGTTGTGGTAGGACTAATTACCTCCCCTTTTATCAAGATTGGAAAAAGCAACCCAGTGTGAAGAATCGGTTTCAAAAAGCCAGACAAAGCATTAGGGACAGCTCCTGCTCCCAAGGGTAGGAGTTCCACAGGTAGACCCTATCACACAACTATCATATATTTAGAGGGCCTAGGTCATTCCCATGCCTGCTTACTGGTTATCAGCTTAGACTCCTAGAGGTTCTGTGATTCCAGATGGGTTTATTCTGTCAGTTTCCTTATGGCAGCCTTGGTGCCACTGTCTTGCACACTATTCCTTCCTCACTTCAGCAGGATTCCCCAGTTTTCCCTAATGTTTCACTACAGAGTTTTGCAGCTATTAATATCAGTTACTGGAAGAAGCTTCTCTGTTCACTATTAGGCTAGGCACCAATCTACAGATTATAGCAAAATATCGTTAGGCATCATTATGTTGACATTTATTTTTTTCTCCAATTATGTTTAGTTTTATCCTAGGTTTTGTCCATTCAGTTTTTGGTTCCTGGCACTCCAGGCAGTTTCTGGGGTGGGCTCACTCTCCGGGTATGGGTCGTAGACTGGACCAGTCATTGCTTGGCCAGTCTCACGATATCTATGCCACCGTCACGCCAGCACATTCCATAGGCAGGACAGACAATAAATTGATGGTTGCGTGCCTGGATTGATGTCCAAATCCGTTCACTGAAAGTCTTGCCTTCTCACAGGAGATGCCCAGTTCAGGCACCCTCTCCACTATAGCTAGATGTCTTAGCTGGGGTCATCCTTGTAGATTCCTTGAAGTTTCCTTGCACCAGGTTTCAGCCTGACCCCCAAATGTCCCCACATTCCATTCATCTCTTTCAGTACTATCTCCTTCCATTTATCTCCCAACCTGATCCCTCCTCTTGCCTTCCGCATCTGACCCCAGTCCACCCAGGAGATCTCTTCTATTTCACCTTCTGAGGGATTTCTGATGGTCTCTCCTTAAGCCCTCTTTGTTGCTTAGCCTCTGTGGGTATGTGGATTGTAGCATGGTTATGCTTTACAGCTAATATCTACTTGCTAGAGTTTCTTTATTATTTGTTTTTACATCCCCAGCAAAGTTTCCCCTCTCTCCACACTTCTGCCCTTCCTTTTACCCTCCCTCTATTCACCCTCCACTCTTACTTTTCAGATATAGACAAGCATTTCAATGCCTAGGGATAACAATACTTTGAAACTAATTGAAATACTAAGTTTTACAAGAAAAATATGGCATATATGCACACATATAAATGAATGTGTATGTGTATTTATGAAGTCACATCGCTATACATAATCACTGTAATATAAAAGTATTGTATGTAAAATTTAAATGATGAAGTATAATGGGTATTACAATTAAATGTCAAGCTAAAACTCATTGTAAAGCAAGACAAACATTATTTTCTTTATACTCTTGAATGAATTCCCTAATCTATTTTCCAGTTATTATGATAATAGTTCATTAACATGATAAAATGCTACCCCAAATTTTCTTTCATTGGTATTTATTTATGTTTAAAATCTATTCTCTTCTGATACAACATATTACCTAAGGACAATATGTCATAATTAGATAATTTCATTCTAAATATCTTTAAGCATAATAGGAATTCAGCACAGTTCACAGTTAGAAAAAAATTGACTAAGATCAAAGTCAGAATGGGTAAGATAAAATCACTGATTTCATCTTATGCTGGAGAGACTGTGGAGTAAGAAGGACACTCCTGCAATGCTGTTGGGAGTACAAACTTGTACAGTCCTTTAGGAAATCAGTATTGTAGTTTCTCAGAAAATTGGGACTCAATCTACATCAAGCCCCAGCAATACTACTCTCAGTCATACACCCAAAGGATAAAAATCATACCACAAAGGCATTTGCTTAACTATGTTCAAAGCAGCATTATTTGTAATATATGGAAATGGAAACAACCTGCATGTCCATCAAGGATAGAGAAAATGTGGTACATTTCCACAATGGAGTATTATTCAGCAGTAAAAACAATGACATCTTGAAAGTCACAGGCAAATGAATATAACGAGAAAAAAAATCCTCAGTAAGGTAACCCAGACCCAAAAGACAAACATGTTGTATAGTCACTCATAAGTGGCTATTAGATATAAAGCAAAGGATAACAGGATGCTATTAACAATACCAGCAGTTAGATAAAAAGGAAGACCCTAAGAGGGACACACATTGAGGGTCCCATGGGTATGAAGTCCTGGGTAAATCAGGAGGGGAGGTAGAAGGGAGAGGATGGGGCATAGGAACCCATGAAGTGAGGAATGGCTAGTTGGGTGACCGATGGAGAGGGAGAGCAATGAAAGAAATATTTTGATAGAGGAATCCATTATGGAGTTAGGCAGAGAAATTCTCAGGAATCCACAAGGATGACCCCAGTTAAGACTCATAGCAATAGTGGCGAGGGTATCTGATGAACTTTCCCTTCAATTAGATTAAGTCCTGACTCAATTTAGTATGCTAGATTTTGTAGACTCCAAAAGGAAGGCCTAACTCCCTCTGAGTAGTGATGGGGGGCAAAAGGAGGGCAGAAGAAGGGGAGGGAGAGGGAACTGGGGTTGCTATGTAAGAAAAAAAATATTTAGAGAAAAATAAAACATCTGGTAGGAATGTGGCCACTTTGGAAATCAGTATGCCCATTTCTCAGGAAAATGGGAATCAGTCTACCTTTTGATCTAACAATTCCACTGTTGGGCATATACACAAAGAATGAGCATTCATAGCCGGCCGGTGGTGGCGCACGCCTTTAATCCCAGCACTCGGGAGGCTGTGAGTTCGAGGCCAGGCTGGACCGACAGCCTCCAAAACAATACAGAGAAACCCTGTCTTGTAAAACCAAAAAAAAAAAAAAAGAATGAGCATTCATACAGCAAGGACATCTGTTCAACTACATTCATAGCAGCATTAGTTATAATAGTCAGAAATGAGAAGCAACCTAGATTTCCCTCAAACAAATAATGGATAAAGAATATTCTTCATGCTGTATGTTTGATTATTATGTGGCAAGGTGTTTTTTTGTGGTCCACTCTATTTGGAATTTGGCTGCCCATCCCACAATGAGGGATGCTCTCTCAACATGGACTCTTGTGGGAAGGCCTAGAACCTGCCCTGGATGAAATGACAGACTCTGGAGATCCTCCATGGAGGGCCTAACCCTCCCTGAGGATTGGAGTAGAGATTGAGTGGGGGACTGGGGGACCTGATGGGGAGGGCAGGGGAGGAGGAGAGGGAGAGGGAGCTGGGATTGACATGTGAAGCAAGCTTGTTTCTAACTTAAATTAAAAAGGAAGAAAAAAAATGGGCAAAGAAAATTTGGTGCCATTATACCATGGAGTAATACTCAGCAGGAAAAAAGCAAATAAATCTTGAAATTTTCAATGAAATGAATGGAATGAGAAGATAACAACCAGAGTGAGGTAATCCAGTCATAGAAAGACAAGTATGGTATGAACTCACTAATATGTCTTTATTAGACATACAGGAAAGGATTAGCAGCCTACAATCCACACCTACAGAGAAGCTAGGAAACAATGAGGACCCTAAGAAAGACATACAAGGTCTCCTGGAGAAGGGGAAATTGACAAGAGCTCATGAGCATGAGAATGGACGGGGAAGGGAGGGATGTAGGCAAAAGAGAAGGAGAGCAGAGGAAGGGGGAGAAGCACAAGAGGTATCAGGGAGAATGAGACAGGGGAGGAATAGAGGAGAGCAAGAAAAGAGATACGTTAATAGAGGTTTAAACCGAAATCTGGCACTGGGGAAATGTTCAGAGATCCACAAAGATGACCACAACTAAGAATCTAGGCAGTAGTGGAGAGGCTGCCTTTGATACCCCTCCCCTATAATGAGACTGATTAGTACCTTAATTACCATCCTAGAGCCTTCATCCAGTAGCTGATGGAATCATAAGCAGGCCACCACTGCTAAGCAATGAGCTGAACTTGTGGAATCCAGTTGTAGAGAAGGAGGAGGGATGAGCAAAGGAGTCAGGACATTGCTGGAGAAACCTACAGAACCACATGACCTGACCTAGTGAGAGCAAATGGACCCCAGTCATAAAGCTGGAGAACCACAATATGCCTGAGCCAATCCCTCTGAATATGGGTGCCAGTTAGGAGACCTGGGCCGTCCATGGTTCCTCTAACAGTGGAACCCGCATTTATCCCTAGTACACAAATGGATTTTGGGAACCCATTCCTTATGGAGGGATAATATTGCAGCCCAGATACATGAAAGAGGGCCTAGGCCTTCCTTGAAATGATGTGACAGATTTTGATTATTCCCTATGGAAGGCTTCATCAACCTTAGGGGACAGGTGCGGGATGTGTTCTGGGGCTTGGTAGGGGGCATGGGACAATGAGAGCGAGAGGGAATGGGGGATTGATATGTAAAATGATTGATTCTAAATAAAAGAAGAAAAAAATAAAAATGTTAAGGTGATTAAAAAGAAGCACAAAATTGAAATATATAATCATATCAATTATTATATTTGTTGATAAGTAATACTCAAAATGAATTTATAAATATATGAGTAACATTTAAGAGTATAATTATATACTTTGGTAGTAGATATTAATATTAGATAAAAATATAAGGGAAACATTTACTGTACTTACAAAATTCATATGATTTAAGAAAGAATCTTGTGTGAATACAGAAGGTAACAAAATCTAAAACCTATGCTTATGCATGAACCTGATATTCATGGGAAAACAAGAGTGAAGAATTAATGGGAAGATGGGCTATCCTTATTATAAACCATGAACCTTTATCTCTCTTTCAATAGTCCCATTGTCTTCAAATCTAATACTGTAGTTCTTTCACAATTTTACTATGTATTTTACATCATATAAATGTATTTTTATATTTTATATTTATATTTTTATATTGCAGTAGACAAGATGGAGAAGAAGTAGGAAACAAAAGATAAAATCTAATTTTACAAAAATTGTAAATTTGTTAGTCATAGTAAGTAAGTTACTTTTATAACTATGGGTGCTTTATAAATGAACTTTCTTGTTTAGAGAATAGTATGAATTGAACATTCTCCCTAGACTATTATACTTCTACAAATTAGCAATTCCCTCTCATAATTGAAAGAGTATCTTCTGAAGACAGAACAAAAGATAGCTTTTATTTTTTGCTAGTTTGAGATTCTGTGCCTGAGATGCATCACACTGGATCAAGTTTAACATGTATTGTACATCTCCAGACATATTTGGTTTATGTTTTTGTATAAAGTTAGTAAAATTTTCTGCTCATCTTTAATGTAATATGTATTAAGGTGTAAAAGTAGAAAATTAAACAAAAGTGGTTTCCTCTGTATTATGGGGAAGGGAACAAGACTTATCTGTTTAACATGTACTTACTACATATCCATTAGCATTTCCTTGAATTTATGTACGATGTCATGATTTTAAAAGATGTATTCATTGTTATTTTAATGAAATGATTGGATATTTTCATTTTAAAGAAAAGGTCAGTATGTTGGCTAATTTTATGTCAATATGATGCAAGTAGACTCCACAAACAGAGCCTCAATAGAAAAATTGTCTTCATAAGATCAAGCTGCAGATAACAGGGCATTTTTTAAAAATAGATATTGATGGGGAAAGCCCAAACATGTGGTGGGAGGAGCCACACTTGGGCTGGTGATCCTGGTTCTGTAAGACAGCAGGCTGAACAAGCCATGAGGAGCAACCTAGTGAGCATCATCTAGGCATCACCTTTTCATCAGATCCTGCTTCCATGGTCCTGCGTCGCTTGAGTTCTTTTATACAATACAGGATGTAGAAGTATAAAGCAAATAATCCCTTTCCTCAACGATTTGATATGATTTTGGTCATGAGCTTAATCACAACAGAAACCATAATTAGGATAGTTGTGGTTTTTAATAGAAACTGGCATAAACACTTTGCATATTCTACATAGACAGTTTTTTCAAATTCTAATAAATTAGTTAACAATTTAAATATTTGAAATCCTGTTTACAATAGGGCAGTTGTGCACATCATAAGAAATAACATTATCATAAAGAAAGTTAAGTAATTAATTGGTCAACATCCTTAGCCATCATGGAAATACAAATCAAAACAACTCTGAGATACCATCTTACACCTGTCAGAATTTCTAAAGCCAAAAAACATCGATGAAAATTTATGCTGGAGAAGAATGCAAACTTGTACAGCCACTTTGGAAATCAATATGACTGTTTCTCAGGAAAATGGGAATTAGTCTACCTCAAGATCCAGCAATTCCACTATTAGTCATACACCCAAAACATGTGCAAAGACATCTGTTCAACTATGTTCATAGCATCACTATTTGTAATGGCCAGAACCTAGAAGCAACCTAGATGCCCCTCAATTGAAGAGTGGTACTACTCAGCCAAAAAAAGCAATGGAATCTTGAAATTTGCAGGCAAATGGATGGAACTAGAGGAAATCATCCTGAGTGAGGTAGCCCAGTGGGAGCATAGGAACCCCAGTCATAAATCTGGGGAACCAGCAATGGACAGAACCAAATCCTCTGAATGTGGGTATCAGTTAGGAGGCCTGGGTAGTCTATGGGTCCTTTGAGAGTGGG
Source organism: Mesocricetus auratus (assembly GCF_017639785.1). Classification (NCBI taxonomy): domain Eukaryota; kingdom Metazoa; phylum Chordata; class Mammalia; order Rodentia; family Cricetidae; genus Mesocricetus; species Mesocricetus auratus. Next base: position 81,860,482 of record NW_024429193.1, on the reverse strand, counting down.
ATGAGTATTTACCCTTAGTGTACAAATGGACTTTTGGAGCCCATTCCTCATGGTGGGCTGCTCTCCTAGTCTAGATACACAGGATGTGACAGTCTTTGATGATACCCCATGGAAGACCTTGGGGAGTAGTTAGAGAGTGAGATGGTGGGGTCAGTGGGGAGCATGGAAGGGTGAGAGGGAACTTGAATTGATATGTGAAATGAGATTGATCCTAAATTTAAAAAAAAAGAACGAAAAGAAAATGTTTTATATTCTTAGAAAAACAACAAGTTAACCAACTCACTTAATTCAAAGCAATTTATTAAAATAGAGAGTACTTATAGGCATTAGTACTATTGTGTGTTTGCGCAAAGTAAATTTATTTATCATTATCTAATAATTTAAAAATTTGTTACTAATCTAATGATTGTTATTTTTTGGGCATTGTGTACTTAACTGTGGCTTTAACATTTACTACAGTTTAAGTGAATCATAAAGCCAACCATAATTAAAAAATATTACCATTTTCGCAGTACCATCCTTCGTATTTTGAACGATAAAATAATATTACTGCTGTTTTAGAATTTCTTTAAATGTAATAAATTTCTATTGTATTTTTTTAGATAAAAGATGATCAACCTTATTCCTAAATAAAATTTCTTAAAGCAGTAACATCATTACTTAGTCAAGTTTACTGAATTTGGCATGTTTTCTTGGTAATATCTAATACCTGTTGTATATTATTTGGGCTACTTAGAAACTAAGGTTGAGATACTCAGAACTCCTTTGAGTATTTGGTACATGAAACGGTACATCTTTCAACTGCATTTGCTTCAGGAAAACTAATGGTGCCCTGCCATTTGGTAACATGAGTTCTTCACAGTACAATGGTGTTGAGGAAGTCTTTTGTCAATAAAGCACTGTTGAGCCAATAGGAATCTAGATAGGTGGGACTAGGAGTCCAGGAGGATTCTGGGAAGGAGAAACACAAGGAGATTCAAGATGTAACGCCATGGGGTAGGAGCCCGGAATTATTCTCCGGTAAGAGACATACTTAGATTAACAATTATGGGGTAATTACTTAAAGAAGAGCTAGCCAGTAAGAAACAAGCAAGGCCAACAGCTTCATAATTAATATAGCCTCCTGTCTGTTTATTTGGGACTGATGCAGCTCTAGAACCAGGCTGGCGGGAAGGCTTTTCTCAAAGAAAAAGCTTCTCTTTACACAATGGACTCTGGGAATATCAGATGAGCAGAGCTCAGTGCAACAGTCATTAGGAAGGCATGTTGTCTCCTAACTTGTACTGAAGTTATGGAGAATGGCTTTTGTGTAACAACACATATTAGAATTGAGTAACTAAGGTCAGCCAATATTCAAAATGAGAGTCTCTCTACATCACTGTGTAAGAGGCTGTATGGATGTACTATGGCACATAAGCAGGTGTGTCAGTCTTTGGAAAACAACAGAACATGGCCTCTTTTGCTGCCCTTATTTCACTTTTTCATCTTAATACTCACACACCTCTCTTTCATCCTGTCTTTATGATCAGTAACCATAAAGAAAGTTCATCTTGTTTCAATTCTTTTGAAGAAGAGGGAAATAATCCTTAGGAAAATGTGAATGCAGCTATTTTATGTCCATAAAGTAATCAAACTGTATTTTATTACTATCTATAGTCAGAGAAAATCATTATAGAAATTGGGTGATCATAATTATTTCCTTGCTCTCTGATGTCAGATATATATATATATATATATCCAGTTTATATGCATGATTTTCCAAGAAATTTTTTAGATATTTGTTTATTGTTAAAAGAAGAATCATGAGAATTTTGTTCAATATAAAGGTAAAAGTGGCAGGTCTGAAAAAATTATTGTTCTCTGTAAATCAATTTCAGCATACTTTTTTAAAAAGGGCTCGCATAAGTATCTTTTGAGATTGATGATAAAATTTCTTTGATACCAAAGTAATTTTCTCAGAAATATTTCATGCTGGTAATCTTTGTTGTTTCTTGACATCTATAGTGGGGCAAGGGCCTGTGTCCATATAAATGAGAGAAGGAAGGCTTCATGAGAGATTTATTTCTGCTGCATCATTTTTCTTATTTATACCTAACAGTCTGCCCATTTGCCATGAGCTTCCTCACATTTCAAAATCAGCTGGCTGCCTTTGAAAAACAAATTGTGCTATTTACTTCTGTCCTTAGAGAAAACAAATGGTGTAGTTCTCAAGATGCCCAGAACAAGATAGAAAGCTGGTATTGTGCAAAGCCACTGGAAGAATAGGTTCGCAAGTAACTCCCACACAATTGGGGCAGGTCTCAGAACTGCACACGTAGATATATTTTATGTAACTTTAAATTACTTCAAGAGAAAAATCAACAGCATATTGTTAGGGTGATGTATAGACTCACCAGAAAGTCATAGAAATCAAATCTGTATATGAGCTGAAATTTTACCTATATTTCTATAAAAATCCACTGTATTTAGACATGCCATTTCTGAATAGTTTTTTTCCTTTTTAAAAATTTTAAATTAGAAACAATCTTATTTTATATATCAATCCCACTCCCCTTTCCCTCCCATGGCCCTCATCAACTCCCATCCCATCCTTCTTATGATGTCTTCCGTGGGGCACCATCAAAGTCTGTCACAACTTTTGGAGCAGGGCCTAGACCCTCTCCTGCGTGTCTAGGCTGGCAGAGGATTCCACTATGGGGAATGAACTTGCAATGTCCATTTGTACACTATGGACAAATACTGTTACATTATCAGAGGCTCCATAGACTGCCCAGGTCTCCTAAAATTTTAAGCAACACATGTACAGGTTTTTAACTTTTTTATTACTTTAATTTTAAATAGCTTGCTTCACATGTCAATCCCAGTTCCCTCTCTCTCCCCTCCTCCCGCATCCTTCCACTAAACCCCCCAGCCTCCCACCTTATCCCCAGTTCCTTCCACATAGGGGATATCCAGAGTTAGTCATTTCGCTCAGGACAGGTTCCAGGCACTGCCCTAAGAGTCCTTACTGAGAAAGCATCCCTCTTTGTATTATGGACACACAAAGTCCATTTGTATGCCTGGGATAAACACTGATCTACGGCCCAGGGCCCCATAGGCTACCCAGGCCTCTTCACTGACTCTCACACTCAGGAGGTTCGGATCAGTCCCATGCTGACCTCCCAGCTGTCGGTCTGGGATCCAAGATCTCCACCTTGTTCAGATCAGCTGTCTGCTCATTTCGCCAGCTCATTCTTTGCCAATTTGCTCATTGCTCCTCTCTCTCTGTCACTGGGTTCCATGGGTTCAGTTCAGTGTTTAACTGTGGGTGTTTTCCTCTGCTTCCATCAGTCAATGGATGAAGATTCTAAGATGGTATATAGGGTAGATGTAAAGTTCATTATCAGAAATGGGCATTGAAGGTGGCCTTTCCACTATTGCTTAGCTTGCCACTTGGTGTCATCCCTTTAGATCACTAGAGGTCTCACTGGTGCCAGATCTCTCTTCTAACCTATGACTCCCGCTATTATTGGTATTTCCCATTCTGTTCTCCCACTATTCTTTCCCCTACTCAACATTCTTGCTCCCCCATGACCTACTCACTCCTCCTCTTCTCCCCCTCTCTTCTTCCCAGTTCCCACTCCTCCCCACCTCCGCTGTGCTCCAAATCTGTTCAGGAGATCTTGCCTCGTTCCTTTTCTCTGGGGTACCAGGTGTATCTCTCTTAGGTTCTTTCCTGTTTCCCAGATTCTCTATCAGTGGAAGTGCAGACTGGCACTATCCTGATCCATCTAAAATCCATATATGAGTGAGTACATACCATCTTTGTATTTTTGTGACTAGGTTACGTCACTCAGGATGGATTCTTCTAGTGCCATCCATTTGCCGGCAATATTTCAAGACTCCATTGTTTTTTTTTTCTGCTGACTAGTACTCCATTGCGTAAATGTACCAAATTTTCTCTATCCACTCTTCATTTGATTGGCATCTAGGTTGCTTCCAGGTTCTGGCTATTACAAATAATGCTGTTATGAACATAGTTGAACAGAAGTCCTTGTTGTATGAATTTGCATCTTTTGGAAATATGCCTAAGAGTAGAAATGCTGGGTCTTGTGGTAGATTGATTCCCATTTTCCTGAGGAATCTCCATACTGATTTTCAAAGTGGGTGTACGAGTTGGCATTCCCACCAGCAGTGGAGGAGTGCTCCATTTCTCCACATCCTCTCCAGCATAAATTGTCTTCAGTGTTTCTATTTTAGCCACTGTGGCAGGGGTGAGATGGTATCTCAGAGTTGTTTGATTTGCATTTCCCTGATGGCTAAGGATGTTGAGCACTTTCTCAAGTGTCTCTCATTCATTTTAGACTCCCCTATTGAGAATTCTCCATTTCGTAGAATTTTCCACTTTTATTTGGATCCTTTGGTGTTTTGGAGACTTGCTTCTTGATTTCTTTGTAAATTTTGGAGATCAGCCCTCTGTCAGATGTGGGGTTAGTGAATATCTTTTTCCATTCTGTAGATTGCCTTTTTGTGCATGGCGATAGACATGGATCTAAATGCAGTTTTCTTCATGCAAATACCAAGCTATGCCAGCACCATTTGTTGAAGATGCTTTCTTTTATGCATTGTATAATTATAGCTTCTTTTTCAAAATCAAGTGGTCATAAATGTATGTGTGTTAAAATCAGTGTTTTCAATTCAGCTCCATTGGTCTACCTGTCTATTTTTGTGCCAATACCAAGATGTTTTCAGGACTATAGCTCTGTAATAGTGCTTGAAGTCAGGCATGGTGAAGCCTTTTGAAATTCCTTTATTGTACAGGGTTGTATTGGCAATCCTACATCTTTTGTTTTTCAACTTAAAGTTGATTGTTGTTGTTCCAAGGTCTGTGAAAAATTGTGCAAGAATATTGAGAGGGATTGCATTGAATCTGTAGACTGCGTTTGGCAAGATGGCCATTTTTATTATATTGATCCTACCAGTCCAAGACCATGGGAGATCTTTCCATTTTCTGGTATCCTCTTTGATTTCTTTCTTTAGAGACTCAAAGTTCTTTATATGCAGGTCTTTCACTTCTTTGGTTAACATTATCCCCAAATATTTAATGCTGTTTATGGCTATTGTAAAGGGTGATGTTTCTCTGGTTTCTTCCTCAGCCATTTTGTCATCTGTATATAATAGCGCCACTGATTTTTTTGAGTTAACCTTGTATCGGTGTCACTTTGCTGAAGGTGTTTATCAGCTGTAGGAGTTCCCTTGCGGAGTTTTTTGGGTCACTTATGTAAACTATCTTATCATTAGCAAATAGTGAAAGCTTGACTTCATCTTTTCCTATCTGTATCCCCCTTGATCTCCTTTTGTTGTCTTATTGTTCTAGCGAACTTCAAGTACAATATTGAAGAGTTATAGAGAGAGTAGTTTTGACCATTATGTATCTCCCATTATTAGATGGCAAATTATGAGGATGTGTTTTGCTTTTTTAATTTAAATTATAAACAAGCTAATTTTACGTGTCAAACCCATCTCCCTCCCCCTACACACAATAACTCCACTACCAATAAATCAATCATAAACAAGAATCATCAATCAATGGTCATTAATATCCCCCAATGTCAATGGTCTCAACTTGCCTATAAAAGACACAGACTAGCAGAATGGATATGAAGGCAAAAGCTGCATACAAGAAACACATCTCAACATCAAAGACAGATGTAACCTCAGAGTAAAGGGTTGGGAAAAGAGTTTCCAATCAAACGGACCCAAGAAACAAGCAGGTGTAGCAATCCTAATATATAACAAATAAACCTTCAAATTAAAATCAATCAAAAGTGGTGAAGAAGGACATTTCATACTCATCAAAGGAAATGTCCATCAAGATGTCTCAATTTTGAACATCTATGCCCCAAATACAAAGGTACCCATATTCGTGAAAAAAGCATTACTAAAGCTCAAATAGCACATAAAATCTCACACATTAGTAATAGGAGACTTCAACACTTTGCTCTCACCACTATACATGATCTCCGGACAGAAAATTAACAAAGAAACAAAAGAAATAATAGAAGTTTTGACCCAACTGGGTTTAACAGATATCTATAGAACATTCCATCCAAACACAAAGGGCTATAACTTCTTCTCGAACCACATGGAACCTTCTCTAAAATTGACCACATAATAGGAAACATAGCAAACCCCCACAGATACAAAAACTGGAATAAACCCCTGTATATTATCAGACCACCATGCATTAAAATTAGAATTGTACTCTCTCATATATGGATTTTTAACATAGATCTGGGGAGTGCCAGCCTACTATCCCATGGCCAGAGAGTCTGGGAAACAGAACCTTAATTCAGTGGCTAACAGAAGAAGAGGCAGGCTCCCATGGCTAAGCACTGAGCTGAACTCAAGAAAGCCAGTGACAGAGAGGGAGGACTGATGACCAAAGGGATTAAGACTGGGCTGGTTTAACCCCAGAAACAGCAGACCTGACAAGGGTTAGCTCTGGAATCCCAGGTTGACGCCTGTGAATCCATCATGAAACTGATCAAGAACCCCTGAATGTGGATGCCAGTGAGGAGGCCTAGGTAATCTATTGAGCCTTGGGCAGTAGATCAGTATTTATTCCGGGTATACAAATTGTCTTTGGCTGCCCATCCAACAATGTGAGATGCACTCTCACCCTGAACTCTTGGGGTAGGGTCTAGGCCCTGCTCTGGATGAAATGACAAACTATGGACACTCCCATGGAGGGCCTCACCCTCCCTGGGGGGGAATATGGGGGGTTTGGGGGAAGGGCACGGGAGGAGGAGAGGGAAACAGAGAGGGACCTGGAACTGACCTGTGAAGCAACCTTGTTTCTAATTTAAATTTAAAAATAAATAATAAAAAATTTAGAATTTAACAATAACACAAATCACAGAAACCTTAAAAACTCATGGGAATTGAGTAATGCGCAATTGCACCATCCCTGGGTTAAGGAAAAAATTTAAAAAAAAGAAATGAAGTCTTCCTGGAATTCAGGGAGAATGAAGACGCAACATACCCAAACTTATGGTACACTCTGAAAGCTCTGCTGAGAGGAATGTTAATGTACATATTTAATGAAAGAAAATTCTTTAGATAAAGTGAAGTAAGATGGATGATAATAGAAATAATAATATCTTTTTAGGATAAATGAAAGCAAATCTATCATCATAATCATTCAATTTTTATACATTATTGCAACTCTCCATTTGAAAATAATATCATTTTGAAACTACATTTTACTATGACTAGAATAGTATGTATCATGCAATGTGTACTACTTATAGCTTGTTTTTTATCATTCATTACTATTCCTGTCAGTAAATTCAAATTTAATACAGAATAGATATATGGCAATAAATTAAAGGAAAAACAATCATTTGTATCTGTGTACACATCTCAGTGATATGGTGCTTGTCCAGTTTTCACACAATCCTTGTTCAATCTCCTGTGCAACAGGATAATAAAAGAATGAGAAAAAATTATAAAAATGTTTATAAAAAGAATTGTTTATGAGTGTTTCATGATTTTACAATAAAAAGATATTCAATTAGATATATTTCCATACAAATATATTTCTTTAAAATAATGGTTGTTGCTAATTAAATTTGAAATTTTCACTATTTTAAAACAGGTTAAGTATGCACTTTAAAAATTTAAAAAAGAGCCTAAATTCTGTTGCAGAGTACATGGGATTTACTATCCTTATTTTGTAGTAAATTTTATTTTAAAAAACTTTCTATACAAAGCTTTCTTGTGATGAACATTTTTATTCCTCTTACACAGATGAGAAAATCGAGATCAATAGAGGTTATGCGATGTCTTTTATCCTTTCCCACAAGTCTTTAAAAGACAACTAAAGGGACATTTGTTCCTGAAATAATGAATGAAGTATCTGATTTGGAACTATTGAAGGGTTGACTGGTGTTTGGTGTTGACAAGTTTGAGAATCTCTATGCCTCTATCACTGTAAGAGCAGATGCAAAACATGGGGTGCTGAAAACCTGTGCAAAGATTAATAATTCAAGGGACTCAGAATACACTGAAAGGATGGGGAGTTTTAAAATTCCAGGAAAGTGACACATAGCCCACAGAACAAACACAAGCCTCCTCTTGTCCTTTCCCAAAGAGAAACTCTGATAATATCCATTTCTTCTAGCAATAGAGTGTAGCAATGTACATAGGGTTTCCAAATACAGTAGTGCTTTTGACCTTTGGCATCTCCAATTTGGGCTGAAGCTTGGGATATAAGCATGGCAGAACATCATGTGATTGATTTTAGACTTCAAAAACTCTGTATTTATGTAAATATGAGAGGTGCCAGGGTATTCCACATAAAATACCTTGTTACTTGTGATGGTTTGCATATGGCCTGTCCCCATAGAATCAGGCTGTGAATGTTCAGTATCCAGCTTATAGCTGTGCTTTGAAGGCATGTAGCCTTTAGAATATAAGACTCAGATTGGCAGAAGAACATCCTAAGAGATGTATAAGTATCTTTCAGTTTCTGTCCTGCTTATTGTATGTCATGATCTATCATGTTGTGAAACAAGGTTTCTATATCTTCTACATCTGCTAGTAGCACAAATACTACTATACTTTCCTTGATGGGATAAACAATATCTTTTGCCACCATTAAACAAAATTAAATCTATTCTCCATTATTTAGTTTGTAATAGCTATTCAGTAATGATGAAATAAGTGTATCTAATATGGCAGCTTAGATTATTGATAATGGAACAAAGACAACACTTGAAAGTATTGTAGCTATCAATTTATTCCAAGGCCTTTGAAAGTGCCTCTCAGGAGTCAAGGCCAAGGATAGAACTTTATGCAGTCAAGGCAACTCTTTTATATCAACATATCCTTGACATATTTTGTAATAACTGGAAACATAGTCAGTGATATATATTTCAATGAGTGATTTTGTGACTTCTAATTTCATTAAATTGTATTTTCATTTTAGGTTATACAATAATTAATATGTTTAATGCTTTTATACTATGTCTATTATTATTTATTATAATTAATTTTACTGTTACTCACTATTGGCATGCATTTTATCTGTGAGTGATTAGGTGCCTGTGAATGCTGATTATGAAGAGGCCAGAGACATCAGATGCTTCTGGAAGTTCCAATCTGGCTGATGGAGGTTCTGGGGATTCAGGTGGGGTTGTCTGAGAAAACATTACATATGTTAACTTTGATCTAACGCTCCAGTTCACAAAGACTATATTTTTTATTTATCAAGTTATTGAAGCCTTGTAGAAAGAGTTTGGCAAAGACCCTTCTGCTTCTATTGCATGGAATACTTTGAGAAGAATTGGTATACGCTGTTATTTGAATTTCTGGTAGAATTCTGCACTGAGCTATCTGGGCCTGGGCTTTTATGGTTGGGAGACTTTTGATGACTACTTTTATTTCCATATGTGTTATAAGTCTATTTAAACTGTTCATCTGTTCTTGATTTTATTTTGGCAAGAGATAGCCATCCAGAAAATTGTCCATTTCCATTAAATTTTTGAATTTTGTGGAGTACAGATTTCCAAAGTATGAGCTGATGATTCTCTGAATTTCCTCAGTGTCCATTGTTATCTCCCCCTTTTCATTCCTGATTTTGTTAATTTGCTTGTTCACACTGCTGTTTGGTAAGTTTGGACAATGGTTTGTCTATCTTGTTGATTTTCTCAAAGAACCAACTCTTCGTTGCATTGATTGTTTGTATTGTTTTCCTACTTTCTACTTTATTGATTTCAGCCATCAGGTTGAATATTTCCTGGCATCTACTCCTCCTGGCAGAGTTTGCTTCTTTGTGTTCTAGAGCTTTCAGATGTTCTGTTAAGCTCTAGTATAACTATTATCCTGTTTCTTCATGTGGGTACTTAGTGCTATGAAATTCCCTCATAGCACTGCTTTTAACTTTTCCCATATTTTTGGCTATGTTGTATCTTCATTTTCATTGAATTCTATGAAGTCTTTAATTTCTTTTTTTATTTCTTCTTTGATCCAGGAATAGTGAAATTGTGCATTATTCAGTTTCCATGAGTTTGTAGGGTTTCTGCAATTTGTGTTGTTGTTGACTTCTAATTTTATCGCATGTTGTTCTGATAAGATGCATGGAGTTATTCCAATATTTTTGTATCTGCTGTGTTTTGATATGTTGCCAAGTATGTGGTTGATTTTTCAGAAGATTCTATGTTGTAGTGAGAAGGAGGTGTATTCTTTTTTATGTGGATGCAATGTACTATAGTTGTCTGTTAATCCCAATTGGGTCATAACTTCTAGTAGACCCTTTGCTTCTTTGTTAAGTTTCTGTCTGGTATTCCTTGTCTAGTGGTGAGAGTGGGGTGTTGAGGTCTCCCACTATAAGTGTGTGGGGCTTTATATGTGCTTTGTGTTTTAGTACTGTTTCTTTTACGACTGTGGATGCCTTTGTATTTGGGGCATAGATGTTGAGAATTGAAACTTCATCTTGGTATATTTCTCCTGTGATGAGTATGTAATGACCTCCTTTATCTCTTTTGTTTGATTTTATTTTAAAGTCTAATTTTTTAGATATTAGGATTGCTACCACTGATTGTTTCTTGGGTCCATTTTATTGGAAAATCTTTTCCCAACCTTTAACTCTCAGGTAATGTCTGTCTTTGAGAGTGAAGTATGTTTCTTGTATATAGCAGAAGGATGGGTTCTGTCTTTCAATCCATTCTGTTAGCCTGTGTCTTTTTATGGGTAAGTAAAGGCCAGTAATATTGAGTGGTATTAATGACCATTGATCGCTCATTCTTCTTTGTTTTGGAATAGTTGTTGTTGTTGGGATTATGTGTGGAATTCCACCCCTTTTTTCTGTTGGCTATTGGTAAAGTGGGATTATCTAGTGCCTATGTTTTTCTGATTGTAACTTCCTTGGGTTGGAGTTTTCCTTCCAAAACTTTCTGTAGGGCTGGGTTAGTGGACATGTATTGCTTGAATGTAGTTTTGTCATGGAATATCTTGTTTTTTCCATCTCTAGTGATGGAGAGTTTTGCTGGGTATAAAAGTCTGGTCTGCCATCATGGTCCCTTAGTGTTGATAGAATATCTATCCAGGACCTTCTAGCTTTCAGATTTTCCATGGAAAAATCAGGTGTTATTCTGATAGGTTGGCCTTTATATGTTACTTGGCCTTTTTCCATAGCTGTTCTTAATATTCATTCTTTATTTTGTATATTTGGAGTCTTGATTATTATGTGGCAAGCGGACTTTTTTTGTGGTCCACTCTATTTGGTGAATTGTAAGCATTTTGTACCTATAGTGGCATGTCTTTCTTATGGTTGGGAAAGTTTTCTTCTATGATTTTGTTGAATATATTTTCTGCCCCTTTGAGGTGGTTTTCTTCACCTTCTTCTATACTTATTATTCTTAGGTTTGGTGTTTTCATAGTGTCCCATATTTCCTGGATATTTTCTTTTAGGCATTTGTTGGACTTGAGATTTTCTTTGGTTGATGAATACATTTGTCCTAGTGTAACTTTAACACCTGAAATTCTCTCTTTATCTCTTGTATTCTGTTACTTATGCTTGTATCTGTAGTATCTGACCATTTACCCAGCTTTACTATTTCCAGCCTTCCATCAAATTGTATTTATGTTATTACCTCTATTTCTGTTTTCAATCCTTGCACTGTTTGAATTGTTTCTTGCAATTTTTGGTTTATGTTTTCATCCATTTTTGCAATTTATGAATTTTTTGGTTTGTTTTTTCTTTCATTTCTTTGAGGGATTTTCCTATATCCTTTTTTAGGGTCTCTATCATTTTCATGAAGTTGTTTTTAAGGTCATTCTCTTCTGCTTCATTTGCATTGAAATGTTGGAGTCTTGCTGGCATGGAGTCTCTAGAATCTGGCAGTGTCATATTTGTTTTTCTGTTGCTGAGTGTGTTTTTGTATTGTTTCTTTCCCATCTCTTCTTCTAGTGGGTGCAGAAAGAGCCCCTTACTGGTCTGGTGGTTAGGGTACCAGAGTTCCCTTTCAGTGGGTTCAAGCAATCCAATACTCTGGTAGTTCTTCTCTTCCTGGTCCTAGTCCTGGTCCCATGTGTGGAGAAGAAGCCCAGTAATCTGGGGTGTATAGTCTCCCACCTGGTCACCTTGTCCCCTGGTCTTGTTGGTGGATGAGAAGGCCTAGGATCTGGGGTATGTGGCTCCTGCCAAGATGGGAAGCTCTGTGGCAGTCCCCAAGTAATCCCCAGGCACTGGAATTCAGGGCCTGGTTTACCTGGTCCTGCTGTTCCCCCTGGTCCCTGGTCTCCTTGGTGGAAGAGAAGACCTGGGATCTGGGGTGCTTGGCTCCTGCTGGGATGGGCATCTCTGTGGATACAAAGACTATTTTTTAAACTTTCATTTTTCCTTGATTTTATATAAAGAGTCCTTGCAAAGAGCACAGTAAAATTTCTATTAGAATGTCATAGCTTATGATTTTATTTAAAAGTGTGAGCTCACAAATGCTTTAACATAGGAGACGCTTTACTTTCTGTTGCAGGAGCATCTATTTTTCAGTGTATCTGACAAACTGTTTACTTAATATTTTTAAGCTCTAACAGTTTCTTCTGTCTTTCCTTCTCAGAACTGAAGAGTCTATGCTGATTCTTTTATACACTATCCCTTAATTCAGGATTACTAAATGTTCATTATCAATTTGAGGTTATGTATTTTGGATTAAAATGCTACAAAAGTTTTCTTATATTTTTAATTAGTAGCACATCTATAAGTATATTGAATTCATTTGCATTTTATCGATTATACGAATTTAGTTTAATTGTGTAATATGTTGGTTTTCTCTACTTTAATGTATTTCAAGTTTAAATTTTTTGTAATTTGTATGATCATCCAATAGTTTTGGGGCTTAAATTATATAAAATCTTATGGTTCTAGTTCATAAAATTGTTGGTATATATGTATCTGATTGACATGTTTATCTCATAAGGACATCTTCATGAAAGCATTATCTGATATTGCTGTTAACAAATATTTTTATATTTGTTATGTAATCTAAAATACTTTATATTGATGTTGATGTTGGTAATTCTTAATTATGAACTTGGTTGTATTGAGAAGTTCTTAAATTATAAAGCTGCATCTTTATGCATGAATGCAAATAGATTTCTAAAGAATTTATACTGTGTCTAGACATCTGACCCTGAATGCCATAGCATAACTTAGGGCCTAGAGAGAAGAAATGATAAAACAAAACTAAACCATAGACTCTGTTAGCTAGAGGCTTTCTTTCTCTTTGCTTCCTGACCATCTTTATTTCCTCCTTCCTTTCTCCATGATAATGGCCTCAACCATCTGAAAACACGAATCAAAAAAATAAAATTTTCCTCCTCTAGGTTACATACATCAGGGAGTCCATGAAAACAAAGAAAATCCAATAGAAGAAATTTGTGTAACAATCCATGCTCACTCTTCACGTGGTTCAAAATCTATTTGCAGTGATCTATGAGATGAATTCAGAAAGTTCAGCACTGGAGGATAGAGAAACTGTAGATCTAATCTTGTTTCAGGTCAGGAAAGTGAGACATGAGATTCAGTTGGAAACTTCTGGAGAATATGTGTATATTCTATGACAAAGCACATCCATGTGTTTTGACCTAAGACCTGAGACTTTGAAAGGCCTGAATTTAACTTGAAATATTAACAAATAGTAAATAAATTCAGTAAAGAAATTTCAGGAGATTCCAGCCTGCAGGTTGTACGTGGCTGTCATTCCTCTTTTTAATGAGGATTATTGTGCAAATTGGAAACAAAAGAGAAGCCACAACATTGAAAGAACAGACAAACCCACAAACAAAAGAAAGCAGAAAACATAATTTTCCAAGAAGAGAAATGTGTGGAATTAAGATAAACGAAAGTAACATTGTTGAAGAGCTTGGGGCCATTACAAGTAACCAGGTGCCCTCTACTCGAAAACAGAGATGCATTAACAGTAACTCAGAAGTTGATTATACCACATTCACTGCAGGTTCAAGGATTTTAAAGTTTCTGTTGAAAGCCTGTGAGGCTAGGCATTTAGCCAGCAGTGGAATGCCTATGGGACCTCTCTGAGCAGGTGAGGCGTCAAACCATGATAATGACATGAGAAACATAATGTTGACTTTAGAAAATCAGATATCAAAATACAGAAGACCATCAGGGAAAGCCACAGAGAGCAAGCAGAGCCAGCCAAGGAGTGATGTCATGTGGTCTGCATCCAGCAGGATGACAGGGTAGGGAAACCCCAAACAGATCAGGGGCAAATGCTGCTACTACAATGAACCAGGAATATAGCAATGGCAACAGGGTTTGCTCATTCAGCTTGCCTTTGAATGCTTTGCTCAGATTCTATTCTTGTAATGCTCCATTCCTCTTTTTGATCAGGGCATTTGCTCTGTGCCACTGAGGCCAGAAGCACAGAGTTTTCATTTTGATTTTTTAGAGGCTTACATCTGTGAGCACAAGCAGCTGAAGAGACATTGAATATGGTCTTACATATAATGTTGCAGTTATTAGTCCATAAAGAGTCTTGGATATGAACTGAAAATATTTCTCATTGACATGTATATTAGTCATTGAGGGCTCAAGGATGAAATGCTATGATTCCAAGAGATGTGTTTTATGTAAAATTAACAAGAATGAGACTTGGGAGGCATAAATTTGATTGTTAACTTAATTACATTGGGAGTACCTAAGCAATTAGTAAAAGAGCTTTAGGGGATTTTTGAAGAGGACTTAATAAGTGAGGAAGGCATTTCTGAATTCGAATAGACTACCCCATAAGCTAGGGAAGTAGATGCAAAGAAAGGAGGAGAGACACAGTCTCCTAGTTCTTCCTGAACACCAGGTTGTGGGCAGCTCTCCTCTGCCAAATACTTCTCTCCATGATGAGTTGAGGCCCCTGCATTCAGGAGCCACAATGAATCATTCTTGTAGACTTTTTTTCTAAGTAGAAAAATATCTAATGCAATGCTTCATAGTCCCCCCCAGTTTTTTATTTCATTTATTTTGTGAGGGGTTCATTTTTTTAAGAATAACAAAATTTGTCCAGAGAAGTACAAATTAAAAACTTATACTGGGAATGTTATACAACTTTCTTGGCCATGTTATAAACATTCGTTTTTTTTCTTGTCTATAGAAATGTTCTCATATTGGGGATATGATTTCTTTAAAAACTACAAATGCCAGCATTCTAGCACACACACATTTTTATTTTCAGTGTATCATCATCTTCGTCATCATCATAATGCAAAAATAGTTTGAAAACAAGTGTTGCAACTTGGAAATACAAAATGCAATAGATCTTCAATGCATATCAATGAAAGGAGAGCATCTGCTGGTTTTATTGTTATTTAATATTTTTTCTCCAATGCATAAAAATTAATTGATACATTGTGATGAGTTTGCAATAAATAATACAGAAATGCTTATATTATCACAATATATTTTCTTTTTGTAAAATAAAACTTAAGGAAATGAGTGCCAGCCTACAATCCCATGGCTAGAGTCTGGGAAGCAGAACCTTCATCCATTGGCTGATGGAAGAAGAGGCAGACTCCCAAGGCTAAGCACTGAGCTGAACTCAAGGAATCTAGTGACAGAGAGGGAGGATTGATGATCAAAGGCATTAAGACTGGGCTGATTTAACTCCCAGAAACAGCTGACCTGACAAGGGTTAGCTCTGGAATCCCAGGCTGATGCCTGAGAATCCAGCATGGGACTGTTCAAGATCCCCTGAATGTGCGTGTCAGTGAGGAGGCCTAGGAATCTATTGAGCCGTGGGCAGTAGATCAGTATTTATCCAGAGTATACAAATGGACTTTGGACTCCCATCCAACAATGAGAGATGCCCTCTCACCCTGAAATCTTGGGGGAGGGTCTAGGCCCTGCCCTAGATGAAATGACAGACTATGGACACCCCCATGGAGGGCCTCACCCTCCCTGGGGAAATGAGGGGATAACGGGGGTCTGAGGGAAGGGCACAGGAGGAGGGGAGGGAAATGGAGAGGGACCTGGAACTGACTTGTGAAGCAACCTTGTTTCTAATTTAAATTTAAAAATAAATAATAAAAATGAATGTATTTTATATATGACAATACTAAGTCCCTTCCCTAAGCCCTTTCGTAGATATGTGATAGCCATGTGATGCCATGAAAACATTTATGGATTTAAGATTGTGATTTCCATGTTCCGTTTATTGACTTAATGAACTTTCATGGATATATTACTACCTTTTGATTTTGTTTCCTTGTGCCAAATATAATCTAGGCATTACTAATTAGTGTTTTAGTTATCATATGTATGGGCTAGAGTCTCTTATCATAGGCCATTAGGTATAAAATAGAAAAAAACTGACATATGAATACTACACCTAAAAATGTAGATTATTCCTTTGAAATAATCCTGTTGATTAAATATTTAACATTATCCTACAGAATGCCCATTTTGACAATATTATGTTGTGGACAGTTTTCCATTGTTAAACATTACACTCTTACACCAAAATATGGAAATCATCTTAGATATATCTATAATGTAAATACTAAACTCCATTTCCACAACTCAGTATGTGGTACTTATTTTCATTCCTGGAATATCACCTCTATAATCATTATGCTCTATAAGTGCATTAAAGTCTCCACCAACAGTAATTAAGTTTACAAAAAAAGAACTGGGAGCTCAGCTTCTGAGATAGCCAAATTAGATTTTATAATATTAGACTTCAGATAATAATCACAAATTCTTATAATAATTTTAAAGTTATTGCTTGATGGTGTGAAGGAGTAAATGGAACCAAGAATATTTGACTGGAAATAGAGTCTTTGTAAGACATGGCAGAATAGTTGTTTGATTTTGCAACTTTCACCTTAGAGAAAACTAATATCTTCATTGACCAGAGAAAATGGAGAGGAATATCCACAAAGAGTACCTCAAAGTTTCCTTTAAAATTTTCACCTGTAAGTGGTCAAATGAGAATTTGTCATCCAATGATAACTAAATCAATCTTTCAATTGTCCCCCAATTCAAAAGCTTTGCAATTAGAATGTGATTGTGCTAACTACCCCCCAAAATAAACAAACCGTAAACACCTGATTATTGACAAAGAATTTAAAATTATACAAGGGAAATTAAAAACATCTTCAACAAATGGTGTTGGCATAACTAGATGAAGACATGTAGAAGATTTCAGATAAATCCCTATAAATCACCATGAACAGTACATAAGCCCTAATGGATCAAAAACCTCAACATAAATCCAGCCATACTGAACCTCATAGAAGTGAATATGAGAGGTTACCCTTGAACAAATTGGCAAAGGAGACCACTTCCTGAACATGCCAGTAGCTCAGACACTGAGATCGACAATTAATAAATGAGAGCTCCTGAAACTGAGATGCTTCCATAATGCAAAGTACACAGAATGAGAAAAGATCTTCACCAACACCGCATCTGACAGAGGGCTGATCTCGAAAATGTACAAAGAACTCAAGAAGCTAGTCATCAAAACACCAAAGGATCCAATTAAAATGTGGGGTACAAAACAAAACAGAATTCTCAATAGAGGAATCTAAAATTGTTCAACATCCTCAGGCATTAGGGAAATGAAAATCAAAAGAACACTGAGATACTATTTTACTCATGTCATAATTGCTAAAATAAAAAAAACGACAATTTATGTTGTAGAGGATGTGGAGAAAGTGGAAAGCTTCTCCATTGCTGGTGGCTATGCAAGCTTGTACACCCACTTTGGAAGTAAATATGGTGGTTTCCCTGAAAAATAGGAACCAGTCTACCTCAAGATCTAGCAATTCTGCTCTTAGACATATACCCAAATGATGATATCTCAAATTTTTCATATATCACCTTCTGTATTACATATGAAATCACATATTAATGTTATTTTGAAAATAGAATAAAAAAGCTTAGTAAAACAAAAGAAAATTTTCAACATATACAGTAGAAAAATGTGATCTTAAGTGAAAAAAGCACATCAGAACCCAATAGCAATTTAACAAGAACTGAGGTAGGTACAAAATAGATTTTATATGCATATTTAAAAATTAAAGGAAGTGTATGCATAATGAACAAAACACAATAATTGAAGGGCTCTAACAGGCTCAAATATGGCAAAACATGGTGGAAGAGATCCTGACAAATGCTCCTCACTTCTCTCAGTTAGTTATAATTTCATTGATTTTTCTTTCCATATTTTTTAATGTTTTTGCTGTAAATTTTTATTTTGACTTACATACTATCTAACACAGTATTATTGTTTATCTTTCATTTTGTGTATGAGTTATAGGGTCATTTTTAAGTAAAATTGTGAGAGTTACTGAGTCTTCATCCCTGTCTTTTCTATGTGGCAATGACACAGTGTTCTTTTACTTTCTAATCAAACTTTGCAAAGGTGCTCTAATGTTCTTGTCATTTAATTCTTAGATTTATTTATTTCTTAGAGCTTGTACTGGGGCTGAGCATTTGTACTGAGGGTGTCTAAGGGATTGAGATACATGCCTGTTGAATGGTGGAATGGTAAGGAAATTTCCACTGGGCAGGAGGCACTGTTTTCTCTTTGTTATTGTTGTGAATGGGAGAAAAGATATTGTGTTTCCTATGAATAATATGTAAATTTCAGAATATCAGGTTGAATGTCCTTTAGGTTCCTTACAAAGATGGTAGTGGCATGGTCCTCATAATCCATCTTACCAGGAGGAGGGTGCGAGTGAATAAATGATGGCCTGAATGGGTTACACAGATAACCATAACACACACACACAACTGCTGCTGTGAACTGCCAATGAGAGACTGTCTTAAAGGGATATAAAATGATTCCATGAGAGAAAATGTTTAGCTTCAATCTGAAGCGAAAGTCATGCAGTATAGGATTGGGTTATTGATAGTATACACCAAAAACATACTCTTCACTGGCTGCCTCTCTTCTGTAAGTCATAACAAAATATGCCATTGACTATGGATTTGAGGTAAATATTTTAAATTTTCTTAGTGATACTTAAAACAAGTGTCATTAGTTAGGACTTCTGATGAAGTGGTAGAAGTTTACCTAAGTAATCCTGTCACATAATCTTTCAGTGTTTTATGTCTTTGGACCTAATCATTCATTGGCTAACACTCTCTCTAATAGTGAGAGCATCTGTCACTAACGTACCTGGGTCACAGATCCTCAGATTATCTACATGTCATTGTCAAACTTATGCTTTGTATAGTGTAAACTTTAGCTCTACATGACTACAAACATTAATATCCCTCTCACCTTTTATGCTTAGACCATAAACCCATTTTCCAAGCACTTTCATTTGTTTCTAATATATTAGTGTTGTTGTGCTACAAGGCATTAAGAAATAATCTTTCTAAAACCCTTTTCTCACCTTTTTTTTACATTTCATCAGAATAACAATAATCCATGAAGACAATTCCTAAGAAGACTTTTACTTATTAGAAAAGTTCAGCATCTTTCACATTTTTTTCTTTAGAAAATAAGGTGACATGGGGGAGCAGGAAGGTTGAGTTGGGGCAAGAATAGATGAGAGCAGAATAAGAGATTCCATAATACAAGGAGTCATCATAGATTTGAAGAAATTTCTGCCACTAGTGAGATCTCCAACAAGTTCTCCAAATGGCAAACTAAGCAATAGTGGAGAAGCTACTTTAAATGCCCTTCCCAGATAATGAGATTGACAGTTACTTTATATGCCATCCTAGAGCCCTCATCCACACAGGTCAATGGAAGCAGAGGCAGACACCCACAGCTAAACACAGAACTGAACTGGAACCCAGTTGCAGAGAGGGAGGAGTAATGAGCAAAGGGGTCACACCAGGCTGGTGTAACCTACAGAAACTGATGCCTTGAAGAAGGGGGAGCTCATTGACCTTAGACTGATGGCTGAGAGACCAGTATGGGGTTGATCCAGACCCTCTAAATCTGGGTGTCTGTAAGGAGGCCTTGGCAATCAATGGGGTTTGGGATAGTGGATCAGTATTAATCCCTGGCATACAAATGGACTTTGGGATTCCATTCCACATTGAGAGATGCTATCTCAACCTGGACACAAAGGTAAAGGCCTAGGCCCTGCCTGAGATGATATGATAGACTTTGGAGATACCCCAAAGGGTCTCACCTTCCCTGGAGGGTGGAGTGGAGATGGGAAGGGAGTTGGGGGTTTGGTAAGTGGTGGTGAAGAATGGGAAGTTAAGGGATCTGGGATTGACAAGTGAAGCAACTTTGTTTCTATTGAAAAAATCAGTTTAGATGTTCTTAATGTTTTCATATTAAATACTACATCATATTAGCATATATACTATTCTTCTTATTTAAAAAATTTCATATTACATACCAACCCCAGTTCCCTTCCCTCCTTTCTCCTACCTCCTCACTTACCCCTCCCCCTTCTTAGCCACTATCTACTCCTCAGAGGTGGCAAGGCCTTCTTGAAGAGTCAATAAAGTCTGGCATACCAATTTGAGGGAGTCCCAAGACCCTTGTCTAGTAAATAACGTGATGGCTGAAAGTGTTAAAAAAACTTATATACAAAACATGAGCATCATCCATATAAATTTGAGAGATTATTAAATGTTCAGTAGCTAAAATAGAATTATCATTATGGTGTTATTTTAACTTCATTAGCCTCCATCTTATTAGCTGAGAGCTTGGCATCTAGTAGGTGCTTAATATGAATTTTCCAAGTGTAATTAAATTACCATTTACCAACAGTTGGTGTCACAGCATACAGAAACTCAAGCATGTTTCTGAATTATTAATGACTTTCTAAAGTAACATGAATTTTAATCTTCTTACAGATTATAGAAGATATACTTTAATTGACTCAAGCTATCTATTGATGATATGAATTCTAATAAGTCCCCTCCAGGCTCCATTTGGAAAGATCCTGAACTCTCAGTCTTGTTAGCAATTTACAATTAAGATTAAGCTTGATTCAATATTCCAGCAAAGATTTTTCAAACACATATTATTATAAACACCATAAAGGGGGAAATGAAAAATAATTTAAAAGCTAATTATAGATGCATATATACTGTATCAGTATGCTAGTTAAATGGCCTAAGTTAAAGTGAAAAGACATATTTGAATTGGTATGCACCTTAGAATCCTGTTTGAATTCTTCATAGATACAAAGAAAATATGTATAAACTTTTAATTAAATTGCTTAATTTTATGTATATTGAGAATTTCTTAAGTTCATTGTAGCTTTCAGATTCTGTGGAGTAAGGAAATACAGAAGGAATCTTCCCATCAACATGCTTTCAAACAGCCACTTCTTGTGAAAATGTTGTTAGAAAATAATGGCAGCTGCTTTTAGAGGAAAAAAAATCATGAGATGCTGGAGAGATTAGTCATAGCTGAGAGGGCTTGCTGCACTATTATGTTGAATTGAGTTCAGATTCCCGCGAACACAAACCTGTAACGTCATCACCTAGATGACTAGAAATAGGACGGTGTGTGGAGATAGCTGGCATCTGTCACATTTTAGGAAAATGGGAACTCTGGTTTCAGGGAATGACTATGTATTAAAGGACAATGGAGGGGTGGTATACAAGAACAGTCAACAAAATGTTCTGGCCTTGAACATGTCCACAGGTGCCCAGAGACATGAAAACATGCACATACATTCACACACATATACGTACATATAATGACATGTGAATTGATGGAACAATATGGCTACCTAGACAAGGCTTGTAGAGTGAAAACACCAATCGACATTTAAAGACAGACGGGAGGAATCTCACAGGAACTCACCCCTACTTGAAACTCTCTAGACAATGACTGCTACAACACAAAGAATCAGGTTTCATCAAAGATGGGTTACCTAACAGGTTATATAATCCCAAGTAGTAAGCCTCTAACACATGTACCTAATAACAACACATGTAACTGTAATGACTACCAGAGGAGCAATCATGAATCTGTAAGAGATTAGTGGGTGATGTAGGAAGAGGTAGAGAGGGGATAGAAACTGCTGTAAATGATAAAAACATAGTATGTATGAAATTCTCAGAAAAGTCAAAATTAAATTAAAGACAATTTTCTCAATATGAAAGTAACTATTTTCAGAGAGATTGCCTGCAACTGTTAAATATAAACAAAAATCATTGAGAATGTAAAGAAGTAGGTGGTTTAACTGCAAACATGACTGGATATTTAACATAGGCCATGATTACACCAGTTTATTCAGACAGCACAAGAACTTCAATTTACAAGAGAAAATGTGAGTTTAGAATATACAGTGTGATAAAGTAACTGTTTCTAAGTTGAAAAATAAAGTGGTTGATGGATGAGGTTATCAGTATTGTTCATGTTTCTTTTTATGAGCTAAAATATATTTTACAATTAAAACTGAGGAAATACTGGAGCCAAATAGAAACAGTTTAAAGATGAATTGATATTTGAAATAATGTAACCTGCAAAAAAGAGGTTCACATAATTATCTAATATTTATTTGCCTATCAGTTTTGTGTGTCAGTAGTTGCAGGTTATTTTAGATATTGCAAATAGTATCACCTGAAGAGAGGTAATAATGGAAAAACCTTGTGTCTATAATTCCCAATGAACCATCTAAAATATTATGATAGATTGTATTGCTTAGTGTTCTCTTATATTGTTTTTCACAGATCATTATAATCATATTGGGGGTGAAGATACGGAGATCACATTGATCTTGTCTAATTTTGGCATTTAAAAGGAAAGATGCATAAAAATAAATGTCTTATTAAAATTTTCCAAGCCAGTATTTTTTTCACTTTGCCAAAAGTAAATAAATGTTTCCCCAATACCTTTGTCTTGTACAAAGATAAAAACTAAACATGCTGCCTTACTCTCTTAGTTAAAGATCTTTAGGAAAAAGGAGGAGCAGCCAAGTAAATAAGTCTTTGAAATGTTGACATTTATTATTCCAAGGGAAACTGTGTAGTGCATTAGTTTTTAAAGCCTGGGCACCTAACGCCTATGCTATGTTTTCCTTGCATGCTGCCAAGAGTTGGAGGAGCAAGTGGCCAGGTCTCAGGGAAAGCTGGGTTTTCACAGAGTGAGGTTCACATGCCATGAGCGGATGCTGGCCAGAAAGTTGAAGATCACTGGAGGATGTTCAATAAAACATTAGCAGATGTTATGAGCAAATCAGAGCCAAAGACTGATGTGTGGATCTAGGGAATTCCTTGAGCCGCAGAATGACTTAGGCCCATAAAGATAGTGGACCACACAGTGGGCAGCTCAACTTCATTCCTCATTGAATATTAACGAACTTTAGCAAAACATGCCCATATTATGCCTTGGGTTTTGTGGTGACCAGTTCCCTAGAAAGCAGTCTTTAAAAGGTGTTACATAATTTTCTTTTTATTGAGTGTTGTGATTCTATGGGCCAGAATTCGGCAGTAATATGGTATAAAAAATATGAGGGCTACAAAGGTACATAAATCACTTGTCAAGTAAATGTATGTTTCTTCTAATATGACCTCCTGGGGAGCTATACACTGCATTTCGGGACTGACCACCATGAGAAAAAAAGCAGTTACATGCTCTTAGTGAAAGTATGCATGCAGGGAGAAAAACTCTACAAGATCAAGAAAAACAGAAGCCCAATAGCAAAGTTCCAGGCTAACTAGAGGGAAAAAAGGTAGACCATGAGATACAGAGCTGGTCATTAAACTAAGAGACCAGAGACAGCAACAGTCTTGTGTGCGCAAGTGATTTTCCATACATAGTTACTCCTAAGAACCTACAAATGTATGACCCTTTATTGCTACTCCTGAGATACTTAGAAATCTTATAACAATTAGCACAGATGCTAACTGAATGTGTTAACCCAATGTCTTGCTGCTAAAAACTGGGGTATTGTTAATTTGTATATGTATATGCCTATGTATATATACATGTACGTGTATATATACTACATATCATATGTGTAACATCACATGTATATTCCTAAATACATGAATAAAACCTCCTCTGTCTATATCATATTACTATTATATAGTATAATAGCAAAAAAATAAAATGATAAAAAATTAGTTTAAAATCTTTTAAAATTAAAAACGAGGAGGGATATGTTTTTATTTGCTTCTTTGTTTTGTTTTTTGTTTTTGTTTTTATTGTATTTCCTAACTTCCTCCATCTTTTCTTAGGTTACAGTCTGCTACCAAACACAAATTGTACCTCTGTCCTCATCCTTCCTCTCATAGATCATCTTAATGGCCAGATGCAGTAACAGACTCAGGAAGCTTCTACTACAGTGTCTCAAAAAATAAAACACATGAAGACTGCAGTGGTCCGCATACTGTGGGGTTCTCCCCTCTGAATACCAGATTAGGCACAGGCCACCTCCAAACACCAGTTTCCAAGCACAAACCAAACACAAAGAGATCCTTTATTTAGGAAGACAAAGAGACAAGGTGGCCGAACCTGAATCAGGCAGAAACAGCAGCAAATAGCTTTTCAGTTGTTCATTTTAAGAGGGGAGGAAGAGGAGGGTTGTGTTAGAATAAGATACAATATGTTGGCAAGTTTTGATTGTGTATTTTAATTAGGTTAGTCAAAATAGTGAGTTCTGATTCTTGGTCCTTGGTGATTTGCTCACTGAACCTTGGTATTCAGTGTCAAGATTGAGTCAATGGCTAAATAAGGGAATAGACCTTGGCAGCAAGCTTTAGCAATGTAATTGAACAAATTAGCAATGGGAAGACAACACCTGCTGGCTCCATGATTGCCCTGCCCAGGCCAGTGTTTGTGATGGCCCAACCTGCTGAAGCCCTTCAAGGATTAGTACACACATGTCACAGCTAGCAAAATGATCCCTTTAAAATTGCTACTTACTTAAAATTGTACTGCTCACTTAGTCTCATAAATTCTCTTAGCAGCATCAAGTACCCAGCCTGGTGCCAAGGTGCGGATATTTAACAGGACAGAAGGAAGGAACTGAACACCTGCTCCAAAGGCCAGGAGGTATACAAGGTAAGACCAGCATTTACACAAATGACTAGGCTTGGGACCCATTTGTTGGCAGTTCTGGACCATAAAAGAACTATAAAGCAAACACTCTCCCTTTGATTGTGGCCAGCTTGTTTTCCCTTATCAGAGCTGTTTCTCATTCCCATCTCCCTCCCTCGCCCCATCTCTGCCTCCAATTAGTTTTTCGGGAAACTTCTTTTTTCTCCTTCTGTCAAGATTTCATTTTCATTGTCTTTGATTCAGATCATTTCTAAGTTTCTGATGACACTTCATAGTTTCATTGCTGAGTTTATTTGAGAGGACATTCAGTTGTGGCCATGTTTTGTTTGTCTGCTTTGTTTTGTTTTGTTTTGGTTTTCCAGCTGTAGCTTTCATTTTCCTGAAATTCAGTCAGCTTCCACCTGCTTTCCACTGCTGTTTTGATTGATAAAAATTTTACCGTGGGTTATTTCCATGAGATAGTTTTAATTCCGCAATGCTTCATCCCCACCCTCACAATATTTTGAGTCTAACAATAATTTTCATGATTATTCTCTCTATTCATAATCTAGGTTATTGACGAAAATTGGGTCTCAATTATTGCTACAAATATAATAATTATTTACTTCCTTGTCCCTGAAGGACCACTAACCTCTCAGTTCGGCTTAATTATATTCATAGGAAGAAGCACTATTCTAGGACCTTCAGATATGAGAAGAATGCTCTGTATCAGGGAGCACAGAGTGTTACTGAGGGGTCAGAACTATGCCTTAGCTCCTGCATCCCATATACTCTAGAAACCATCCATATATAAAAGTTTCTGTTTCTTCAAACAGCAAGGCTCATGGGGGTTATATCCAAACTGTGGGTTGTTGCCCTGACACCGTAGTTAACTCTTTTACAGACCCTTCCACTGTCTCTTAGCTCAGCTATGTTGGAACACATGAAAATGACAGGGCCTTTAACTGATACATAGTCACTGTGTCATCTCTTTTACAATGAAATGCATTTTGTGCTGGATTTTATATTTCCACTAGATTACATTTTTATAAGACCCAGGCTAGTGAGAGGGCCATTCAAATATCAAGATAGTCCCCTAATAATCCAGCTAAGAACTAGGCCTCCATTCCCACCACTTTAAACAAGACAGTTTCTGAGAAAGACACAAGCAAAGTGCAACTACTCTACAATGCACAACAGTGAGTAAGTGAGGAGCTGCAGATACCAGGATAGGGTCACCTCCTTCATCTACACCCGCCCTGTACCTCAAGGTAATAAGGGAAAATTTGGGGACTTGTCCAGACTTGTCCAAGAATGGAAAAGCTATAGGTTAGCCCACCCCTGATAGCCCTATACATTTAGAAACATAGAAATAGGATTGTCATTTGTGTAAAGAAAACATGGATCGTATGATCATACTGTTTTTAGAATTCCTCTAGCTGTGTATAAAAGAGCCTGTAAGCTTTTCTTGTGATTCAACACCATCTTTGCCTTTGTAATGAATGTGTGTCTCTAGCATGCTAGCACTTCCATTCTCAAGATAATAAATGCTCTTGCGGATTGCATATATGGATGGTGGCCTTTTGTGGGACTTATCCAGGACCAGAATTGCTAGCAGATCATGATGCTAGAAGAAAAGCTTCAACAACAGAGGCAAATCAAACCAAGGGTAGATCTTAATTGAGGAACTTCAGGGTATAAGGAGCTGGTACAAGATCTGAGCATGAGATAAGTTGCTTGCTCTATTGTCCTGGAAAATACCAACCAACTAACACAGGAGAAGCCATCAGAGTAGTGTTGTTTGTGGTTTAGAATCAGTGTATTTAGAATTTAAGTACAAGAGATTAGAAGGAATATTTTTATTAATATTGTTTCATTTATTTTACATACCAACCACTGTTTCCCCTCCCTCTTTTCCTCCCATTGCCTCCCACTGCTTCCAATATACCCACCTCCCCATCTGCTCTGCCTTTGTCTCTGTTCAGAAAGCTGCAGATCTCCCAAAGGCATTAACAACGCTGGGCATGGGCACATAAAGCTGGTGCAGGTCCAAAATTCTTCTCCTTCGTCAAGGCTGGGCAAGGCAACCCAGCAAGGGGAATAGGCCAGCTCCAATGCCAGGGACAGGTTTTGATACCACTGCCAGGAAAAAAAATTAAAATAACAAAGACTTTATTTTTTAAGTTACCTAAAAGATGTTTGAGTCATTTCATTCATTTAGAACTGTTACCTTATTTGCCATGACGTATTCTATAAAAATTTACACTTTACAATTAGTGATATTTTTCTTCCTCTGAAATGATGAAATAAATCAATGAATTTATAATCTCAAGGAGTAGGAGAAAGCATCACTAGAGTTTTCACCATAAGCAAGCCTAAAATTAAACACAGAAGATTGTTGGAATTATACTATTGCTGCTTAGTAATTAGAACTATGACTTTGATATTTAGATGAACATTCTACGTTTATTTCATAGTACTAAGTAGTATCAAAGCAGATCAAAGTCAAAAGTCTGACAAGGATTTCACATTTTGGCCTCTTGAACACCATCTTCCACATCACCAGACCCACCCAAAAGTTCAAAAAGCTTAAGAGTTTCATAGTTTAATGTGAACTACTCTTACCTTGTTAAATGTTCAGTCATCCACTGATTTAATCCTGGAGTCTCCTTCCTGTTTTTTATAAAATTTAAACACCCTGACATTTCAGCAGTTGACATTTACTTTCCCATAGAGAGAATTCAGCTCACAGAAACCCCCCCCCACACACAAACTTGTAGTTAACACATATTGCTCCCAGAAGAAGAATATATTGTAATAAGATTATTTCACACACCCAAGGTTTTCCAGATACTCCTTACATCCTACACACCAAATTTTACATTCCTTCTCTCTTTAAAACATCAACCAAGCAAACATGTCATGAAGATAAAACTTCATGGAGTCAGAATTGTGACGGCCAAGCCTCCTGAGCATGGGAACTGCCCTAGCCTGTGGTTGATACACTCAATGGCAGCTGAGTGTTTTTCTCTCAGAGAGCACCCATTGCAAATTGCTTCTAGGATATTGTCACGCTTTGTGACCCCTTTTCCTTCTCCATCATGATGCATTCTTAACTGGAATGAATAAACATGAAGAAGTTGCATGTGTGCCTTTAAATCGCGGAATTTTCTATTGTGAACAAACATAAAAAGAGTTAAAATAGGAAAATATACTCAGCACTTGTTCACATAGGAAAATCAATTCCTAGGCAATTTCAAGAGAAAGAAAAAAAAATCTTAGAAATGATAAGCTGGATGTTTAATATAAATGCCATCCTTTTTGAAATCATAACAAAATGTGTCTCCAAAGAAAGTTCTTGAAAGATTGATTACCATTCTACCAAGTGTTCAAGATGGAGTAAAGGAAAGTGCAACATTCCATAACACAGGGCTGTGATATAACCTGGGTTAAAGTTCATATGTCATTCACTGTATGTGCAGTAGTTTCTTGTGGGTTACCCTGCTCAGACACTCCTTGGGAGACGGTGTGAGAAGACACAGCACCAACGACTCAGGCCCTGGGAGTCAGTGAGTAGCAGAGTGTACTTCAGATTTGTTTATTAAGGAAGTTAGACCTGACTTTATACCTCCTCCAAAGATCCTATAGATTCAGGCAGCTGACTCTCCTGTGCTGTCTTTTCCTCATTAGTGTCTCTGGGTCAGGTGTGTCTTTGTCAGCAGTCTCTGGGCATACAGGCAGGCGTGGCTCAGGGAGGAAGTGCCTGCAGCAAATGGGTATTCTCATGAGGGATGGCTTGGGCACCAGGGTTGGGTAGAGTGGCAGAAGCTTCTCCCACAGTAGTTCATCTCTCCCTAAATGTTACAGTTCTCTCATTTGCTTAGCTGCTTTCCACTTGCAAAGTATTATTATTACATTATTGGAAGTCATTTAGTTTACAGGCACTATAATAGTATTCTGGTGCATTTGAAATTCAAATTCAGCTTAAATTTTTTGAGTTTTTTTTTATTTAGGATAGCTAGGATTTTTCTGAAATTTCAGTAAAAATAATGGAATCACTTGAAAGTTTAAAGCTGTAAAAAGTAGTCTGAGTGTAAAATTTAGTAGAAAATATTTTGTGGATATTAAAGAATAATTTTGAAGCAAACTAAGTGACAGAGAGAAGAAAAAGGAGGCATTTGGATGATTATTAAATTGTGAACACAAAATACGCAAATGGTTATTCTACATTTCAATTTAATTACCTCTTGATTTAATTTAATTAGCTATTTTTGACTCAACTACGGAATACTCAGTAAGACTAGTCACCAAAATTGCAATTTAATTTGAGGTGGCCTTTACAAAGGTCATATAAATGTTAATTATATGAATATGTACGTGTACCTGTGTGTGAGTATGTTCACAGAAATACAGATGTCCACACATACCAGAGACAGCACACCTACTGGAGTTGTATATAAAGGCAGTTGTGAGCCACTGCACAGAGGTGCTGCAAACCAAACCTGAATCTTCTGCAAGAGCGCCCTGTGCTCCTTATTGTTGAGCCTTTCCTGAAGTCTTCAATCTGGGACTTTCTTGTTTCTTCTGTGTTTGATATCACTTCCCTATGAGATGCAGAAATGGGAAACAAATTCTGCCCCTGTTCCAGCTGTCTCCACGCTATTATTCTTCTACTGAGCAGAAGATATTTAGTGTTTACCAGAACAATTTTTATTTGTATGTTTGTTTTTTGTGCTTTGGATATGCTGGCCAACCACTGTGCCAATCACATGTTCTGAGGTAATCAGTGTGTCTTCTCAAAGGTTCTTATCTTACATTTAAGAAGCTCATTCATTGTGAGTTCTTGCTTGTATTGCTATAATTTCATTCTTCTGCCTGTGGCTATTGGGTGTTGTAGAATGTTCAGACAGAAATTTAGTGGCATATACTAGTAATTATTTTAATTAAGTTATTAATGTATTGCTTTACTCATCACTCTAATCTCTTCATCAAAGACATGTTTTCATATATACACATTGTTGTTTGATTTATTGTAATTTTGCAAAATGTTTTGACATGAACTATTTCTATCTTGTTATTTTTACTCAAGAATGCTTATGCTATTACAAACTTTTGCAAGTCCACATAAATTTTAGATTTTTCTAATTTCAATTATTATAATTGGTATTTTCATAGGGCTCTGTTGGTCTAACAATTTGCTTTCTATAGATACTAATTTCCTTCTTTCTACTAAAAGTAAAATATATGTGTGGGAAGAAGGGTGTTAGATTTGTCTTTGATTCAGTGCTTCAGACAATTAGGTCATGTTCTTGTCCAGAATACCATGGAGGCAGGAGTATGTGGTGAAAGCTAAGTGTTTACCTCATTGTCAACAAAAAAGGAAGAGGAGTTAGAGAGGAATGGTAAAAGAATCACATTCAAGATTTTTGTTTGTTTATTTGTTTCTTGCTCTGAGAAAGGTGGTCTTCAGATCGAATCTAATACAGAAATGTAGACATTTTAAAAGTTAATAAATTCTTAATTATCAGTTTTCTGAATCCATGAGTGTCAGATGTATTCATACTTTTATTCCATTTGGATTCAGTTTCTTCTCTCAATGCTGTACAAATCTTTGCTCTATTTGATTAAGTTTATTCATAGATATATAATTCATATAGCTATTTTCAATGAGATATGTTTCTTGATTTGTAGCATAGATGATTCATTATTGGTGAGAAAGATAAGAGTAGTAATCTCTTCTTACATATACTGTTGAGAGACATCATTCTGTAAATATGTGTCTGGTTTATTTAAATAAAGCACTATTGGCCAATAGGGAAGCAAGATAGGTGGGACTAGGAGTCTAAGAAAATTCTGGGAATTGTAGAGAGGAGAACTCTTGCTATGTGATTTCTGGGGAACAATGGGTGCTCAGGAATGTGTCCTCAAAAAGATAAGTTCTTATAAAATATGTGTTAGTAATTATGGGTTAATAATCAAATCAGAGGTAGCCAATAAGAAACAAAGCAAATGGCCAAGAGCTTCATAATTATTATAGTGTCCTGTGTGTTACTTGGGGGTTCAGACAGCTCAGCAGGGCCCAAGAGGCTGGCAGGAAGACTACATGTTACAATATACAAGTAATATGACATTGTTAAAATGTTATAACTTCTTTAGAACTATGGTTAGTATTCATGATAAATTTTAAATTTTTTATTTGAGATTATCTCTCCAAATTCATCTTTTATGTAAATAATGAAAGACCCCCAAACATAAGGGAAATTTTCACTCCCTAATTAGCAGCTGCTTTTTCTCTCTAGACATTTTCAATGAACAAATATCAACTAGATATGCAAACCAGCCTTATGCCAATGGCAAACGTTAGGAACATGCCATGTGATACTAGATAATTCCATAAAATGTGCTGAATGGCCTGACTCCAGAAAGCACAGGCAGTTAGGGATATTAGAAACAGGAGCAAGCTGTTATGAGACTGAATGAACTCTTGGTAACCCTGAATCCATCATTTCCTATCTGTGCAAACTGAGAGATTACTTGCCCTGGTGGAGGAACAGTTGTGACTAGAGCTGAGAGACATATGATTGTCATGAAATGTAAGCCTTGGAGACTGTGACCAGTACTACAAAAAGGTGGCCTTTATCCCAAGCAATTGGTTGTAATTGGTCTAAATTCCCTTCCTAGTCGCATCCCTGATCATGGAACTTCAAACCCATAAAGGCTTCTGACAGCTGACTACTCATCTTACATACTTTCATAGTCAAAGCTAAGGGAATAACACAGATGATGGAGCAGCAGAAGAAGCAGAGAGTGAGGGTGACCCAGGTCAATGGGACATGCTTGATACCTAAAGAGAGCAGGCAGTGGTGGCTTGAGAGTTAAGACAAGACTTGGACAGCAGGAACCAGATCCAAACTGAGGTGCTCTTCTCTAGCACTAGAGAAAGAGTACAAAATAAACAGAGAAAGACAGAGAGGCAAACAGAGCAATAATCCTCAGCAGCACAAAAGACACAAAAGATGTACTTAAAATGAAGTAAATAAAACAAATTTCTAAAATATGTATTAATGCCTCAGCTTTGCTTCTTTTCACCCTGATAAAATACTCTGACAGAAGCAATTTAAGAAAGAAAGGATATATTTGACTTTTAATACTAGATTATAACCAATTTTTGTGGGAGATCAACGTAGCATTAATTTGAATCACATTGCAATTCACAGTATATAACACAGAGTGAAGAGTTAATACACAAATGCTTTTGTACAATTCACTTTCTCCATCATAAAATCCATGAGCTTTCCATATTCTACACAAGCCTTCATTGAGACTGCCCAGGTGACTAAATTTGCAATCAAAGTAATCCAGCACAATGAAAAAGGATACCCATAGTTGGCCATTTAATGTAAATTTTCAACAAATTTCTCTGTACAGGAGACACAGGCAAAATATATTTAACTTTAAATTGATTGTTATCTTTATTCATACTTGTTGGTAAATTAGATAGTAAACAGAAAAAATAAGATATTACATTATGTAATAATAAAAGTGTTTATTAACTTTCTATTAAGCATTTAAGATAGTTAAACTATGTTGACTTCTGTTAGAGTAAATTTCAACTTTAAGGAACTTTAAATATGTGGTTACTTTCAAGTTTCAGTTATAAACACACTTGCAAATACTGCAATGTAGATGTAAACAAAAGCACGTGCATGAGAATTAAATGTTATTTTTAAATATATCTTTGTCCTAATGAAATATTAAAATATAACATTTTACGTGAGGTGCACTCTCACCCTGAACTCTTGGGGATGGGTCTAGGCCCTGCCCTATATGAAATGACAGACTATGGACACCCCCATGGAGGGCCTCACCCTCCCTGGGGGAATGAGGGGATAACGGGGGGGGTTGGGGGTAGGGCACGGGAGGAGGGGAGGGAAAGGGAGAGGGACCTGGAACTGACTTGTGAAGCAACCTTGTTTCTTATCTAAATTTAAGCTGGAAAATAAAATAAAATAAAATAAATATAACATTTTACATTGTTCATATGCAACGTTAAAGCTTTGAGTAATGGTTAAAATAAATCTAAATAGATATGTATTCTTATATCTAATAAACAATACCATTTGGTCACATTTTTGCTGAAATTTCAAGTATTGGCTTGTATTGACTAAAAGTAGAGCATAAGAACAGCTAAAGATTTGCATATCTCCAGAATAATAGCAGAAATCAATAGGCATTTCTCTGATTTATATTCTCTGATGCTCTAGAGTGGACATTTTATACTGAAAGAGACTTTACCCTGCAAATCCCTCTTTGGATAGAAGCAGATGCTAAGCTTTTATACAACACCCAGAACACGGCAACCATCATTTTACCCTCACAGACATTTGGTCTGTGAAATCTAAATGCTTTTATTATTTCAGGAAAAGCTGGTCAAACACCACTGTCACCTTGGCAGCGTCCTATAAATAATGACCAATCTGTATGGTCTCTTATGTGTTTGGAATTATATCCTTTCGGTTGGCACAATAGGAGTCTGACAAAATCTTTATTTTATTTGGGTGATTTAGTTGATGATTCAACACTAAGCAAAGTTAAAAGGAACTATGCTGTAGGAAAGTGTTTTCAGGTAACTCTGTCTGTCTGGTCAAATGTCCTTTATTTTCTTTTATGCTCTCTTTGCCCATTTAATTTTGCAAAGTGTATTTTTTAAGATGAAAAAAGGTTGTAATGTTTTCAAAATGGGTCTTCTGTGCTGGTCGTCCATTCTAATAGCAGCCTTTGAAGCTCTGTTGGTTAATTCATCACCCATAGAGACTCCTGCCTCTTGTGAGCTTTGCAGAGGAATGGATTCTGAGCAGGCGGTCATAAAGGCTTCAGGAAAAATCAATTGTTTCCTATGCAATTTTTTAGTTTTCTTTTTAAGTAGAAAACCCACTATTTAAAATGTATCTTTATTGCATCATAAATGACAAATATATATTTGTTAGTGTGTTATTATACCAATTCTGGAGTTAAGTGTCAGTCGAGTATCTGCTCTTTATCCAGGGCCTGTACAGACAGAATTCTAGATGACGCAGGGGATTTCAAATCAAAATACACTGGATGCCCTAAATGAACCCTTTTTATCCCAACCAAGTGACTAATCAGTTAGCAATATTAAATAGGCTTCATAAACAAATATATCAGATAAATCAGGGGAGATTTTTTTCTTCAAAAATATATTGTATTCAATGGCAAAGAAGAGATTACAGGCAATTTGACTTTTTCAGTCTTCTTCAATTTCTACAAGACAAATGAAAGGAACAAGAGCATAAGCATATAAGTTTTCAATAAGACACTGATTTTGCTATAAAACAGTGGGATTTCATTGTTTGTAATGTTCAAAGACTAATGCATTGTCTATGTTTGTCAAAAACAAGAGATACAGTCAAGTCCTAAAATCTTTGATGTACATTTTATATTAAGAATAAAGAGACAGAAGTATGGAGCTAGAAATACAACATATTCATACTTGCATACAGAGAAAGAGAGAGAGAGAGAGAGAGAGAGCTCTTACAGAGGTAAACTCTAGACAGTGGTAACCTCTAGACAGTGGTACCTCATCAGGGTATTTCAGCATATTGAAGAGCCAATGACAAAGATAATACCAGATTATATGCCATGATATTACGAGCAAACTCTAGTCCCATTCTCATTATATAATCATTTTTATTTCTGAAGCCCCATGAGCTCAGCCTTCAATGTCTGTATATCTTTCAAATCTCTGTGAAGAAAAGCTCATGAAGTTCTTATAGCGTCTTAGCATCTTAATGCTTCTATGCATTGTAGTTCCAAACTCTTCTGCATACTTCCCACACACTAGCTCTTAACACATAAAATACACAGCTAAGTTTATCATAGGAAAAACCTCTATTCTCAGGACCAATATTTTTTTACTAATTACTTGATAAGAAATAAATAAAAAGACTCATTTTGATTCAGTGCTTGAGAGGGTCCAGCCTATCATAGCAGTCCATCAAGGCAGGTAATGCTGGGGTAGGACCCACTAGTAGCCGTGCCAAAGGGAATTTCAGGTAACTACTATCGCCCTGGTCACAGTCAATAGAAAGATTGTGCTGGAACAATGACTAAACAATAATCCATCTGACCCACTCACCAGGGACCCATTTCTTTCAGTGAGTCATTTATGAATTTTTCCACAGCCTTCTACAACAAGGCCACCAGCAATTGATTGAGTATTCATACTCCTGGTCACTATTGTGTCAAACAATAACAGTTGAAAAATCGATACTACAGGAAAATTTTCATGCAAGTGACCCCAAACCCTGTTCCCCAGAACCAAATTGGAACATAAGAGAGTAAAATAAGTCATAAAGAACTGCCACATAAAAGAAATCAGAGGAGGCACCAAGAAAGGAAAAATGATGTAAATTCACACATTCCTTGTTTTCTCTTTTTTCTTCTTTCTCTCCAAATAAGTTCTAGTGTTTCTTAGAGTATTAGCAACTCTACAAATATTGATTGGCTTTCTTGAGATGTTAACAATAAGTGCCTCCAAAATTCTATCTCATTTCTCAAAACAAAAATAAGTTCATGGTATGAAAATGAGACTAGGTTCTTATCTACCCATTGAATATGTGACAGAATGCTATCAAATCCCTAAGGAGCAGAAGTTTAGCACATGTTGGTTATTTTGATAAACAAATTAAGGCTGTGTACAAATGACCTTCTGAGTTGGTAGATGTAAACACATGAAACTCAGGATGGCTGAATTTTCTGAGTTTATGCTTCTTTCATGTAAACAAATTTACTTCTTCAACTTGTTAAAACAGCAACGCCAGGCATTGGTGGCACATGCCTTTAATCCCAGCACTCGGGAGGCGGAGTCAGGCAGATCTCTGTGAGTTCTAGGCCAGCGTGGTCTACAGACAGAGTTCCACGACAGGTTCCAAAACAACAGAGAGACCCTGTCTCAAAAAAACAAAAAATGAAGAAAACCAAAAACAACAACAACAAAATAACAAAAAAACCCAACAACAACAACAAAAAATTACCCACCAATGAAAAATCTTGCATAGGTCTCCGACAAAAGATATGTGCAATCTCTGTAAATCCATGTTATCCTAGATTCATGATTAAAATATCCTTAGATTTTCTGTGGCTTTTTACATAGTAATACATGAACACCTTGAAAAATAAGCATAAAATTTTTGAAAAGATGTTGGCAAAATGATTATAATTCATAATTTCCATAAAATTATAGATATGTACTTTATGGGACTATTGCTTAGAATACAATTTGACATGTATTTAAAAGGTGTCATAATATCCAAAGATTACTGTTGGAATACATAATGTCATCTACTGATTGGTAAAAACATTGTTTTTATAAAATAAAGCAAAACTCTAGTTAGTTATCTATCTCACACTCTTATAAGAGTGTCATGATCTAGTAGGCTTTTGCTGGCCATGCTGACAAATATCACTGTGACCTTATTATAGATTAAAATGCTTAGGTTTTACTTCTCATGCCTTTGTGTCTGTTCAATGCCCACCATACTGAACAACAAAATTTTCTATATTTTATGAGAAATCCTAATTAGAAGGAGATGCCCATCTTTGCTGACCAGATGTTACTGAAGGCACTGTTCATCAAGGATCTTTAAATTTTGCATTTCTTTCACTCAAGTGATTTCCCAATTTGTTTAAAGAAGTCCTGTGGGACATTTGGGGAAATATTACCAGATTGTGAGGTGTAAAATCTTAGATAAAAAGTTATGTGGATTTTTCACCTCCGTGGGTTGACTAGTCACATCCCTAATACTATATGAAGGAAATCCTACGTAGTCTACATTACTTGTTATGAGGCATCCTTATATTCTGGATTCAAGGACTCAAATCAATAGACAACTCAGGCTGACTGCCAGGACTTTTGCTAGAATATTAAATTCCAGCTCATGATTGAGTCTGTACATTTCAGTTATACCATACCAGCCTTAAAGAACCTTTTTATCACATTTTCAAATATCCACTTTTTCAGTACTACCCCAAGTCATATCAGTTGTATCCTTTTTGCTTGCTTTTAATTAAGTGTGTAAGACTCTTCCCTACAGTACTTCGATACTACAATATGATAATATAGGTCCAGATAGTAGAGACTGAGATATCATTTTGACTGGTTCCACTGTCTTCATTCTTACCAAGTATCAAAGTAAAGTCTTCAGTAATACCCATATTTATTCTGTTGTAGTATATGGATTTATTTAATTTACTTTAATTTTTATGTAACAGCTCTTCTCCTTATTTCCATATTTCCTGACATTCTGTGTTTAGTAACAGGATGTAAGATAAATAGTTTCCAGTTTTATTTTAATTTAGTCAGGCATTAGAGTGAATTTAAGAATTGTTGTTTCTATGGTTACTGCCTGCACTGTATAGATATTAATTTCTTCAGTGGCATATTGTTTTTGGAAGGGCAGTTAGCCAGAGGTCCTTCCCTCAATGTCAGTTGTGCCCTTTATTTTAAGGCTACACTTTGGGTTATGTGTCATTGAAAATACCTGTCTCTTTCAACTCCCTTATATCTATTTTATGGTTATTTTCCCCCAAAGTATGTTAGGCTGTTCCACAAGGTGGTATTTTCTGATATCCAGTTTGAGCACAGGCTTTAGAAATCCAGTGTTTCCCAGGACACCTCAGTCTTTCCCTGATATGATATCTTGCTTACCAAGTATTTCTTTTTTTCTCCTGTCACTCCTGAAAGTTCTCATTTTTTCATTTGACTGTATCTCCAGCGGCAATGGGGTTTTCACTGGATGCATATAAACAAGATTTTTTTACTTCTTCCACCTTAAGTATGCATAACCTTTTCTTTCATGAGGCAAAAATGAAGAAGATGAATTTGAATGCCTAAGATAAGTCTCTTGGGACAGCATCAGCAAAATTATTCACTTCAGTTCTCACTCAACACAAACCATAGAATATAATTCAATGGCATTTTTTCTTTGAAATAAAAACACTTGTCCACCTCAGTTGAGAGATTATCCAGTCAAACTGTCCTGAGGACATGTTCGAGAGGATTTTGTTCTTAGCCGATGCAGGAGACCCTGCACACTATGGACAACAGCATTCACTAGGCAGGTAATTCTTGGTTGTATATGAATGCTAGCTAAGCAAAAGCTTATGCATAAGCCATTAAAAACACTTCTCTGTTGTTCGAGCTGCAGTTGGCTATGAGTGAATCCTCTGCTTAGAAGCAATGCTGGGAAGGGGGTAAAGCAGAGGGGATGGGAATGGGAACATGATGAATCAAGAAGATATAGTTGGGGGAGGGCCAGAGGGGAAGAGCTGTAAAAGAGATATTTTGATAGAAGAAGCCATTATGGGGTTAGGGAGAAATCTGGTGCTAGAGAAATTCTCAGGAATCCACAAGGATCACCCCAGCTAAGACTCCTAGCAATAGTGCAGGATGTGATGGAATGGGCCTTTCCTTTTAATCAGATTACTGACTACCCTAGCTTTCATCATAAAACCTATATCCAGTAACGGATGGAAGCAGATACAGTGACCCACAGCCAAACACTGGCTGAGCTCCAGGATTCCAGTTGAGGAGAGTGAAGAGGAATCATATGAACAAGGGGTAGTCAAGAGCATGCTAGGGAAAATTACAGAGACAGCTGACCCAAGCTTGTGTGAGCTCATAGACTGTGGACTGACAGCTAGGGAATTTGCATGGGAATGAACCAGACTCTCTGAATATTGGTGACTTGATCTGTTGAGGGGGACTGGCAGTGTCACCAGGGCCTAACCCAGGGGCATGAACTGGCTTTTTGGAGCCCATTCCCTATGATGGGATACCTTTCTCAGCCTTGATGCAGGGAGAGGGTTGGTCCTGCCTCAACTTAGTATGCCAGACTTTGTTGACTCCACAAAGAAAATCTTACCCCTTTCAGGAGTGGATGAGTGGATGGGAAGAGGCAGGGCAGGGGAGCAGAAGAAGAGGAGGGAGGGGGAAGTAGGATCGGTTTGCAAAATGAAGAATAAATGTTTAAATAAAAAAGAAGCAATGCTTCATGAAAAAGCAAAACAAAACAAGGCAAAACCAAAAAAGGTGTCTATATTTTCACAATGAGATAAATCAGATTATCTGTTAGCATCTCAATTTGATAACCTTTTCACATCTTATAGGCATTCTGTCTTTTATGAGGAAATTAAAATTCTGTATGGAAGCTGTCCATATATATGGAAGGATATATGAATATGCCTGAAATCTCATTGCCACTTAGGTATTCATAAAAGCACTTTATTCCTCTACAACTCTATATACTGTTCATTTCTCAGGCTAAAGGAAAATATTTGGGAATATCATCATAGGCATTTTCTTTTTATATTCTTTCTTTTAAAATTAGTTCTTTGATAATTTTAATCACTTTTATGTTTACTATTACATTTTTCTTTATTTATAACAATTTTCAAGCTCTAATATATTTTCAACATTTTCCCCATCTCTGAGTCTCTCCAGTTCATGTACCCTTCTCTACCCACCCAACATTAAGTTCTTTATAGAAAATGCAAAACCTAATACAACAAAATGCCCTAAAACCTAGAAAATAAACAAAACACCACTCAAAAACAAAACACCAAACTATGACGAAATAAAACACACAAAAAAGAAAGAAAGAATGAATGAAAGAAAGGAAAGAAGGAAGGAAGGAAGAAAGAAAGAAAAAAAAGATGTGTAATCCAATTATATATTGTTTATATATTCCTGTTCACGGTGTTTGATATACACCTTGTCACTGTTTTAGAGAAAGCTAGTTGTCCCTCTCCCAGCAGGTATAAGGGACAGTTGCATTGATATCCTTTACTTTACCATAGTGGACAGGTTTTCATTCACTCATTCATTCATTCTTTTAAATTAGCATATAATAAAATATAATAAGACAAAGCTATCATATCAAGGTTGGGCAAGAATAAACAACAGAAGGAAAAGAGTCCAAGACAAGGCACAAGAATCAGAGATCCTCCCATTTACACACTCAGAAATCCTACAAAACACTAAACTGGAAGCCACAATATTAATGCAGAGGACCTGTTACGTACCAATGCAGGCCTTGGGCTTGCTACATCAGTCAATGTTAGTTCATATTATCTTTACCCATGTTGGTTTAGAAGACCTTATTTTCTTGGTGTCCTCCATTCCCTCTGTCTCTTGCCCTACTACTGCCTCCTCTTCCACGAGGGTTCCTAAGCTCTGAGGGGAAGGATTTGATGAAGACATCCATTCCTTCAAGGGCAAGGATTGAACATTTTCTCACTTTCTGTATCATTTCTAGCTGTGGGTCTTTATTTGTTCCCAACAGCTGTAGGAGGAAACTTATGGATTATGAAAATTATGGGTCTCTGAGAATAGCAGAATGCAATAGCCTGGTGGCTAAGGATATTGATCTATTTCTTAAGTGCCTTTTGGTCACATGAAACGCCTCCATTGAGAATACTCTATTTAGTTCTGTATCCCATTTTTAAATTGGATTATCTGGGATTTATGGAGACTAGCTTATTGAGTTATTTGTATATTTAGGAGAGTACTCTCTGTCAGATATGGGGTTGGTGAAGAACTTTGTCCATTCTGTGGGATGATGAATTGTCTTGTTGACTGTGTCCTTTGCCTTACAGAAATTTCTCAGTTTCAGGAAACCTCATTTATTAATGGTCATTGTCAGTATCTGTGCTCAGGAAGTGGTCTCCTGTGCCAATTTGTTCAAGGGTATTTCCCACTTTCTCTTCTAAGCAGTTCAGTGTGGCTGAATTTATGTTGAGGACTTTGATCCATTTGGATGTGTTTTGTGCATTGAGATAGATGTGTATATATCTTCTACATATCAGTATCCAGTTATGCCAGTACCATTTGTTGAAGATACTTTATTTTTTGCATTTTAAAATTTTACCATCTTAGTCAAAAATCAGGTGTCCATAGATGTATGGATTAATATCAGTGACTTCAACTGGCTACTTTGATCTACCTGTCTATTTTTGCGCAAATAACAGCCTGTCTTCATTATATACCCTCCTCCATTGGTGGCGGGAATGCAAACCAATACAACCACAATGCAAATCAGTAGGGAGGTTTCTCAGGAAAATGGGAATCAATCTACCTCAAGATACAGCAATTCCAATCTTGGACATATAGCGAAAGGAAGCACATTCATACCACAAGGACATTGGTTCAACTATATTCATAGAAACATTCGTTGTAGTAGCCATTAATTGGAAGTAAACTATATGTACCTCTACTGAAGAAAGGACAAATAAAATGTGGAACATTTACACAATGGAATACTATTCAGTGGGATAAAATGAAATGTAAAAAATTTGCAGTTAAAAAATGAATTCAATAACAAATAAGCAATTTAAATAGACCTATAATTCCTATGGAAATAGGAGCAGTCATCAAAAGCCTACCAACCAAAAAAGCCCAGGTACAGATGGCCTCAGTGCAGAATTCTACCAGAAAATCAAAGAACAGCTTATACCAATTATTCTCAAAGTATTCCACTCAATAGAAGCAGAAGGATCTTTGCCAAAGTCTTTCTACAAGTCTATAATAACCTTAAAACCCAAGCCACACAAAGACACAACTAAGAAAGTGAACTTCAGAAGAATATTCCTCATGGACATTAATGCAAAATATTCAATAAAATGCTGACAAATCATATCCAAGAACACATTGAAATAATCATTCATGACGATCAAGTAGATTTCACCCCAGGGATGCAGGGATGGTTCAACATATGGCAATCCATCAATGTAATCCACCATATAAACAAGCTGAAAAACAAAATTCAAGTGATCATCTCACTAGGTGCAAGAAAAGCCTTTGACAAAATCCAACACGCCTTCATGACAAAGGTCTTGGAGAGATCTGGGATAACAGGAACATACCTAAACATAATAAAAGCTATACACAGCAAATCAACAGCCAACATCAAACTAAATGGACAGAAACTCAACGCAATTCCACTAAAATCAGGAACAAGACAAGGCTGTCCACTTTCTCCATACATTTTCGATATTGTACTTGATGTTCTAGCTAGAGCAATATGAAACAAAAGGAGATCAAGGGGATTCAAATTGGAAAGGAAGAAGTCAAACTTTCATTACTTGCAGATGATATGATAGTTTACATGAGTAATCCAAAAAATTCTATCAGGAAATTCTTACAGCTGATAAATATTTTCAGCAATGTGGCAGAATACAAGATCAACTCAAGAAAATCAGTAGCCCTAATATATACAGATGATAAAAGGGCTGAGAAAGAAATCAGAGTAACATCTCCCTTTACAATTGCCACAAACAACTTAAAATACCTAGGAGGTAACACTAACTAAACAAGTGAAAGACCTGTATCACAATAATTTTGAGTCTTTAAAGAAAGAAATTAAAGAAGACATCAGAAAATGGAAAGATCTCCCATGCTCTTGGATAGGTAGGAACAATGTACTAAAATTGGCAATTCTGTCAAAAGCAATGTACAGATTCAATGCAAATCCCATTAAAATAGCAGCACAATTCTTCCCAGACTTTGAAAGAACAATTCTCAAGTTTACATGGAAAAACAAAAGTCCCAGGATGGCCAAAACAAACATATTCAACAAAGTGACATCTGAAGGCATCACCATCCCTGACTTCAAGCTCTATTATAGAGCTGTAGTCCTGAAAACAGCTTGATAATGGCAAAAATAGACAGTTAGACGAATGGAATCAAATTGAACAACCTGATATAAACCCATACATGTATGAACATAATGATCTTTGACAAAGAAGCTAAAAAATGCAATGGCAAAAAGAAAGCATCTTCAATATATGGTGCTGGCATAACTGGATGCTGGCATGTATAAGAATGCAGATAGATCCATGTATATCATCATGCACAAAACTTAATTACAAATGGATCAAAGACCTCAACATAAATCCAGCCACACTGAAACACTTAAAAGAGAAAGTGGGTGGTACCCTTGAATGAATTGGTACAGAAAACCAATTCCTGAACATAACACCAGTAGCACAGAGACTGAGGTCAACAGTAAATAAATGGGACCTCCTGAAACTGAGTAGCTTCTGTAAGGCAAAGGACACAGTCAACAAGACAAAAAGGCAGTCCACAGAATGGGAAAAATATTCACTAACCCCACATCTGACAGAGGGCTGATCTCCAAAATTTACAAATAACTCAAGAAGCAAGTCTCCCAAACATCAGTGGATCCAATTAAAAAGTGGGCTACAGAATTAAATAGAGAATTCTCAATAGAGAATGGCTGAGAGGCACTTGAGAAAGTGGTCAACATCCTTAGCCATCCAGGAAATGCAAATCAAAACAACTCTGAGATACCATCTTACTCCTGTCAGAATGACTAAAATCAAAAATGTGTTACTATGGAGTAGTATTCAGCAGAAACAATGTAATCCTGAAATTTGCTGGTAAATGGATTACACTAGAAGAAACCATCTTGAGTGAGGTAACCCAGTCACAAAAGACAAATATGTTATGTACTCTCTCATATATAGATTTTAGACATAGATCTCAGGAATGCCAGCAAACAATCCCATGGCCAGATAGTCTGTGAAACAGAACCTTCAACCAATGGCTGAAGGAACAAGAGCCAGACTCCCACAGCTAAACACTGAGCTGAACTCGAGGAACCCATTGACAGAGAGGGAGGACTGATGACCAAAGGGGTTAAGACTGGGCTGGTTTAACCTCCAGAAACAGCTGTCCTAACAAGGGATAGCTCTTTAATCCCAGACTGATGGCTGGGAATCCAGTATGGGACTGATCAAGAACCCTGAATGTGGGTGTCAGTGAGGAGCCCTAGGCAGTCTATTGGGCCTTGGGTAGTAGATCAGTTTTATCCCTGGCATACTAATTGACTTTGGGTGTCCATCCAACAATGAGAGGTGCACTCTCACCCTGGACTCTTGGGGGAGGGTCTAGGCCTTTCTCTGGATGAAATGACAGACTATGGACACCCCCATGAAGAGCCTAACCTCCTTGGGGAAATGAGGGGATATTGGTGGGGTTGGTGGCAGGACGTGGGAGGAGAGAAGGGAAACAGAGAGGGACCTGTGATTGACAAGTGAAGCAACTGTGTTTTTAATTCAAATTTAAATTTAAA
Source organism: Mesocricetus auratus (assembly GCF_017639785.1). NCBI lineage: Eukaryota > Metazoa > Chordata > Mammalia > Rodentia > Cricetidae > Mesocricetus > Mesocricetus auratus. Next base: position 81,816,339 of record NW_024429193.1, on the reverse strand, counting down.
AATAAAAATAAAAAAAATCAGGCAAATGGATGAAACTAGAAGAAACCATCCCGAGTGATGTAACCCAGACACAGAAAGAAAAACATGGTATGTAAAATCTTATAAGTAGATATTATACATAGACCAAAAGATAATCAGCCTACAGTCCACAACACCAGAGATGGTAGGAAACAAAGAGGAACCTAGGAGAGACATACATGGACTCCTCAGAGAACAGGAAAGAGACAAAACCTCCTGAGTAATTTGGGAGCGTGGAGTGAGGGTACAGTGGTAGGAGAACTAGGACTGGAGAATAGGAGGGAGCAGAAGAACCTGAGTGTTCACGATGGTCATGGTCAGTGAAGAAGCTTAATAAAGTGAGACATGGGTTTAATGAGAAATTTAGCACTAGGGAAATCTCCAAGGTTTCACAATGATGACCCCAACTAAGATTCTAAACAACAGTGGAAAGGCTACCTTAAATACCGTTTCCCTATAATAAGAATGATGACTACCTTAAATACCATCAAAGAGCCCTCATACAGTAGCTGTTCAAAGCAGAAGCAAACATTCACATCCAAGAAACAAGCCGAATCCCTGGAATCCAGTTGTAAAGAGGGAGGAGTGATGATCAAAGGGGTCAAGACCATGCTGGGAAAACCCAGAGAAACAGCTGACTTGAGTAAGTGGGAGCTCAAGGACCCCAGACTGGCAGCATAAGACCAAACAAGGCCCCCTGAATGTGGGTGTCAGTGGGGGACTTGGGCAAACTATGGGAGCTCTGGCAGTGGATTTTTCCCTAGTTCATGAATGGGCTTTGGGAATCCATTCCCCATGGAGTGATACTTTCTCAACATGGATATATTGGGGAGCTCCTTGTTCTTTCCCCAAAGGATTTGACTGACTTTGATGATTCCCCATGGAAGGCCTCACCCTCCCTGAGGAGTTTATGGAGGGTAGGTCTGGCAGGGGGAAATGGAAGGACAGGAGGGAGAAGTTACTGGGACAGTTATGTAAAATAAGACTGTTTTTAATTTAAATATAAATTATTTTTAAAAAAGGAAATTTTATAGTATCTTATCCTCTGTACCTTATGCAGTTATGAGTCTCTTTGTTGATCACCAATTGAAACTGAAGAATCCTGATGAGCATTAAAACATGTACTAATTTGTGGGATTACTTATTTGCCATTAGGAGTGGGTTTAATATTAACTTGGTAGAATAATATATTAAGATCTTTAGTAGTATCTATTACCTATCTAGCCATGAGTTCTCTATGCTACAGTAGTGTCAAATAATAATTTCATTGGGTCTTAAACCCCATCAGGTCTTGTTGATTTTTCCAGCATTTCTAAGTACTATTTCAATCTCTGGTTTTATTTGTACCCTAAACTTCCTTTTCTTATTTTAATTTATTTTCTTGCTTGGGTGCTTAACATAAAATGGTCCTTCATATTGCCATGGCTTGTGAAACAACTTTCATTTACTATATGAATATACATATACTCCAATTATATTTTATTAATTTCCTTTAGAAACTGAAACAAAGTATAATTATACCAGTAATTATATTTCCTCATTTCAGTGATTATTAAATACTTCCAAGTACCTGTTGCTCTGTCCTCTTCCATTTGTTATTATTCAATACATCTACTACTAATCTCTTCATGATGTATTAATATGATTTTATAATATCTGATATTATGAGTACTTTTAATAATAGAGATGAATATAAATTAATTATAACCTACAAAATACACATCAATAATAAATATATAAGTAATTTAAATGCTCAAACAGTCCTGGAACAGTGAATATTTTTAAACTTAGGCCACAAAATAATGTGTCTTCTATCTAATATTTGAAAGAATTTAGATTTAGAAGTAAATTGTCAGCAATGATTTTCAAGTATATCATACTAAATTTCTAAATTGCTTACTAAAATTTGCAAAACACACTTTAGTTGCTTTCATCTTAGTTCCTAAAAATGCTTGTAGTCATCTGGACAAATAGCACCAGATTATGTACAATCAATATTTCGACCCTGGCAAACAATCTGATCAGCTCTTATATAAAGAGCAGTACACATCAGAGGGATGGATTCTACTCTCATTTGAAAAGATACTTATTATTTATGAAGATATCAGTTTATGTGAGAAGAAGAAAAAACATAAGAGAAAAATGAAATTTACTGGATTAAATTATACAGTAAACTATACTTCAATATATAAAATGAATTAAAGAATTACATAGCAACCTGGCATATTTCCAAACCTCAATGTAATTCTGGTAACAATTTTTAAAGATTTTATATTGTCATGTAATTTATTTTGATCGTATTCTTTACCCTTCCCAAACTCCTCTCAGATACCATCATCCCAACTCACCCAACTTTATGTGGTTATACCCTTAAAACCAAACAAATGAACTAAACAATGTAAAACATAAAACAAACAACAAAATAAAAGAGCCAAAATACATACGGTGGGGTCAGTCAACAGGGACTCTAGGGGAGGCATTGAGAATGAGGTGACAAGAGACACTAGAGATTGAGACATGACAGTATTCTGATCAAGTTTCTTTTATAAAAAGTACCAACAGGGCTTAAGTAGGGCAGGTGGCAGAAGGAGTAGGAGCAGAAGTTCTCCTTGGCAGGGTATTTTCCAAGGACACAAGTCTGCAGCTAGGGGAATTTGGACCGCAAGCCAAGAGGCAGAAGCGTGTGAGATACTGGACTGCAGGCCTTGAATATGTGCTATACAGGAAAAAGTGCAGACACAGAGAAATAGAAACTTAACTGTTAGTCTCTAAGTATACATAGGAATATTAAGATAGCTTTTATTATGCTATCCTTATTTAGGACCCTCCACAAGTGCTGACCAGGAGACCTGTGCTGGCATATGGTGGATGCACCAAGCTTCAACTCCACTTCAGAAAACTGATATTTCCACTCCTAGAAAGCCTTAGTTGAAATTAACTTTTTTGTTAGGAATGGGATTTTTGTGCTCATCTCCTTATACCTGTATTTTGTTTGGCTTGAATTATTGCAAGTATTAATAGTGAGGCCTAGAACCTGATATCAGATAGTCTATGCACTTGCTTACTACTATGTTTTCTGTTGAGTAAACATAGCAATAAAATGACCCCAATGACCAATTACTTCGTGCATAATTCAGTGCTTCACTGAAACCTTATTATATAAAAATCTTATTACAAGAGATAGCAATTGATTCAGTGATATACAACAGAACAGTATCTAGAGAATCAGAGATGTTGGAGCACTCAGCCCTACATGGGAGTTCTTCATCACCCTCCTCCTGTCAATGATTAGAAATCTATTGAGAAGAGGGTGTGTAAACACTTTAAGTCCCAGAAGTATTGGACATTTCTACAAAAGAGCATTTTCAAAATTCAAGAAGACAATGTGTATATGAACTCACAGACTATGTGACAACATGTTCAAAAGACAATTTTTGTCCCATCTTTTAGTGATTTGTGCAGGCATATTTGATTAGTGATGTTTTGATTATATGTTATGGTTTTCTATTCGGTGTTGTATGGATTTTCTGTGTATGCATGTGCCTTTGAGTGTATGTGCTCCTCATTCCTTTCTTTTTCCTGTTTTTTTTTTGTTGTTTTATTCTCTTTTATTTTCATTTGCCAATTTGTTTCCCAAAGAAAGAGAGGAAGGTATAGATATTGATGGTGGGGAGGATCTTAGAAGAGGTGGGGAAGGGAAACTTTATTCAGAATATATTGTGTGATAAAAATATTTTAAATTAAAAGTAATCAGTCCTGTTGACATGACCTTGGACAATCTTATTATAAAATGTGACATTCCACAAAATGATTTGCTCTGCTTTGATAATGAGATCAGCAATTTGATTATAGCTCTAAGAGAAGAGCAAAACAAACAGTGATTATTTTATCATGGCTTTATCTATTGTGATAAAATTAAATTAATACTGCTTATTACTTTATGAAATCTTATAAATGATAGCAAAAAGTCCCTGAACCTTTAGGAACAAACTGAACAAATTAAGTTGAGTGACCTGAATGCAAGATAGCTGTAACATAATTTTGATATGATTGATGATAGACAACATATCCTAGCCAGTATAGTATGAACTAGTTAAGTTTCATATTGCTACGATGGAATGCTATGACAAAAAATGTCAAAATTAAAACGATTATTTGGATTACATACATATCTCAATCCCAGGCTCAGGAAGGAAGTCAAGGCAGGAACTCAAACTGGGAAGGAACCTGGAGGCAGGAGCTGATGCAGATGCCATGAAGCATTGCAGCAGCCTTTGTTCAGTCTATTTTCTTTTATCACGCAGGAGGACCAATGAAGGGCATCCTCATGCACATTGGGATAATCCCTCCCATATCACTAATTAAGAACATGTCCTACACACTTGCTTATACCTTGATCTGATGGGAGCAATTTCTCATCTGAAGTTCCCCACCTCCTGTACTGGCTGATTTTATGTCAGCTTGACACAAGCTAGATGCATCCAAAAGGAAGGAACCTCTGTTGAGGAAAGGCCTCCATAAACTCCAGCTGTGATGCTTTTACTTTATTAGCAATAATGAGGAACAGCCCAGAACGCTGTAAATGGTGCCATCTTATTTTCTATAAGCTGCTTCAGTCTGGACACATGGTGGAGAGTCAAGGCCCTGCCCGAAATAATATGACAGACTTTGAAGATTCTCCATGTGGGGCCTCAACCAACCTGGAGAGCAGAGGGGCAATGGAGTGGGGAGTTGGGGGGATTGATGAGAGGCAGGAGAGGAGGGGAGGGTGAGAGAACTGGGATTGATATGTCAATCAAGCTTGTTTCTAATTTAAATAAACTTTTAAAAAATGGGAAAAAAAGCAGACTGAGCAAGCTGTGAGAAGCAAGCCTGTAAGCAGAACTCCTCCATGGCCTCAGCATCAGGTGGTGACTTCAGGTTTCTGTCCTGCTTAAGTTCCTGTCCTGACTTCCTTTGATAGAGAACAGCAATGAAAAATATGTTCAATGAACCCTTTCCTCTCCGAGTAGCTTGTTGGTCATAGTGTTTCATTGCAGCAATAGAAACCCTAACTACCTTCAGATAAATATTGCTTTTATAAAGTGGACATTAAACTACCTAGCACATATGCGAAGTTGTATATTTATTATATTTTATAAAGAAAGTAGGAAAAAGATTTTCTGGAGATACAAGGTCTTTATTTTAAACTTGAATTTTAACATTGACTGTGAGTCTATATAACTATACCCTGACTAAAAATCGATAAGCAAATCTCAAAGACCACCTCAACTAAAATGTTTGTGGAAACTTAAGAGGGTACATTTGAGCACTGGAAATATCATTATTTGCATGACAGTCTAGTTGGTCACTCACCCATGAAGAAATGAGGACTAAACTATTCTGAATTATCTCTATTTTTTGCTGAAACCTCTATAAATATAATCACAGCATGACCAGTTGTATTGCTTGTACATATGATATATAGCTTCTGAACAAATAATTATGACTTGCATCTTTCTAAGGTCAATGCTCATAGTTTCTACTGTATTATGCATTCTATCACCTTAGGTAAATAAACATCACAGAAACAAAAGCAATAACTGTGTTATTCAATCAGTCATAATGAATACAAATGGCTAAACAATCAAATATCATATCCTAAACCACTGATATTGTTACTTTATGTAGGAACTTAGTTAACCTCAAGATTTTGGTTCCTATCATACTGGAATAAGTTACATAACACATTTTTCAAAATAATGTTCAACATTAATACACCAATATAATTATAACCATTTGCATACAAAAAAACCCCTGTAAAAACATAGGGAGCAAATTTCTCAATAACAAAGTAATACAAGCTTACTTAGAATACTTTAAATTCATAGCCAGAAGGTTTGTTACACTTTACGTCGTTCATCATGATTTACTATATAATTGACAATTTTTATGTTGACATCATCTAAAATCATACATTTATTTTTTCATATTCTACTTACTTTCAAAAAGACATTTGTAGATGTACCATACAAATATAATACAATAAGATCAGATACTATTAATAAAAGATGTAGGACAAATAGAAGGGGGAAATGGAAATATTTAAAATATTTATGGAATTATGTCACAAGCAAGCACAAACTACCAAAAAGATCAAAGGACATGAGGCCTCCTAAAAAGAGATGTGAAGAGAATTTTACCTAAAATTTGATAAATCTCATCTACAAATATTAATAAATTATAAATGCTCTTGTATCTTGGCAGCATTAAAGTACAGTTCTCAGTACCAGGGTTGCTTATGATGACAGCAGGGAGCAGAAGTGAAACTCAGAAGAGAGTATAAGTCAGGCAAGAGATTAAGGCATGACCTGTACAGACTATCTTGGGGATTCACCTCTGACCTACATTGCTTTAACAGGCTGATGAAATTATCTGTAGGTGTTTGGGTGTCATCATAAATATAACTCTACTATTTGAAAACATTTAAGGCTCCAGTGAATCACATGAACCATATCAGTCAACCATAAACTGATAAATATAATGGGTTACATGAAATACCTTAAATTATTTGACCTAGTTGTTTTTCCGTATAATGCTCCAAGGAAAGTCCATGGGTTAGTGTTGTCTTGTAGAATTAAATAAATAAATAAATGAATAGATGAAGTATTTTATCTCTGCTTGAAATAAAATTTTTCTTTTATTTTTATGTACTATTTTTATGAAATTCAAACTTGATAAGAGAAATAGACAACAAATCATTTACAAAGCTCTTCCAGCCTGATAATCCAATAAAAAGAAAACATCTTGATGACCACTGAATGTTGTGGTGCTTTAGAATTTAGATGTGATATTAAACTACAAATTTGAGTGTCACATTGAATGGGATCATGGCTACTTTTAAATAATAAGGTACAGTACACGTCTGTGCACTACTATGAATGATGTAGACTGATGAGGGTAAGAGTGACAAAGCTGAAGAGAACACAGGTTTCTAGTAGTCATCTCCAGCAAGGAAAGTTGATGCTTAATATTTTTCATAAAAATCACTAAGTCCCAGAGATCTTTGATATTAGGTGATAAATCACTGCTGAAGAAAAATTATCAAACAGACTCAATAAAATGGTATGGAATTTTATTCTTTTTTTCCAAAATTGAGATGTAGGGAATATCAGACAAGTAAGTCAGTAGTAACACATATGCAAAGTAGTGTATATTAAAATTATATTCTTGATTCTGTGGGCTAAATAATTGCCCAGTCTTTTATGTGGAGGTAATTTATGTTATTATGCATTAACAAAATATCATGGTTTAGGTGGTCTTAATTTAAAAGTTCTAAAAATGTTACTATTTTTCCTGTGATTCTCATAAACAAGGGTTTATTTTGAGGAAGTCAATATCATTATTGTCATATAATAAAAATTCAGCCCTTCTATTCTGTTGGTAATGCTTGTATTGGTAGTGCCTGACTGTTTGTCCAGCTTTTCTATTTTCTGCCTTTCTTCAGATTGTGTTTTTTTTAGTGTCTCTATTTCAGTTTTCAACCCTTGCAGCGTTTGCATTGCTTCTTGCAATTTTCTGTTTATCTGTTCGTCCGTTTGTTGCCTTTTATGAATTTTTTGGTTTGTTCTTTCTTCCATTTCTTGCATTTTTTGTTTGCTTTTTGTTCCATTTCTTGGATTTTGTGCTTTGTTTCTTCTTCCATTTCCTGCCTTTTTTGGTTTGTTTCTTCCTCCATTTTTTTTCATTTTTTGCTTTGTTTTTTCTACCATTTCTTGCATTTTTTGCTTTGCTTTTTCTTCCATTTCTTGCATTCTTTGCTTCATTTCTTCTTCCATTTCCTGCCTTTTTTGGTTTGTTTTTTCTTCCAATTCTTGCATTTTTTGGTTTGTTTTTTCTTCCATTTCTTGCATTTTTTGGTTTGTTTTTTCTTCCATTTCTTTGTGGGATTTTCCAATATCCTCTTTTAGGGCCTCTATCATTTTCATGAAAGTGCTTTTAAGGTCGTTTTCTTCTGCTTCGTTCGCATTGGAATGTTGGGGTCTTTCTGGTGTGGAGTCTCTAGAATCTGGCGGTGTCATATTTGTTTTTCTGTTGCTGACTGTGTTTTTGTATTGTCTCTTTCCCATCTCTTCTTCTAGTGGGTACAGAAAGAGCCCCTTACTGGTCTGGGGACCAGAGTTCCCTTTTGGTGGGTGCTAGCAAGTCCAATAATCTGGTGGTTCTTCTATTCCTTGTCCAAATGCTGGTCCCATGGGTGGAGAAGAAGAACAGGAATCTGGGGTGCTTAACCTCCTACCTGGTCCCCTGGACCCTATGCTGTGTCCTGTTGTACCTGACCCGGAACAGCTACACCCCTGGTTTCCTGGTCTCGTTGGCAGAAGGGTCTTTGCCAAACTCTTTCTATGAGGCTTCAATAACCTTGATCCCCAAGCCACACAAAGATACAACTAAGAAAGAGAACTTCAGACCAATATCCCTCATGAACATTGATGCAAAAATACTCAATAAAATACTGGCAAATCGGATCCAAGAACACATCAAAACAATCATTCACCACGATCAAGTAGGTTTCATCCCAGGGATGCAGGGATGGTTTAACATACGAAAATCCATCAACGTAATCCACCATATAAACAAGCTGAAAAACAAAATCACATGATCATCTCACTAGATGCTGAAAAAGCCTTTGACAAAATCCAACACCCCTTCATGATAAAGGTCATGGAGAGATCTGGGATAACAGGGACATACTTAAACATAATAAAAGCCATATACAGTAAACCAACAGCCAACATCAAACTAAATGGACAGAAACTCAACGCAATTCCTCTAAAATCAGGAACAAAAAAGGCTGTCCACTCTCTCCATACCTTTTCAACATGGTACTTGAAGTTCTAGCTATTGCCATACGACAACAAAGGGGGATCAAGGGGATACAAATTGGGAAGGAAGAGGTCAAACTTTCACTGTTTGCAGACGATATGATAGTTTACATCAATGACCCAAAGAACTCTACCAGGGAACTCTTACAGCTGATTAACACCTTCAGCAAAGTGGCAGGTTACAAGATCAACTCAAGAAAGTCAGTAGCCCTACTATATACAGATGATAAAAGGGCTGAAAGAGAAATCAGAGAAACATCACCCTTTACAATTGCCACAAACAACATAAAATACCTTGGGGTAACGCTAACCAAACAAGTGAAAGACCTGTATCGTAAGAACTTTGAATCTTTAAAGAAAGAAATTAAAGAAGCCCTCAGAAAATGGAAAGATCTCCCATGCTCTTGGATAGGTAGGATCAATGTAGTAAAAATGGCAATCCTGCCAAAAGCAATCTACAGATTCAATGCTATCCCCATTAAAATCCCAGCACAATTCTTCTCAGACCTTGAAAGAACAATAATCAATTTTGTATGGAAAAACAAAAGACCCAGGATAGCCAAAACAACCCTGTTCAACAAGGCAACGTCCGGAGGCATCACCATCCCTGACCTCAAGCTCTATTATAGAGCTATAGTCCTGAAAACAGCTTGGTATTGGCACAAAAATAGACAGGCAGACCAATGGAATCGAATTGAAAATCCGGGTATTAACCCACACATGTATAAACATCTGATCTTTGACAAAGAAGCTAAAAATATACAATGGAATAAAGAAAGCATCTTCAACAAATGGTGCTGGCATAATTGGAGACTGGCATGTAGAAGAATGCGGATCGATCCATGTTTATCGCCATGCACAAAACTTAAGTCCAAATGGATCAAAGACCTCAACATAAATCCAGCCACACTGAACCTCTTAGAAGAGAAAGTGGGTGGTACCCTTGAACGAATTGGTACAGGAGACAGCTTCCTGAACATAACACCAGTAGCACAGACAGTGAGATCAATAATTAATAAATGGGACCTACTGAAACTGAGAAGCTTCTGTAAGGCAAAGGACACAGTCAGCAAGACAAAAAGGCAGCCCACAGATTGGGAAAAAATATTCACTAATCCCACATCTGACAGAGGGTTGATCTCCAAAATTTACAAAGAACTCAAGAAGCAAGTCTGCAAAACAGCAAAGGACCCAATTAAGAAGTGGGCTGCAGAACTAAATAGAGAGTTTTCAATAGAGGAGTCTAAAATGGCTGAGAGGCACTTGAGAAAGTGCTCAACATCCTTAGCCATCCGGGAAATGCAAATCAAAGCAACTCTGAGATACCATCTCACTCCTGTCAGAATGGCTAAAATCAAAAACACCAATGACAATTTATGCTGGAGAGGATGTGGTGAAAGGGGGACACTCCTCCATTGCTGGTGGGAGTGCCAACTGGTTCAGCCACTTTGGAAAGCAGTATGGAGATTCCTCAGAAAAATGGGAATAAACCTACCACAAGACCCAGAAACTCCACTCTTAGGCATATATCCAAAAGATGCCCAATCATATAACAAAGATGTCTGTTCCACTATGTTCATAGCAGCTTTATTTGTAATAGCCAGAACTTGGAAGCAACCTAGATGTCCCTCACCCGAAGAGTGGATAGAGAAAATGTGGTACATCTACACAGTGGAGTACTATTCAGCAGAAAAAAATAATGGAATCATGAGATTCGCAGGCAAATGGATGACACTAGAAGAAACCATCCTGAGTGAGTTAACCCAGTCACAAAAAGAGAAACATGGCATGTACTCTCTCATATATGGATTTTAGACATAGATCTGGGGAGTGCCATCCTACAATCCTATGGCCAGAGAGTCTGGGAAACAGAAACTTCATTTAGTGGCTGGTTAAATACTGAGCTGAACTCAAGAAAGCCAGTATCAGAGAGGGAGGACTGATGATCAAAGGGATTAAGACTGGGCTGGTTTAACCCCCAGAAACAGCTGACCAGACAAAGGTTAACTCTTGAATCCCAGGCATCAGCCTGGGAATCCAGCATGGGACTGATCAAGACCCCCTGAATCTGGGTGTCAGTGAGGAGGCCTAGGTAATCTATTGAGGCTTGGACAGCAGATCAGTACCCATCCCAAGTATACACACGGACTCTGGACTCCCATAGAACAATGTGAGGTGCACTCTCACCCTGAACTCTTGGGGAAGGGTCTAGGCCCTGCCCTATATGAAATGACAGACTATGGACACCCCCATGGAGGGCCTCACCCTCCCTGGGGTAATGAGGGGATAACGGGGGGGGATGGGGGGAGGGCACGGGAGGAGGGGAGGGAAAGGGAGAGGGACCTGGAACTGACTTGTGAAGCAACCTTTTTTCTTATCTAAATTTAAAATGGAAAATAAAAAATAATAATAATAATAAAAAAATAAAAAAAGAAAAATTAAATATAAATAAATAAATACAAAAAAATGGGAAACACAATTACAATGGAGAGAGTTAGGTCTCTGTATGATTATGCAATGTGTCATTTAAAAATGGAAAAAAAAATTCAGCCCTAAACAATGGCATAAACTGAGAAGAAAATAGAGCTTTAAATGTTAAAATGAAGTTAGTGTTTGAAAGATCAATTAGGCTTCTGGTGCCATAAGAAGAACCACAGGGGTACCTGGAGATTGCACACTGCACTGAGGCCCATCCTGATGGGATTCAGCCTGCTCAGAGACTGCCAGAACCACAGTCCCTTTCTTCACCTGTGGGACTAGATAGACCTGGGCGTGTTTACAATCTGACTTCTGCTGATCTGTGCACAACTAACTGAGGCCAGGGTACTGCAGGTGCAATTTCCATCGCAGCAGGAGCCACCTCACTCAGAAAGTGCCAGCATCCAAGTCCCATTCTCCACCCAGTGGACAGGAAATCCTAACTTCCTGTTCTCTGAGCAGAACCACTGGAGACCTAGTGATGCCACACTGAAGATCCAATCCCAAAGCCTGCCAAGAGATTGCCAAGGTCCTGGTACTAGGACTACCTCCATCCACTGAAGAGGAAAGCCACCAGAGTATTAGACCTGTTCACACCCACTAGGAAAACAATACAAAGACTCAATGTAACGAAGAGTTGGTTCTTTGAGAAAATCAACAAGATAGACAAACCTTTATCCATTCTTACCAAATGACAGTGTGAACATACATACAAATTAACAAAATCAGAAATTAAAAGTGTGTCATAAAACAGAAACTGAGGAAATCCACAGAATCATCAGGTCATACTTTGAAAACCTGTACTCCACACATTTTGAAAATGTAAAGGAAATGGACAATTTTCTAGATATCACTTGCCAAAATTAAATCAAGGACAGATAAGCAATTTAAATAGACCTATAACTCATAAGTAAATAGAAGCTGTCATCAAAAGTCTCCCAACCAAAAATGTCCGGGTCCAGATGGCCTCAATTCTACCAGGAATTCAAAGAACAGCTTATACCAATTCTCCTCAATGTTTTCCAAGAAATAGAAGCAGAAGGGTCTTTGCCAAAGTCTTTCTACAAGGCTTCAATAACTTTGATACCCAAACCAAACAAAGACACAACTATGAAAGAGAACTTCAGACCAATATCCTTTACGAACACTGATGCAAAAATACTCAATAAACTAATAGCAAATCGGATACAAGAACACCTCAGAAAACTCATCCACCATGATCAAGTAGGCTTCATTCCAAGGAAGCAGGGATGGTTCAACATTTGAAAATTCATTAATGTAATCCACCACAAAAACAAGCTGAGAAACAAAAATCACATTATCATTTCACTAGATGTTGAAAAAGCCTCTAACCAAATCCAACACCCCTTCATGATAAAGGTCGTGGAGAGATACATAATAACAGGAACTTACCTGAACATAATAAAATCTATTTACAACAAACCAACAGCCGACCTCCAACTAAATGGACAGAAACTCAATGTGATTCCTCCAAAATCAGGAACAAGACAAGGCTCTCCACTCTCTCCATAACCCTTCAATATTGTCCTTGAAGTTCTAGCTGGAGCAATAAGACAACAAAAGGAGATCCAGAAGATACAAATGGAAAAGGATGAGGTCAAACTTTCACTATTTGCAGATTATATGATAATTTACAGATGTGACCCAAAATATATTCTACCAGGGACCTCCTACAGGTGATAAACAACTTCAGCAAAGGATTCAATATCAACTCAAGAAAATCAGTAGCCCTACTATATACAGATGACAAATGGGCTGAGAAAAAAATCAGAGAAACTTCTCCCTTTACAATTACCTTGGGGTAATGCTAACCAAACAATTGAAAGACCTGTATCACAAGAAAGAAATTAAAGAAGACACCAGAAAATGGAAATATCCAGACGCCCTAAAAGTGGGTGTCAGTGAGAAGGCCTAGGTAATCTATGGGGCCTTGGGTAGTATTTATCTCTGACATATAAATAGACTTTGGCTGCTCATCCCACAATTAGGGATGCTCTCTCAGTCTGAACTCTTGGAGGAGGACCTAGGCCCTGCCCTGGATGAAATGACAGACTCTGGAGATCCTCCATAGAGGGCCTCACCCTCCCTGGGGATCCGAGGGCAGATTGGGTGGGGGAATTGAGAGGCCTGATGATGGGTGGGGGAGGAGGGGAGGAAGAGGGGGTAGGATTTATATGTGAAGCAAGCTTGTTTCTAACTTAAATTTTAAAAGGAAAGAAAAAAAAAGAAAGATCAATTAGAAATTTGTTTTCCAAATTTTACTTTGAACTTCTGAGCATTCTTTCTTTAATGGAGCATAGATATGTGGCTAAATACACATCTTAGAATTAGAACATGTGTTTAAAGATGATTACTCCTCCTTTTAAATGGTTAATTAAAATTTTTAAAAAGAAATTATTTCACTTTCTAATTGACTAAAATTCAGTAACCACTTTAGTGTTTAGTTGTAGTAGATTTGTTATATACACTTCAAAGTCTACTAAACGGTCACATTGTTTATTTTAAAAAATCAATGTAATTAAGTCTATGTTATATGCAAAGAGAACAGTAAGAAAGAGATCAGGACACTCGGAAGTTTTCATTGAGAATTTAAAGTCATTACTTATTATAATAGAATTAAAATTTATCAACCACAAAATGACATAATAAAATTTTACTATAATTTTAAGTTATGATGAATATAATTCCCTTTATAAATTGTTTGATCATGAACATCTCAAGTGTTTCAAAGCCTTACATCATCATTGCTTCCCATTAGCTGAACAGTTATATAATCATTTTTTAAAGTAGTGTTTTTATTTATGAGGTAAGGACTATTCAATGTTATCATTCCAAAATGCATTCTCCTTTGAAGTTAACAGACATCACACCATTATTTACCAGGCCGTCTTCACTTGAGTAATAGCATAATGCATTTCCTTTGATATATTTATGTCCTTAGTTGTCAATTAGCTGAGTAGGAAATGTCATTCTTAGTAGCATCTTTATTTCTGTGTCTGGTGTGTCATCTGTCAAAATTTTAACAAGAAAAGGCCGTGTTCCTTTTTGTAATTTTAATTACCTGAATCCCTCAAATGAACACACAGATGAAAATTTGTAGAATCCATTTATTTATTGTGCCTGTACATCATCAGAAATGAAACATAATGTTTAATAGAACAGAATATGAAAGAATGATTTTTACCGAAAGGAGAAATTTGAAAAAGTTTGAAGCCTAGAAAAGCATGATGAAGTGGAGTGGGTATACACTGATAATGAGAAATGGCTCTAATGCCTTTGTTATAAAGGAAATAAAGCTGTAAACTCTGTTAAGCTTATTGAGTTAGACCAGATCACCTAAGCAGGAATTTAATATAAACTTCCCTAAAGTACTACATTATTCATAGAAGAAAATTAGAGTCAATTAAGAAGTAATAGCCAGTTGGGCCACAGCCATCAAAGAATGGTAAGATAATTGATGTATATTGGTGCAACTTCACAATATACTCCAAACAGTTTATTGATTATAAAGAATATAACAAGAGCTATACTCAATGATAATGAAGCTGGATGAGAATGAGTTCATTATTTTCATGTGCAGTAAATAGGTAAGGGTAGTCAACCCAACAGTCATGCATGCAACACAATGTTGGAAGTAGGCAGCAAATATACATATGATAAGAATAAGGTAGATTACTGGATCTACTTTAAAAAGCCACTTCAAGTTTTAAATATTTTCATTGGGTTATACTTCTGTATATTTTATAGAAATATTTTATATTGATAAATTTTAAGATTAATTCTGTTAAAATGTACTGTAGATATGTTACTAATATTGTTCGAATTATTGTATCTATACAGTTCATTTAACTATGTAATGCAATTATTTAGTCCTTGAAAGTTATTATTACCAACTACATGAGACAATAAGAAAATGGAAGTAGTAAACTGTTACAATCGAACTTGTAGTCAAATTAGGTATGTTTTCAAGGTCAAAGAGATATATTTTAGAAAGATCAGTAGTCTTCAAATGATTCACAAATCGAATATGGCATTTAAAATGTTTTAATAACATAGGATTTTTTATAACAATGAGACATGTCTACTTCTGCCAGCACCAATCAGTAGTCTTCAAATGATTCACAAATCGAATATGGCATTTAAAATGTTTTAATAACATAGGATTTTTTATAACAATGAGACATGCCTACTTCTGCCAGCTCCAATCTACTTCAGAGAAGATGATGGGCATCAAAGAAACTTTCTTTGTGGTAAAAGTAACTACTGAGGAAAAAAAGTGAATGTGTCCTTGCCTTGACTGCTGAGAGTACCCTGTCCAAATCTGACAAACAGGACACCAAAAGGGTAACTGCACACCCTGCCAAAACAAGATGGAACATTCCTTCTTCACAGAAATGTCTGTCAGATATTCCAGGCCTATAGGCCAAAGAGGAATGCCACACTGTTGTAGAGGAAACCTGGAGGACTGTACATGCAGCCAGATGTTTTTGCCATTTCTCACTTTTTTTTTTTGCGGAAGTTGGTTGCTCACACTTCCTGCTTACTCAGTGAATATTAATTCTTTCTCTGGTCTCTGAGGGAGGTGAAGACTAATGTTATAATTCTCATTGTTTACCAAACTCAGAAAAGAAATTCACTAAAGATATATAAGTGTAAATGTTGAGAGCATTAAAAGATAATTTGATAATGCAAACTAGAATAGAAATCAAATTAGGCCCAAGACGTTGGACTCACCAAGATAGAATAAATACTTTTCAAATGCAAATGGACTATTGCATTTGTTGAAACCTATTACCTATATATAGCACATATTTATTGTATCTATTTATATTTTGTTTTTATTTAATTTTAATTAGAATCAAGCTTGCTTCACATTTCTATCCCAGTTCATTCTCCTTACCCTCCTCTCTCACCCCCCTTCAAACCTCCCCCAACCTCTCATCCAATCCATATGCCACTGTCCAAGGAGGGTGAGGCCCTTCATGTGGGATCTCGAAAATCTGTCATATAATCCGGGGCAGGGCCTACGCCCTACGCCATATGTCCAGGCAGAGACAACATCACTCCACGGGATGGGCTCCCAAAGTCCATCTGGATGACAGAGCTAAATGCTGATCTATGGCCTGAGGTCCCAAAGGACGCTGAGGCCTCCTCACTGACACCCACTTTTAGTGGGTCTTGATCAGTCCCATGCTAGCTGCTCAACTGTCAGTCTGGGTTCTATGAGCTCCACCTTGTTCAAGTCAGCTGTTTCTCAGTGTTTCACCCACTAAGGCTTAACCCTTTGCTCATCATTCCTCCCTCTCTGCAACTGGGTTCCAGGAGTTCAGTTCAGTGTTTAGCTGAGGGTGTCTGTCTCTGCTTCTTTCAGCCACTGGATGAAGGCTTTAGGATGGCATACAAGGAAGTCATCAGTCACCTTATCAAGAAAGGGCATTTAAGGTAGCCTCTCCACTATTGGTTAGATTGTCAGTTGGTGTCATCCTTATAGGTCTCTGGATATCTCACTAGAGCCAGATCTGTCTTCAAACCTAGATTGATTCCCTCTATTATGGTATCTCTCTTCCTGCTCTCCTCCATTCTTCCACTGACTCAACTTTCCTGCTCCCCCATGTCCTCCTCTCCCCTCTACTTCATGCCCTCTCTTTCTCCCAGTCCTCACCACTACCCCCAAGTTCCCAACCGCTCAGAAGATTATGTCCAGTTCATCTTCTCTGGAGTACCATGCATATCTCACTTAGGGTCCTCCCTGTTTCCCAGACTCTCTAGCTGTGAGATTATAGCCTAGCACTCCAATGTTTTAGGCCTAAAATAACATATGTGAGTGAATACATACCATGCATATATTTTTGTGACTGTGTTACCACACTCTGGACAGTTTCCCTAGTTCCATCCATTTGCCTGCAAATTCCAAGATTCAATTGGTTTTTTTTCTGCTGAGTAGTACTCCATTGTGTAAATGTACCACATTTTTCTCTATCTACTCTTCAGTTGATGGACATATAGGTTGCTTCCAGTTTCTGCCTATTAAAAATAATGCTTCTATGAACATACTGGAACAGATGTCCTTGTACAAATGTGCATCTTTTGGGTATATGCCTAAGAGTGCAATTGCTGGATCTTGTGGTAGACTGATTTTATTTTTCTGAGTAAACTCCAAATTATTCCCAAAAGGACTGTAAGAGTTGGCTCTCCCACAAGCAGTGGAGGAGTGCTCTCCTTTCTCCACATCGTCTCCAGCATGAACTGTCATTGGTGTTTTTTATTTTAGCCATTCTGACAGGAGTATGATGGTAGGTATCTCAGAGTTCTTTTGATTTGCATTTTCCTGATGGCTAAGGATGGTGACAACTTTCTCAAGTGTCTCTCAACCATTTTAATCTCCTCTTTTGAGAATTCTCTATTTAGTTCTATACCCCACTTTTTAATTGTATGCTTTGGTGTTTTAGAGACTTGCTTCTTGAGTTCTTTGTAAATTTTAGAGATCAGTCCTCAGTCAGATGTGAGATTAGTGAATATCTTTTCCCCTTCTGTGGGCTGACTTTTTGTATTGTTGCCTGTGTCTTTTGCCTTACAGAAGCTTCTCAGTTTCAGGAGATCCCATTTATTATTATTAATTGTTGATCTCTGTGTCTGTGCTACTGGTGTTATGTTCAGGAAGGAGACTCCTGTGCCAAATCATTCAAGGATACCTTCCACTTTCTCTTCTAAAAGTTTCACAGTGACTAATTTATGTAAATGTCTTTGATCCATATGGATGTACATTTTATACAAGGTGATAGACTTGGATCTATCTGCAGTCTTCTGTATGCCAATATCCAGTCATGCAAGTACCATTTGTTGAAGATGCTGTCTTTTGTCCAATGTATAACTTTAGTTTCTTTGTCAAAAATCAAGTGTTCATAGGTGTGTGGTTTAGTATCAGTGTTTTCAATTTGATTCAATTGCTTTGCCTGTCAATTTTTGTGCCAGTACTAACCTGTTTTCAGGACCATAGGTCTATAATATAGCTTGAAGTCAGGAATGACAATGCCTTTGGAAGTTCCTTTATTGTAGAGGTCTGTTTTGGCTATTCTGGGTCATTTTTCCATATGAAGTTGAGTATTGTTCTTTCAGGGTCTGTGAACAAGTGTGCTGGTATTTTGATAGGGATTGCATTGAATCTGCAGACTGCTTTACTCAAGATTGTCATTTTTACCATATTAATCCTATCAATCCAAGAGCAAGGGAGATCTTCCCATTTTCTGTTATCTTCTTAAATGTCTTTCTTTAAAGACTCAAAGTTCTTGTTGTACAGGTCTTTCACTTGTTTGGTTAGCATTATCCCCAAATATTTTTTTTTGTTTTGAGCTATTTTAAAGGGAGATGTTTCTCTGATTTCTTTCTCAGCCTATTCATTGTATGTATATAATAGTGCTACTGATTTTTCTTTTTAGTTAACCTTGTATCCTGCCACTTTGCTGAAGTGTTTATAAGCTGTATGTTTTCCCTTGTAGAGATTTTATTTTTATCTTATTCATTTGTAAATTATTATTTTTATTTAGATTAAAAACAATATTGTTACACATGTCAATCCCAGCACCCTCTCCCTCCCCTCCTCCCCTACCCTCCACACCAGGTTCCCCAGTCCCCCACCCAATCTCCAATCCAATTCCCAAGGAGGGTGAGGCCTTCCATGGTGGATCTCCAGTAACTGTAATTTCATTCAGGGCAGGGCTTAGGCCCTCCCCCAAGAGTTATGGCTGAGAAATTCTCCCATATTGTGGCATGGGCACTCAAATTCAATTTGTACACCATGGATAAATACTACCCAAGACCCCATAGATTACCTAGGCCTCCTCAGTGATATCCACAATCAGGGGGTCTGGGTCAGTCCCATACTTTCCACAAAGCCATCAATCTGGAGTCAACTGTTTCTGTGGGATAAACCAGCCCATTCTTAACTCCTTTGCCCATCAGTTCTCTCTTTCTGACACTGGATTCCAGGAGTTCAGTTCAGTGTTTGTCTGTAGGTATCTGCCTCTGCTTTCATCAGTCGCTGGATGAAGGTTCTGTTTCCTAGACTCTCTGGCAGTGGGACTATATGCTGGCACTCCCCTGATTCATGTCTAAAATCCATAAATCAGTGAGTACATACCATGTTTCTCTTTTGTGGCTGGATTACCTCACTCAGCATGGTTTCTTCTAGTGCCATTCATTTGCCTGCAAATTTCAAGATTCCATTGGTTTTTTTCCCACTGAATAGTACTCCATTGTGTAAATGTAGCACATTTTCTCTATCCACTCTTCAGTTGAGGGGTATTTGGTTGCTTCCTGGTTCTGGCTATTACAAATAATGCTACTATGAACATAGTGGAACAGATGTCCTTGTTGTATGAATGTGCCCCACATCTGACAGAGGGTTGATTTCCAAAATTTACAGAGAACTCAAGAAACAAGTCTCCAAAACAGCAAAGGATCCAATCAAAAATGGGGTACAGAACTAAATAGAGAATTCTCAATAGAGGAGTCTAAAATGGTTGAGAGACACTTGAGAAAGTGCTCAACATCCCTAGTCATCCGGGAAATGCAAATCAAAACAACCCTCAGATACAATCTCACTCCTGTCAGAATGGCTAAAATCAAAAACTCCAATGACAGTTTATGCTGGAGAGGATGTAGAGAAAGGGGAACACTCCTAAACTGCCTGTGGGAGTGCCAACTTGTACAGCCATTTTGGAAATCAGCATGGAAATTCCTCAGCAAAATGAGAATCAGTCTACCACAAGACCCAGCAATTCCACTCTTAGGCATATACCCTTGTAGAGATTTTCATGTCACAAACATAAACTATCATATCATCTGCAAATAGTGAAATTTTGACTTCTTCCTTTCCAATTTGTCTCCTCTTGATCTTCTTTTCTTGTCTTAGTGCTCTAGATAGAACTTAAACTACAATACTGAAGAGATACGGAGAGAGAGGATAGCATTTTCTTGTTCCTGATTTTAGAGGAAGCACGCTGAGTTTCTCTCCATTTAGTTTGTTGTTAGCTGTTGGTTTACTGTAAGTTGCCTTTATTATGTTCAGGAATGTTCATGTTATCCCTGATTTCTCCAGAAATTTTATCATGAAGGGGTGTTGGATTTTGTCAAATGCTTTTTCTGCACCAAGTGAGAAGTTCATGTGGTTTTTCTCTTGCAGTTTGTTTATATGGTAAATTACATTGGTAGATTTTCATATGTTGAATCACCCCTGCATTCCTGAAATTAAGCCTACTTGATCATGTCGGATGATTTTTCTAATGTATTCATGGATTCCATTTGCTAATATTTTATTGAGTATTTTTGTATCAATACTCATGAGGGAGATTGGCATGTAGTTCTCTTTCTTAAATGTGTCTTTGTGTGGCTTGGGTACCAAGGAAATTGTTACATTTGGGGCATAGATGTTCAGAAGTAAGACTTTATCCTGATGGATTTTCCTTTGATCAATATGAAATGACCTTCTTCATCTCTTTTGATTGACTTTAGTTTGACGTCTAATTTGTTTGATATCAAGATAGCTGTACCAGCTTGTTTCTTGGATCCATTTTATTGCAAAAACTTATCCCAACCCTTTATTCTGAGGTAATGCCTGTCTTTGATGTTGAGGCATTTGTCTTTTATGCAGCAGAAAGATGTATTATGTCTTCATATCCGTTCTGGTAGCCTGTGTCTTTTTATAGGCAAATTAAGACCATTACTATTTAGGGAGGTTTAAGATCATTAAGTGTTAATTCTCATTTATTTTTGATTTGTTGTTGGTTGTCTTATTGTTTGTGGATTTACCCAACTTTTACTTTTGTTTTTTGGTAAAACTGGATTATCTATTTGGTATGTTTTTGTGAGGGTTGTTACCTTCATTAGATTAAAGTTTTCCTTTTAGTACTTTCTGTAGTGCTGGATTTGTGGATACGTATTGTTTAAATCTTGTTTTGTCATGTAATATCTTGTTTTCTCCATCTATAGACATTGAAAGCTGTGCTGGGTATAGTAGTCTGGGCTGGCATCCATGGTGTCTTAATGTTGGTAGAATATCTTTTATCCAGTACCTTCCTGGCTTTCAGAGTTTCCATGGAGAAGTCCTGTGTGATTCTGATAGGTTTGCCCTTTCCCTTTGCTGCCCTTAATATTCTTCCTTTATTCTGAATATATTGGGTTTTTATTATTATATGGTGAGGAACTTTAGTGGTCCACTCTGTCTGTTATTTTGTAGGCTTCTTGTACTTTAATTGGCATGCCTTTCTTTAAGTTAGGAATGCTTTCTTTTATGAGTTTGTTTAATATGTTTGCTGCACCTTTGAACTGGGTTTCTTCACCTTCTTCTATACCTATTATTCTTAGATTTCACCTTTTTACAGTGTTCCAGATTTCCTGAATGTTTTGTATTAGGGATTTGTTGGACTTTAGGTTTTCTTTGGTTGATGAATCTGTTTCTCCTAGTGAATCTACAACACCTGAGATAGTCTCTCTTCTAACTCCTGTATTCTGTTGGGAATGCTTGCATCTGTGCTTCAAGATCATTTACTTGCCTTTTCTAATTCCAGCATTCCTTCTAA
Organism: Mesocricetus auratus; assembly: GCF_017639785.1. Taxonomy (NCBI): domain Eukaryota; kingdom Metazoa; phylum Chordata; class Mammalia; order Rodentia; family Cricetidae; genus Mesocricetus; species Mesocricetus auratus. The sequence goes on along the minus strand of NW_024429193.1, from coordinate 81,794,381 downwards.
CTGGGTTTTTTATTGTCTCTATTTCAGCTTTCAAACCTTGAAATGTTTGCATTGCTTCTTGTAATTTTTGATTTGTCTTTTTCTCCATTTCTTTAAAAGATTTTTTCATTTGTCTTTTAGGGACACTATCATCTTCATGAAGTTGTTTTTAAGGTCATTTTCTTCTGTTTCATCTGGGTTGTGATATTCACATCTTGATAGTGTAGAGTCCCTAGACTCTGGTGGTGTCATATTTTTTCCGTCACTCAATTTGTTCATGTATTGTTGTCTTCCCATCCCTTCTTTCAGTGGGTACAGGTGGGGTATTTTCCTTTCCTGGTGAGTACATGTCCAAATTTCTCTTCCAGTGGATGCAAGCATGTCAAATTCACTGACAGGTCTTATGGTGGGTGCAGACGGGTCTCAGGCACCCCCTCTTCTGGTGTTTGGCATCTCTGCCTTCTGCCCTCTGCCCTCTGCCCTCTGCCTTTTGCCCTCTGCCCCCTTCCCTCTGCCCTCTGCCCTTTTCCCTCTTCCCTCTGCCCTTTTCCCTCTGCCCTCTGCCCCTTGCCCTCTGCCCTCTACTCTGAGTGGGTGCAGGAGTAGGCAGACTCTCTCAGCAGGCTCCTGTTTGCTTGGTCCACCGGGTGGGTGAGTCGAGCTTGCTGCAGTTCCCAGTCCAGGATATCCCTATTGTATTTGTTGCTTATAGTTTTTCTTATGTTAGTTTTGGGCTTCTTTTTGTATTAGAGAAAAATGGGAATTGTGGTGATATATTATTTTGATATATTATTTATGATTTAATAAATATTTCTCAAAGTATCAGAATGCAAATCCAGTCACACTAGTTAGCTATAGAAACTAGGCAGTGGTGGCATACACCTTTAATGTCAGGACTCAAGAAGGATCTCTTGGAATTGAAGGCCACTCAGTAGTACAGGAAAGTATGTCAGTTGAAAAGATTAACAGAGCTTACACCTGTAATCCCAACTTTAGAAAGGTATATAAAAGATAGGATACCAGTGTCTCAGATGGCATTCTGAGAATTAGTCTCCAGCCATACTGAGGAGAGGCAGCAGTCTGAGGATTGGAAGAGAGTTCACAGATACAGAATCAACCCTTTGCATCTGAGGTACACTTAAGAGTTAGTGGCCATATGCTTGGATTTTTCTAATCTTCTGCTTGAAGTTTGAATCCCAATATCTGTCTCTGAGTTTTTATTCTTTGTGTTACACAATATAACAAAGTGAACACCTGTATATCTATGCTTCACAAACCAAACCAGCAGAAGGAAATGAATCTCAAGAGCAGATAAAAAGATCTGAGATACTCCTGTTCCCACACTTATGAGTCTCACAAGAATACAATCTGACAGCCATAACACGTATAGAGAGGACCCAATAACTCATGCAGCTCCCATTCTTGCTCCTTCAGTGTTTGTGAGCCCATGTGAGCCATATTTAGTTGACTTAATGGATCATGTTCTTTTGGTGTCCTCCATTACTTCTGACTCCTATAGTTTCATTCCCTTCTTCCAAGTGTTTATCCTGTCTCCAAGGAGAGGAACCCAATGGAGACCTCCAATTTAGACATTTTCTATCTCTCTTTGTAGCTCCCTCTCTTTATCTCTCTCTGCATAATATCAGGTTGAAAATCTCTGAACCCAACCCCATCTACTTTGAGAGCAAGTCTCTTTGAAGATGACTGGAAAGGACATTAATCTATGAGTATAACAGAATATAATTGGGAATAATTTAATTGATTTTTAATGATTTTACTGGTCTTACTTGGCTCAAATCTGGTTCTATCGACAATCTATTCTCCAGTTCCTAGTCATCTAGGCAGTTTATATCATAAGATCCCTTTCATGTCCATGGGACTCAAGTTATACCAAACATTATTGGCTACTCTCACAATTCCTGCACCAGCATATCTTATAGGCAGAACGGATTTTATGTGGATGGTTCTGTGGCTTTGATGTCAAGATTTTTCTCTTCTTAGCCAGCAGAATGCCTTCTCTTTCCAAAGAGACTAGAACATAGGACTGAAAACTCCTGAAAATTCGAAGCTCATACTATCTCTGCCTGTCTGCATTCATTGAACTATGTGGAAGTTGTCCACAGTAATGGAGCTCCATTGCCAGTTTTCACAGAGTGACTTTTTGTCCTAGGATTAGTCTAAGTCGGTTAGGGATCTCCAAGGTACCCTGTTGGACACAATTCAGCCAAATATAACCCAGTCTCACCACTGGAAGCCTTGCCTGGCTAAAGAAGCTGGACAGTTCATACTCCATATCCTAACCAGGGTCACCCTCATAGATTTGAAGAAGTTTCTACTGCACTACTTTTCCAGACTGTCCTCCAAAATATCTTTTATTTCCATTTGTCTATCCCCACCGATTAGGAATATTTATGTTTCTGTATATATGTTTCCCTTATTGGTTTATGGAAAAACACTGATTGTCTAGTAGCCAGGCAGAAAGTATAGGCTTGGCTACCAGATGAAGAGAATTGTGGGGATAGTACACAGAGATAGTGCCCAAGATTTAGGATCTAGGGAGCTTGACTGAGGTAACCATAAGTCCTGTGAGTGTCAGAATTTGCCTGGATAAGATAACATAAAATTCAGTTAGGCAGCTGAAAAGTAAAAGTGGCATCACTCATAAGAGTGTAGTTTATGACCTAAAACAATGCTCAAGATTTAGGAGGAAAAGTCTTGGATAAGTAAACCATAAAATCTGGGAGATAAGGGCAGAGCCTGTCTCACCAGACAGAAAAGGTTATCCAGGTTGTAAAACTCCATCATTCCTAGCATTCCGCGAAAAGCACCTTCTCAACTCATTCTATTGAATGTGTGTTTAACTTTCCTGGCTTCTCAAGTGCTTATCGGTTTGCACAAGAACTTTTGGCCTTGTACACACTCTACATCCTTGTCAACATGAGCTATCATATTTGTTATTGATCTTAGCTATTTTGACAGGTGTAAAATGGAATCTCCACAAAATAGATATACATTTCTCTGATGCCTAAGCATGCTGAATATTAACTTTGAATGTGTTCCAGTCTTTGAAATTACTGTATTGAGAATTCTCTATTTCATTCTTTATCCCATTTTAATTAAATTATTTTTAATATCTAGTTTCTGAGTATCTTACATATTTTGGATGTTAGATTTCTAAGGAGAATGAATTTTATTTGAATAAATCCTTTTCTTAGCCCAAAGATTGTCTCTTTGATTGATGATGTCCTTTGCCTTACAAACGCTTTTCAGTTTCATGATCTCCCATTTATTGGTGGTGGATCTTAGTGCCTACACTTTTGCTGGTTTTTTTTTCAGAAATTCTCTCTTGTACCAATGACATGTCAAACCCTTCCTCAAATACTCTTGGGTCAAGTTCAGTATGTCTGGTATTATGTTGAAGTCTTTGATTCACTTGAACTTAAGTTTTGTGCAGGGTGATGGAAATGAATCTACTTGCATTCTGCAACATGAAGATATCCCGTTTCATCAGCATCATTTCTTAAAGATGCTTTCTTTTTTATTCCACTGTGTATATCTGTCTTCTTTATCAAACTCAGATGTCCATAGAGGTGTGAATTTATGTCTGGGTCTTCAATACAATACCATTGTTCAATGTAGCTGCTTTATGGCAATACCATGTGGGTTTTGTTGCTAGAACTGTGTTGTATAACTTGAAATATGCATGGTGATAACTCTAGCAGTTATTTTATTGTTCAGCATTGTTGTAACTATCTTGTGTTTTTGTTCATTTCTCTTTCATATGATGTTGAGAATCGCCCTCTCAAGTTCTGTGAATAATTGTATTGAAATTTTAGTAGGCATTGTCTTGAATCTGTAGAATGCTTTTGATAGGATGAACATTTTTATTATTTTAACGCTATGAATCCCTGAACATGGGAAATCTTTCCAACTTCTGATACCTTTGTCAATTGCTTTATTCAAAGACTTGAAGTTTTTTATCATGCAAGGCTTTCACTTACTTGGTTAGATTTTCTGCAAGATTTTTATATTATTGTAGCTATTGTGAAGGGTGCTTTTCTTTTTATTTCTTTCTCAGTCCATTTGTCATTTTATATAGAATGGCTACTATTTTTTTAGTTAGCCTTGTATCCAGTCACTATGCTGAACGAGTTTTTCACCTGTAGGATTTCCCTAGTGCATTTTTAGGTTCATTTATTTATACTATCATATGATATACAAATTACAATTTCCTTTCCACTTGATTTGATTTTGGCTATAGGCTTGTTTTAAAGTACCTTTATTATGATTAGGTATCACACTGTATCCTGAATATCTCCAGTAATTTTTTCATGAACGGTGTTGGTTTTGTCAAAGCTTTTTCAGTAAGAAATGGGATTATAATGTGGTTTTTTCACTTTGTTTGAATGGTGAATAATATTTAGCTATTTTCATATGTTGAATCATCCTTATATCTCTCAGATGAAACCTACTTGGTCTTCGTGGATGATGTCTTTGATGTGTTCTTAGAATCAGTTTACAAGTATTTCATTTATAGTTTGTCATCTACATTTATAATGAAACCTAGTCTGTTATTTCCTTCTTTGTTGGTTCTCTGTATGGTTTGAATACCACTGTGACTATAGTCTCATCAAATTCACTAGGCCATGATTCTTCCCTGACCCCCACCGGCCCCCTATTCCATCTGCTTCATGATCCTCATGGAAGGTGAGGCTTTTCATGGGGCATCTTCAAAATCTGGTCATATCATTTGAGGAAGCGTCTAGACCCTCCCCCATTTGTCTAGACTGAGAGAGTATCCCTTAATGTGGAATGTGCTCTGTAGACTAGGCTAGCCCCAAACTCACATAAATCTGCCTGCCTCTTCCTCCTGAGTGCTGGGATTAAAGGCATGCACCACCAATAGTCGGTTTATTTTATGCTTCTTGTATCACTATAGACAAGCCCTTCTTCAGATTGGGAAAGTTTCCTTGAAAGATTTGGTTGAAAGTATTTTTCTTGGCCTCTAATTTTATCTTTCCTCTATTCCTAGTATTAACAGACTTGACCTTTTCACAGTGCCTGAGATTTTCTGTTTTGTGCCGGGAATAATTTTAGATTTAACATTTCTTTGAATGATATATCCATTTATTCCATTTTATCTTCAAGGTCTGAGATAAAATATTTGCTCTTCCTTCTCTTGCATTTGTTACTGAAACATGCCTCTGTAGCTCCTCCTTCATATTCCTAAGTTTTTTATTTCCAGGACTCCCTCAGGCTATTTTTTTATTTTATTTCTTCTATTTCCATTATCAGATCTGGAACAGCTCTAATTATTTCTTTCAACTGTTTCTCTGTTTTTATTTCTTCAACTTATTTAAGGGATTGAATCATTTCCTTCAATTATTTGTGTTGTTGTTGATTCAAGAGATTTATTCATATCTTCCTTAAGGACCTCTATCATCTTCACAAAGTTGGTTCTAAGGACTTTTGTTTGTGCTTCAGATATGTTGTAATTTTCAGGACTTGGTATGGTAGTAGAGCTGGGCTCTTATATATTGCCCTGACTGTTATTAATTATGTTCTGATGCTCCCACTAGACTTCTGGATTTAGGATGAATACAGGTCTAGGTGCTAACTTCTGTCTAGAAGAAATCCTGAGGATTGTTGTGTGTAAATAGAGAAAGCAGGAAAGGCACGGGTAAAGGCTACCTGGTGTTCTGGCAAGTGTGGCCTATGTTTGAGCAGAGGATATCCCCTTGAGTTGACTGGTACACAGAAATAGGTGGGAAGAAAAGAGCAAAGGGGCGTGGAGTGGTGCACAAGAGGCTTCTCTAAGGACAGAGGAAGCTGCTTCACCTGCTGTTCAGTTACAGTGAGAGAGGCAACCCTGAACATTAGGTCTGGGGAAATAATGAGAAAGAAATGTCTTTTGGCAGCCTATTGTGAAAAGTGGTTTTAATCCAGAAGCATGTATACAAAATAATCATTAGAATCTTAGTGTAGATACTTTCAAACTAAAGTTTGAAGAAAGATACTTTGAAACTCAGAAATACTAAAGACGCTTTAAACTAAAAGGTAAATTAAATTAACTGGGAAAGCTGAAACGGTTCTGCAGGTAAATTTGCTAGTCAACAAGCCCGAGATTCATCCATAGAAGGCACATAGCTGAATGAGAGAACTGAAAACACACAAAGGCGAGCTGCCCTTTGGCCTTCACATCTACATGACAGATGGGTGGCACATATGTGCACACAAAATTACACATACCCACAAAATGTGTAAATGGTGTAAAATCGAGGAAATTGATGCCATCTTTCCTCCTGTTTCCTTCCACTCATAAGATCGAAATATATATTGAAATATTTTTGCCGTGCTTCTTGCATATTTCACCAGAGTCTTTGCATGTGCTTTTCCACCTACTGACAGAGTCACATCCATCCTTCAAAGTTAGAAATCAATTCAAATATAAGTGTGGATGTTTTATTGTGAAATACCTGACTGGAAGTTATAGCAAGCCTGGGAGAGGTGCTAGAAAAGAGACAGAGCTAGTAGGAGAGGGTCATTCCTTCTCCATGGTACTGTTAAGGTTGCACTATTTCTTTATTTATTTCTTGTAACCCTCTGCTTAACCTTTATCACTTCACCCACTGCATAGCAAGCATGTAATTATATTGCGTGTAATAAAAACTTAGAACATATTTGTTAAATGAGTGATTAGACCAAGAGTTTCTTCTTTGTTGCTGTTTTGTCTTGAGTCTCTGGAATACATTTTGTTTTGGATGAATTATTTTATTGCTGATCTTTTCCTCAGTTTGTGTTCCATCAGCACCTTTAATAATATGTTCATAATTTGGGGAAGACTTTTTTCTACTGACTGTATTTTAATATTACAATGCTGAAAGTATCTTACTTTCCCAAAAGTGAATTAGTCCCGATCCGGGTATGGAAATCATTATGCTCTTTCTGTGATCTGAAAGTGATCTGCTTTTTTCTGGTGGAATCCATCTGTTCAAAAAAAAAATCATCAACCACATGAGCACTGAAGCCTGTAAGAGTCATAATGTGGAATAGGAGTGTGTTTCTGATTCATAGTACACAATCAGAAGTATGCTAGAGGAGAAGTGAACTGTGAAGAAACTTTCACATGAGCATTGCCTCCCATGACATCTGTTTCAGAAAACCACTCTACAAGAGAAGTCTCACTAGCCTGAGGCAGTTCTCTGATGTCATTACCATTCTCTTCTTAATCAACTGTACAATGGACAATATATCATTATGTTTAGTCATACATGGGAAAATACATTATTTTCTTAAACAACAAGTATTCAAAATAGAAACCTGAATGCTATATGTGAACATAGACATTTTCCTCATTATTAGCTCTAGATTTTGGAAGTAATGGTCTCATGGTCTGTGTTTCAATATTGCCTCCTGTAGAATGAATCATGCACTTCAAATTTTGTTCTTGTAATAATGTCCTTTAGAAAGTTATCAATTTAGAAGTCCTAAGAGTGTCAAGCTTAAATAACTCACATGGCTCTACCTTATCGAATGGTGAAGCAGTCATCACCTTCACTTATAACTGCTTATTACATCTAGTCTTCAAGCACTGTCCTGTTTATTTTACATTGATTACGTAGCAAAGTGCCAGCATGTTTTGATCTTTGATAGTTTTCAGCTGAATGATGCACTGGCTGCTTCTTTTTTTGGTGATACCTTGACACGAACTAGAGTCAGGTGGGAGGAGTAAGACTGCAGGGCAACTCCTCAATTAGCCGTAGGTTGGAGTGATGGGAAGGCCCAGGTTTGGTGCTCCTGGGTGCTATGAAAATGCAAGCTGAACTAGCTCTTCTATCCTTTCCTCTTCATTTTTCCTGTGGTAAGGTGACAGAATCTCAGGAATATGCTCAGAACCTTTCTGCTTAAGATGGGTGCATGGGAATCAGACTCTGCTTCTAATGGCCCAAACTCAGGCACTTTTGCTGACTAAGCCGCCTCAGTCTACAGCAAGAAATTCTTTACCATATCATTTACACCTAATGAAGTCTTAGGATTTTGTTTTGTTTTTGGGTTTTTGTTTTGTTTATATTACTATTACTATTATTATTATTAATTTTGTTTTCTATGATGTGGTTTGTGAGACAGCTTTGGCAATCTTAGAACTTATTTTGTAGACCAGGCTTGCCTCAAACTCACAGAGATCCAATTACCTCTGCCTTCCATGTGCTGGGTTAAAGGCATATGCCTCCATGCCCTGGATCTCTCTCTCTCTCTCTCTCTCTCTCTCTATATATATATATATATATATATATATATATGTATATATATATATTTAAATACATTATTTGGAGGTGTGTTCATACATTTGAACTATAAGTACAAAAACTGTGAAGGCAGTCTTAGCAATGGGACTCTCAAACTGAAGAAGTCCAATGCTTGATCAAGGAAGAACAAATTTTTACAGACAAATGATTCACATGTGTTCATGATTACACATACTTCAACATTGATTGAAATTCAGCATTTCTCAATCCCAAAGTATTATATCGGATTGTCTTTATTTCTAAGTACTAAACGTAGTTATCTGGTCTTTTAGTTTTATAACTAAGTAATAATGATTTCATACTACTGCCAGTATTTGCCATATGTATTGTCCTGATTTTTCACTAATATGTCAAATTATGAATGTTAGTTCAATTGGTTACTATATATGAGATTATTAATCAAAAAAGTTAATTAGACCCATAAAATATGCTTAATTAATGTCCTTCAATTATGCAATTTCAACTGATTCATAAAAACATAAAAATGTGCTTGTTTATTGAATGGTAGGTAATTTTTATATATGTATATAATTAGTATTATTTGAGTCATTATTGTCTCTGTATCTACAAAAGCATTATTTTTTATAATAAGAATACTATGAATTATTTCATGTATCTTTTTGAAATAATGTATATAACTGTTATTTTAATTTACTTACTGTGAAACAATACTGTCAGGATTCCCTAGGAGATTGCCTCCCACTGTTATTTTGCTAAATGGACATTGTATCAAGCTGACACTGAATGCCTTATAGTTAAATTCATAAACTAGTGCATCTCTCAGTCCTCATAAGAAAAGCTTCTTATTTCCAGTAAGTAATGATTAACATAGAGATTCACCAGTGGTCAAGATGAACATAATAAGAGACTGTGTAATTATCACGACTAAATGGGACATCCTCCCAAAGTAAAGAGATCATCATAGAAGTGGTACCATGCAAGAACCAGGGTTAGGTGGATGACAAAAAAAGTATAAAACAAAACAAGACAAATTAAGTGTTTTCCAAACTGAGCCAAGCATTTGTACATATGAACTCACATCATTTGCGACAGCAAACACAGAACCCGAGCAAGGTCAGCACAAACAAAATCCCAGCCTAGAGAATGGAATTGTCACAGAAGTTCCAATGCTGAGTAACTCTTGACAATTGATAGATGCTGTGAGAGGAAAAATTATTTTTCTTTAAAAACCTGTGCCCTGATATGGCAATCACACTGTAATGGCAAGACACATATCCCAGAATATATGGTGAACACAAATGAACTTGATGGACTTAAAAGAAAAAAAAAGACACTAAGTTTAGTAGGTAGGGAAGTGGTATGGTATTGCAGAGGATTTGGGAGAGGGACCTACAAATGATCAAAATATATCTTACAGATTTCTAGATTAAGGAATTAATCACCTAAAAAAATCGAGATTATCATTTTATACAACTTTGTTTAGGAATCCTTAATCCATTTTTAAGGGTATAGTGGTTTCCAATAATACAGATGACCTCCAGGCTCTTTATATTTTTAAAGATGAATAGAGTTTCTTGTCAAAAACATGTAGCTTTTTATTTCTATTGTTTTTTCTTTATCTATATAACCCAAATAGTCACTCTATGTATCCTAATTTTATAATTTGATCCAAGTAATTTTACTTTTAATATTATAAGATGTGACCTCACTATTGTCATTTTGGTATTTGATTTATAGTATTGTCATAATTTTTCTTTTGATAATAATAATAATAAAATTCTGTACATATATTTCAATTTGTTTCATGTTTTAAATTTCATGTCATATTTTACAACTTACTTCCATTTCTTAATGTATTAATTTGTAAGGACCTTGAAATCAGTTTCAAACTCTTCAAGACTAAGTTCTCAGCAGAAGAGAGAGGCATAGGTGAGAAATTACCTATTGTTAATGTCTTTTGCCCCTGGAGGTGCAGAATGTTGTGATACAAGATGCTCACAACATACTGGGGAATATTAAGCTACACAGGGTAGGTTCCATATAATATTTATTGAGGGAGAAGTCACTTACATGAGAAGTCGAGAACCAAAGGTCCAATTGCTGCTTACCAAGAAAAGACCGAAACCCCCAGAGAGAGCCAGCATTCTCCAGCACAGACCTTCATTTTGCATGTTCCTATGTAGCCATGCATAGAGCAGACATGGTCAGAGGCACACGTATTTAAGATCTCTCCCTATATGTCCCCTTTTAATCTAAAGAAAAGATTTAGTCTTGAAACAAAACTAAATTTTGTTAATATACAAAATATCTCAAACATATATAAAGCATATATACATAGAGGATGATAAGAATATTTATGCATAGGAAGAAGACTTTACACTGTATGATGAATTTTGATAAACAAAATATAAATCACCAGAAGATATAATAATCTACCTGTATCCCATCCTAAGCATATCTATTACATCTAAACCTAAACTTATCTGGAAGACATGCCCAAGTCTGAACACCTCCTTCCAATCCCAACCCTAAACAATTGAAAATTAAATCTAAAAATGTGTAAATTACCCTGTAATATGAACAGTAGGGAAAGGGGGCATAGTATTCTCAAAATTACTTCTTGCTGAAATGGGACAATGATAACCTCATGGGATCTTGTAGGAAGAAAATGTTGATGCAGTGAAAGTCTCAAGTAGACTAGCTACAACATTTGTACCCACTCTCTATTTGGCAGGAGATGCTTGATTGAAGTTGTTATCTTTATTGAAGTTCTTGTCTGAGGCTCTGGCCAGAGTTTATTAAGAAGATGCACCATATCAGTTAATTAGTCTGGAATTGTTTAGAGCGATGTAGTCCCAAACAAGTTTTAGGGTGGTAATATTCAGTTCAGATGTATCAAGTTGCATCAGGTGGAATCGATGAAGTGGGGACCCATTTTCTTTCCAGGGTGTTCAAAGATTGCTGTTAGGAAATTCTTTATTCTCTGTGGAAACTCAAACTTTAGTGTCAACAAATAAATTTCATCTCTTATATATATGCATATCGGGAAAGGCCTCAATAAGTACGATAGTAAATATGAGGGAAATTAGACTTTCAGAGAAAGAACCGAGCATAGACAAACAACAGTCCCTAGATTTTTGTTTTCTTCTGTCTTACATGAATTGACTTCTTAATACAGTACAGAAACTCATAAATTTTGTTTTTAACAACATCCTTGGATGTAGAGGAGGAGAGAAATACCCAACTCCAAAGCCAGCATTGGTTAAAGTAAATTGGAACAAAAAGAGTATTAGGAAGTAAAGAGAAATAGATTTTGTAAGGATGTAAGTTGAGAGAATTAGACATTGATACCAAATATCAGAGTCTTTTTGTTTGATGGTTCTTTTGGCTAGCCATCATCTCTTCTTTAAGTACCTACTTGTTCAGTGTCTTCTTGCCTTTTGGAGATGGATTTTCCTATTAAGACAAGAACAAGACACTTCCCATTCCTTTGTGAGGTCTCTAAACTCCTCGTGCAATATGACTTTGTGAAAGAGCTGTCATCTTTCCTCCTCCCGACGTTTCTCTTGTTTGGATTGAATCTTGTTCGATTTTGATGGAATCCAAAGCTTTTGTTCTCCTGTAGAAACAAAGGCAAAACCCCTTCCTCAATGTATGCATATCCTGTTTTCCAAACTGAGGTTATTACATCATTGAAATTTAATGGCTGATTTACTTCAGAAGTTTTTTTCTGTAGTCCAGAGTCTTTCTGTAGGTATTTGTCCTTTCTCATTAGCACCTACTTCAGCAGATGAAAAGCCATGCCAAGCTAGAGAAGAGGACAAACTGGTAACTAAGGAGGAACTCCAGAGGTGCAGGGCACTGGCAGTGAGCACTATCCTCACCAGCTCAAGTGTAGGGGCTGGGTGTACTTAACTCCCCAAATCCCGTGAATATCCCACTGCTGACAGCAGATATCTAGGAACATTATGTTACACAGGGTAGGTTGTCATATACTATTTATTTAAGGAGAAGTCACTTCATGAAAAGCCGAGAACCAAAGGTCTGCCAGTTGCTCTCCAGGACCAGACTGGAACCCCAAAAGACAGCCATTGTTCTCCTTCACAGCCCTGTATTTCCCACATCTGTATGCACCTGTAGCCGTCCCCAAAGTGGACATGGTCAGTAGCACAGGTATCTAAGATCTCTCTTTACACCACCGAAGAGATATAGTCAGACCTCTCCTCTTCCTTACAAGGGATCATGCCTGCACACTGATGCCACACCCAAAGGCCAGTACCTCAAAGCTATTGTCAGGAAAAAGGTTTCCCCTACATAGACAAACATTGACAGCATACTGGACAGTTATACTACAGTTAAAAAATGTTTCCATGACAAGAACCTGTAACCTGCTTGCATATGCTTATAGGGTTGGAGGATTCAGGGAAGGGGCCTCAGGTATTGCCTCAAGAGGTACTTCCTGGGAAGTTTCTTGTGAGTTGCTCTTAACCTACTTGGGCACATGAAGATCTTACCCATTCCTCTATTCCTCCACGAGGAAAATCTAACCAGGCCCAAACTTAGCATGGTCTCTTGTGTATAGTCACAGCTATTCTGACCAAGATGGAAACTTCCATATCATTTGTGAAGAAGAGAGTTTTACAACATCAAGAAGGAGACATCTGTCTTTGTATGGCATTGGTTGGAGTTTGGGAGGATAGACATGAGCTATTATTTGCTTCCTGTTTTCTCCAATTAGTCTTTCTTGCTATTAAAATAAATAAAGCTGTATTATACTGCCTTGGTGGTTTGTAGGGACTTCTCTCCCCAGTGTTGCATCTGAGAAATCAGATACCTCTAACCAGATAAATGACACTTCACAGTGAACAATTGCAAATAAAGATATATGGATAAAGGGGTTTAGAGTGTGACTTAGTGTGTCACACTTCAGTTGCCCTGACTAAATTTTTAATTTTCCCTTTTTAAAATTTGATTTTATCTATTTTCCTTTTTATCTTAAATTTTGTTTTATTGGGGACATGCAGAGACTGAGGGAAGATTTTAAGGGACAGAAAAATGAAGGAAACCAAGATAAATGATGTAAAAGATACATAGAATAAATAATAAATTGATATATCAAGGTCTGTGGTATCTCATTTACCTCTTTCAGAACATAAAATGTGGTTTCATGTGTACATAGACAAATTGAGTTGTCTGTGAGATCTGTAGCTTTTCTACCTACCATGATGGCATTTTCTAAGTATTTCTTAATGGCGAATAAAATGTCACAAGTATAACTTATCTGATGTTCCATTCTGTATCAATCATCCTATTTTGAGATTGAGATGAGGAAAATAATGAAAATAATAAATTATGACTTATCTTTCTTACAATTTGACAGATTTGACAGCTAATAACTATCTTTGTGTAAAATAGCCCCTCTATTAATTTATTTATTAATTTCACATATAGAAAATTTTAGATGTAATAATCTGAGTTTGAATATTCAAAATAGGTAAGGGAGAGTATTGATAGATTGTTAAATTTGAAAAGATTATTTCTAACTTATGAGAGTAATATGTGAATTTAGTCATCAAAATTTTTAAATTATATCTAATAATGAATATAAAATGTCAGTGAGGATAGGGCAAGATAGTTACCAGAAAAAGCATGAAAATTTGCCAGATTTTTCAGCAACTATGAAGTGGCTACATCCATGAGCATTGAGTGAGAAAATAGAAGTACAGATTTGTATAGATTTTGTGTAAATTCAAATTATGAATAAGTCTTATTGGGTAGAAACAAGAGGAATGGACTTCAGGGTCAGTATTTAAAGTAATTATAAGCATATTGAGACAAATACCTAGGCTATTTTTGCTCTAAGTAGCTGCCCTTTTATGCAGAAGAAGATGTGACAGCTATTGTAAAATAAAATGAAACAAAATGACATTTGTCAGAGGAATATAAACTCCTTGTTTGTATTCAGATTCCTGAAAGGAAACTGAATAGATGATGTCCCTGAATATCATCAAAATTTCATGATTCCAGGTGATGAGGCTCTGAGTAAGAATAGATAAGATCTCTGGTGATTCCAAAGCCGGTTCCTGATAACGAACTTGATGTCCATAACTATCCTGGGGCCTTCATCCAGTGACTGATGGAAGCAGAGGCAAACACCCACAGTTAAACACTGAACTGAACCCATGGAACGCAGCGACAGAGAGAGAGGAGCAATGAGCAAGTTGGCAAAGAATGGGCTGGCAAAACCAGCAGAGACAGCTGATCTGAACAGGGGAGAGCTCTTGGACTCCAGACTGACAGCTGGGAGGCCAGCATGGGACTGATGCAGATCCTCTGAGTGTAAGAGTCAGTGAGGAGGCCTGGGCAACCTATGGGGCCTGTTTATCACTGGCATACAAACAGACATCATGTGTCCATAACACAAAGAGGGATGCTCTCTCAGCCTGGACTCTGAGGGGAATGCCTGGACCCTGCCCTGGGTGAAATGACAGACTCTAGATATCCACTATGTGGAAAGAAGTGTCCATAGAGTGGGAGGTTGGGGGGGATGGTGGGAAGGTGCAGGAGGAGGGGAGGGAGAGGGAACTGAGATTGACATGTGAAACAAGCTATTTAAAATTAAAATAATAAAAAATAAAGGGAAAAAAGAGCAATAAATGTAAAAAAAAGATCTCTGGTGATGTCTTCAGTGTGTGTGGGGGGGGTGCATGATGGAACAGCATCCTGAGCAGTAAAATGGAACTCTTAATTTCAGAAAAACATATTTCAATATATGAATTATAAGCCCAAAGTTTAAAGTTAGTATATGTATATAATTTCAGCCTTATTATTACAAAGAGGATTGGGAAAGTATGGGGAACTGTTACTGGAACAAATCTACAATGAAAATCTGATTGAGGTGATCCATGGAAGGATGGTAGCTAACCAGCAAGGTTGAAGGTAGCTGTGTGGCTCATGAAAACAATCTTCGTGGTAGCTCTTGGTGATATCAATTTAACCCATCCTCCATTAGGGTCAACAGGCTACACAACCCAGTTGGTATTGATCATGTTCCTAAATTAGATTTTATTGGCATGTAACTTAAAATTTTTAGCTTTCTCTTATCCCATGTAATAAATAGTAACTGGTAGCAAAAAGGATAAAGTAAACTTTATTTAACTAATGTTTTTCCATTGTCAGATTTGACAATAAGCACCTTTGCCTTTTTTTTTTTTTTGTCTTACCAGACAGGCTTTCTCTGTATTGTTTTGGAGGCTGTCGGTCTAGCCTGGCTTCGAACTCACAGAGATCTGCCTGCCTCTGCCTCCCGAGTGCTGGGATTAAAGCTGTGTGCCACATTTGCCTTCCTAACTCACTGCACATCAAAGGGATTTTAAAGAAATCTCTACTGGACATGAACCTACAACTCAGAGCAATCATATAGTTGTACCTCTACAGCTTTCGATTCAGAGGTTATTGACATCATACAACACAGTACTGGCATATTCTAGGCATTTACGAAAACATTATTGTAGTGATATATTATTTATGATTTGTTAAATCTTGTCTGTGGATTCAGAAGGCAAAGTCGGGAAAAGGCCATAGAAATCAGGTACACACCTTTAGTCCCTGTAGACAGAACATAGGAGGTGGTGGTACACAACTTTAATCCTAGGATTCAGGATTAAGAGGTAGATGGGTCGCTGTGAGTCTAAGGCCGCCCAGCTCTACACAAGATTGAATCAGTCTAAAAGAGAATTATAGCTCACACCTCTAATCCCATCATTGGGGAAGTATGTGAGACAGGAGCAAGGTCTAAGAGTAGGCATTATTCTCTACCCACACGGAAGATAGGAAGACTGAGTATCAGGTATTGATTCTTCAGCTACATTCAGGATTCTACAGTCACACTGAGGAGAGGCAACAGGATCAGTCGCTTCAGCCTGACATAGTGTTAAGAACTAGTGGCCTGCTACTTTGATTTTCTGATATTTATCTTGACGTCTGAACCCCAATATAGTCACTGGGTTCATTTATGTATGGTGTTACACATTATTATTAGATTCTTGTACATTTGTAACCCCATGTGTCCCACTTTTGAATAGACAACTTAAAAGAAAATGGGTGCTAGATGGAATTTATGTTGATAGTTGTAATTATTGGCAGATATTTCACAAAAGTTTTTATTTTCTGAATTTTATTTCCCATGTTATACTATTTAAGGTATATATTCTTTTACACTATGAAGTCTAACAGAAAAAACATATACACTGAGCACACACACACACACACTTTTACACTATTTAGTATAAATGAAACATACAGACATCTAGTATTTTACGTGACAAAGTCTAACTGATACACATACATGCTCTTTTACACTGTAAAGTATAATTAATGCATACATGCATACAAACACACCCACACACACCTTTACACTATGAAGTCTGACAGCCACAGCCACACCCATATATGTTCTCATCACATTAGTTTCCTTGAAAGTTCTCCTGGCTCCTGGTTCAGTACAGGACTGATCTAAGTTTTCATCATGAAAAGATCTAAGTTTATAAAATCATATGTCTCTCCATTTTGAGTAATGTTGAACTTAAATAGCTCCTTATCTTTTGAAAGTCTCGAAATTAAATTAGCTCCACATTTAATTAATGACTTGTTTTCTTTTGGAAAAACACTCACCCACCAGTAAATAAAATCACTAATCCCAACAAATATTGAGGACTTGGGAGCAATCTGTGATATTTTGTTGATTGGTCGCTTCTCTTTGATTTACTCTATAACACTGTGTGTTGTAAATCTCATTAAGCCAGTCAAACTGGACTTAAACTCACAGCAATAATCCTGCAGCTGCTTCCTGAGAGCTGGAATTATAGGGCGGGGCACAGTCAATGATCCAGAAGTTATCAATATCTAATAAGTTGTCTGACCTTGGCAATGGCTGCAGCACCTAAAGTACTCGGTATGTGTATCTTATCCATGTAAGAAGAGCCTGCAAATACAGAAAATGACAGCTTTTCATATTAAACAGCAGCAGATCTTGAAGTTGAAAAAATGTGGATCCCCTACTCTCTGGGAACTCACAGGTCACTTCTGCCTGGGAAGCAGGTTGGCTAACCACAGAAATTTCACTCTCCTTCCATTCTTGCAAGAGTAATCCTCCAATCTCATTCCTAGCTCTGAAGCAGAAAACCTTCAGCCCCCCACCTATTTCATCTCTAGTTGATCAAACAATATTTGTCTTCTAAAATGCCTCCCCCTACTGTTTGCTTTGTCCAAACCCCCTATTCCAGCAGGCACTCCCTGGGAAACCACATGCCACTCTGATGAAGGAAGCAAGTAGGCTAATTCCTGTTCTTCATCTCCCCCTCCCTTCCTCTAAGTCCAAAGTCCAATTCTCAATACCAACTCTTTAGCAAACCTTATGCTATGACCTCTCCCTACTCATATCCAGAGGACTAACTAGTCAGGTCCAATTGAACACCCTGCTGTGCTACCTCTTGTGAAGCCCCTCAAGTGGCAAATAATAATTAAAATACAAACTGTACATAAAAAGAAAGAATATTAAAAGCTTCAAGGGAAAAGTCCAAGTAGCATATAAATACAGACCTGTTAGGATAACAGCTGACTCCTCTGCCAAGGCTATCCTAAATGCCCTTCCCCTATAATGAGATTGATGGAAACTTTATATGCCATCCTAGAGCCTTTATCCAGTAGCTGATGGAAGCAGAGACAGAGACCCACAGCAAAGCACTGAGCTGAACTCCTGGAACGCAGTTGTAGAGAGGGAGGAGGGATGAGTAGAGGGGTCAAGATGATGCTGGGGAAACCCACAGAAACAGCTAACCTAAGCATGGGAACCCTGGAACTCCAGACTCATACCTTTGAAACATGAATAAGACTGAAATAGGTCCCTTGAATGTCAGTGTCAATTGTGGGGCTTGAGCTATGAGGCCTCTTTCAGTATATTTATCTCTAGTACATGAACTAGCTTTTTGGAGACCATTCCTTATGGAGGGATACTCTCTCAGCCTAGGCAAAGGCTGCAGAGCCTCAGTCATGTCCCAAATGATGTGACAGATTTTGGTGATTCCCCATGGGTGGCCTCACCCTCTCTGAGGAGTGGATGACTGGTGGGATGGGTGATAGAGGAGGGAATGGGAGGATGGGAGGGAGAGGGAACTGGGATTGGGTATTGGTATGTAAAATAAGATTGTTTTTAATTTAAATAAAAATTAAATTTAAAAAGAAAGAAAACACAGGGAATAAATAACTTCAGGCTTGCAAAGTCAAAGGAAGTAAATTATAACCCAGACAGACAGACAGACACACACACACACACACACACACACACACACACTACACACACATGCATGTACACACACACCACCACTACCACCACCAACAAACAACAGGAATCAACGATCATGTATTATTGATATCTCTTATCATCAATGGTCTAGGAATAAACAGACTCTAGAATTGATTCAAAAACAGAATCCATATTAGTGATGCATCCAATGATAGATATCACCTCTGAGTCAAGGGCTAGAAAAGATATTGCAAGCAAACGGAGAAAAAACCACCATAGCAATTTTAATATCTGACAAAGGAAATTGATTTCAAACCCCCAAATAATCAGAAGACATAGCAAAGAACATTGCATACACATCAACATAAAATCTATGGTAAGAACACGGTCCAAGAATGGAGGTAAATGAGGAGAATTCTGTGTGCTTGTGAGGCTACCCTAAGAAAATAAGATGAGACCCTTGTGATTTTATTAATGGCACAGATTTAAGGAGAAATCCCACTGATCAAATTAATTAAAGCAAGTTTTTATATTCATCTACAAGGGGAGTATCTCCCTAAGGGGGGCTAAAGTGGTCAGCATTGGAGATTGGGAAGAGAGTTTTTAGAGTTCAGGAGTAGGGGCTTTACAAATGAGGGATTTGTTTGAGTTACAGATACAGATCGTAAGCATAAAATTGGGAATAATAAATCCTGAAACAAAGACATGGTGGTCATACCAGTGTTGTCATAACAAGTCTCTGAAGCAAAGTAATGGCTGTCATTTCCTTGAAGAGGCAATGCAGACCATCTGTAATTAAAGTTATAGGTGAAGCATAGTCCAATCTTTGAGACATAGATTTAATCATAAACAAAAATGAGGCTAATTTGCTTTTACTGTAAATTGATTTTAAAACCAATAGGGAAGCAGCCTGTCTTATCAACTTCAGTTTCCTCAAAACAAGGAATTATTCTTGGAATGTGTTTTTGTGCATGTCCCAGGTGTAGTAGATAGTGGTAATTTGATTCAAATTACTCATTATTGCTTACAGTTGTTATTCAATTAAATGTTTAAACTATCCTTTATATGCCTCTATGGGAAAACAGGTTTTTGGCAAGTCTGACTTGTCTACTAATTGCAAATAGCTTTAAATCATGATAAATTCACTCATATGAACTTTCTAAACACTCAGAGTATAAATTGCCATAGACTCTTGATAAACTTGGCTAATGCATAAAAGTTTAGTCTGCCTCAACATCAGCTCCAGTTTCTCTAATGTAGTCTGTAAGTTTTTTCCTTCCTTCCTTCCTTCCTTCCTTCCTTCCTTCCTTTCTATTTCTTTATTTCTATTTATTGATTTCAGCTCTAAATTACAATATTTTTGATGTTTACTTCTTTTGGCTGTGATTTCTTCTTTTTTATTCTAGACTTTTCCACTGTGTTGTTAAGTTGCTAGCATGAGATGGGTCCAAAATATTTATGCAAACTTATTGCTATCAACTTGAGTCTTAGAATAAGAGAAAAAATCCACCAAATCTAGAGCAGTTAAAAGAAAAGCTACCAATAGAATATTTAAATTATAAACATCTAGACCCCAATTACAGGGCACCCACCTTACTAAAAGAAACACTACTACAGCTTGAATAACATCTTGAACTTCACACATAGATAGGGAGAGACTTCACTACCCCACTTTCACTGATAGCCATGTCATCTAGATGAAAACTAAACTTAGAAATGCTGAAGCTATCTTATGTTATGAACCAAATGATACACATCACCCAAAAATAATATGTCTTCTATGAACCTCAATGAATTTTCTCAGAGAAACTGACTACATACTCAAGTGTAAAGCAAATCTGAACAGATACAAGAAAAATCTAAATAACAATCTGTATCTTACATCACTACAGATTAAAGCTGGATATCAATAATAATAGAAACAAAGAAAGTCTTAGAAACTCATAAAAACTGATAAACTCTTTACTTAATGAAACATGGGCCAAGACAGAAACTAAAAAACAAATTAAAAAGTTTGGAAAATTAAATGAAAATGAACACACAACATACCTGTACTTATGGGACACAATAAAGTCTGCTCTAAGATACAAGTTCATAGCAATAACCCTATGCAAAAGAAATTGAAAAGATCTCATACTAGCAACTTAATGGCACACCAGTAAATTCTAAAAATAATAGAAGAAATCACACCCCAAAGAAGTAAATGACAAATGTATATTCAAATTCAGGACTGAAATCAATAAAATAGAAATCAATAAAATAGAAACAAAGAAAAAAACAATACATTAATCAATAAAACACAGTGTTGGTTCATTGAGAAATTCATTAATAATGACAAATCATAATCCAAATTAAATAAAGCATGACAAGAGAACATTAAAATCAACAATATTTGAAATTAAAAGGGATATATATATCAACAGGCACCAAGGAAATTCAGAGAATCACAAGGACACAAATTGAAAACCTGTACTTGGAAAAATTAGAAACTATAAAAGAAATGATTAATTTACTCTACTGGTATCACTCAGCAAATTATATCAAGATCAGATAAGACCAGAGGGATGATTTCCAGTTTACATAAAGAACTCAAGAAACCAGACAGGTGTAAGGTGGAATCTCACAATTGTTTTGATTTGATGTGTATGTCCCTGATTACTATGAATACTGAATATTCTTTAAGTGTTTGTCTGTCATTTGAAATTATTCTGTTCAGAATTCTCTGCTGTGGAACAATGTTTTTGAACACTATACATATGTGTGTGTGTGTGTGTTTGTGTGTGTGTGTGTGTGTGTGTGTGTGTGTGTGTATAGTAATCAGGGAAATACAAATCAAAACAATTCTGAGATTCCACCTTACACCTGTCAGAATGGCTAACATCAAAAACACAAATGATAACATATGCTGAAGAGGATGTGGAATTGCTCAACTGCTGGTAGGAGTGCAAACTTGTAGAGCCACTTTGGAAATCAGTATGGTAGCATCTCAGAAAATTCAGAATCAACCTGCATCAAGACCACACTTGGGCATATACCCAATGGTTGCTCAATTAATTATACCACAAGACACTTGCTTAACTATGTTCATAGCAGTTTTATTTGTAATAGCCTGTACCTGAAATCAATATAGATGCCTCTGAAATAAAGAATGGAGGCTCTATCCAGGATCTCCTGCCCTGGGAATTGCAGCAAGCTCGTCTTGCCAGCAGAGGACCCTCCCACCAGGAGAGGAAGAGTCAGAGACCCATATGCACCCACCAAGAGACCTGTCAGTGATCTGGACCTGCTTGCACCCACCAGAAGAGAACCATGGACCCGTACTCACCAGGAAAGAAAGAGACCCCATCTGTACCCATTGAGAGAAGGAATGGGAAGATGACAATACAGGAACAAATTCAATGACAGAGAAAATAATATGGCATCACCAGAATCTAAGGAACCTACACCAGCAATATCTGAACATCACAACACAGATGAAACAGAGGGGATGACATAAAACCAACTTCATGAAGATGATAGAAACCCTAAATGAAGAAATAAGAAAATTTTTAAAGAAATGGAAGAAAAGACAAACCAAAAATTACAGGAAAAACAATTCAAACAGTGCACGGTTTGAAAGCTGAAAAAGAGACAATAAAAAAACAGTCTAAAGGAATGCTGGAACTAGAAAAAGTTGAGTAAGTGATCTGCAACTACAGATGCAAGCATAACCAACAGAATACAGGAGTTAGAAGAGAGAATCGCAAGCTTTGAAGATTCACTTGGAGAAATAGATTCATCCACCAAAGAAAACCTCAAGTCCAACAAATACCTGACATAAAATATTCAGGAAATAAAGGACTTTGTGAAACTGCCAACTCTAAGAATTAGAGGTATAGAAGAAGGTGAAGAAACCCAGCTCAAAGGTGCAGAATACATATTAAACAAAATCATGGACGAAAACTTTCCCAACCTAAAGAAAGACATGTCAATGAAGGTACAAGAAGCCTACATAACACCAAATAGAATGGATCACAAAAGGAATTCCCCTTGCTACTTAATAGTAAAAACCTGGAACATATAAAATAAAGAAAAATATTGAGAACACCAAAGGAAAAAGGCCAAGTAACATAAAAAGGCAAACCTATCAGAATCACTCCTGACTTCTCCATGGAAAATCTGAAAGCTAGATGGTCCTGGATAGATAATCTACCAACGCTAAGAGACCACGGATGCCAGCCTAGACTACTATACCCAGCAAAGCTTTCAATCACTATATATGGAGAAAACAAGATATTGCATGGCAAAACCATATTTAAGCAATATATATCCACAATCCATCACTACAGAAAGTACTGGAAAGAAAACTTCAATCTAAGGAAGGTAACTATTCTTACAAAAACATACCCAATAGATAATCCAACTTTACCAAAGGACAAAAGAAAAAGGGGGGTAAATTCACAATTACAGGACCACCAACAAATCAAAAATAAGCCAGAATTAACACTCAGTGGTCCTTAATTTCCCTAAATATTAATGGTCTTAATTTGCCTATAAAAAGACACAGGCTAACATAATAGATATGAAGACAGAATCCATCTTTCTTCTGCATACACCTCAACTTCAAAGACAGACATTGCCTCAGAGAAAAGGGTTGGGATAAGATTTTCCAATCAAATGAACCAAGATAAAAGCTGGTGTAGCTATCCTACTATCGAACAAACTAGACTTCAAACTAAAATCAATCAAAGAGATGAAGAAGTTCATTTCATATTCATCATAGGCAATATCCAACAGGATGAAGTCTCAATTATGAACATCTGTGCCCCCAAATACAAGGGCATCCATGTTTGTAAAAGAAAAATTACTAAAACTCAAATCACACATAACACCTCACACATTTATTGTGGGAGAATTCAACCCCACACTCTCACCACTAGACAGGACAACCAGACAGAAACTCAACAAAGAAACAAAGGATATAACTGAAGTTTTGACCCAACTGGTTTTAACAGACAACTATAGAACATTCCACCCAAACACAAGAGAACATATTTTCTTCTCAGCACCACACAGGACCTTCTCTAAAATCAACCACATACTTGCCAAAATAGCAAACCTCAACAGGTACAAAAAAATTGGAATAACACAATGTACCTTATCAGACCACAATGATTTAAAGTTAGAATTTAACAGCAACACAAATTGTAGAAACCATACAAACTCATGGAAATTGAACAATGAGCAATCGGACTATTCCTGAGTCAAGGAAGAAATAGAGAACAAAATATTAAAGACTTCCTAAAATTCAATGAAAATTAAGATACAACATTCCCAAACTTGTAGGACACTTAGACGGCAATATTAGCAGTACTAAGAGGAAAGTTCATAGCACTAAGTGCACATCTGAAAAAACTAGAGAATAGTCACACTAGAGAATTAACAGCACAACTGAAAACTCAAGAACAAAAAGGAGAAAACTCACCCAGGAGGAGTAGATACCAGGAAATAATCAAATTGAAGTCTGAAATCAATAAAGTTGCAACAAACAAAACAATACAAAGAATCAATGTAACAAAAAGTTGGTTCTTCAGGAAAATCAACAAGATAGACAAACCTTTATCCAAACTAACTAAAATTCAGAGAAGGAACATGCAAATCAACAAAATCAGGATGAAGAGGGGCATATAACAATGGAAAATGAGAACATCCAAAATTAAATCAACATAAGGAATCTAAGCAGACCTAGAACCCCTAATGAAATAGAAGCAGTCATAAAAACTCTCCCAAGTGAAGACAAGCCCAAGTCCAGATAGCTTCAGTGCAGAATCACTGCAGAAAATTAAAGAACAAATTTAAAGAACTCATTCCAACACTCTTCAATGTGTTCCACAAAATAGAAGCAGGGGGTTCATTGCCAAACTCTTTTTGTGAAGCTACAATTACCTTGATATCCAAGCGACACAAAGACACAATTAAGAAACAGAACTACAGAACAATCTCCCTCAGAAATTTTGATGCAAAAATACTCAATAAAACAAATTCAAGAACACATCAGAAAAATCATCCACCATGACAAATTGGATTCACCCAGGGATGCAGGGATTGCTTAACATAAAAAAATCTATCAATTTAATCTGCCATATAAACAAACTGCAAAAGAAAAACAACATGCAGAAAAAGCCTTTGACAAAATCCAACACCTCTTCATGACAAAGGTCCTTGAGAGATCAGGGATAACAGGAAAATAACTGAACATAATAAAAACAATATACAGTAAAGCAACAGCCAACATCAAACAAAACATAGAGAAACTCAATGCAATTCCTCTAAAATTAGGAACAAGACAAGGATGTACTCTCTCCCCATATCTCTTCAATGCTGTACTTGAAGTTCTAGCTAGAGCAATAAGACAAGAAAAGGAGATCAAGGAGATACAAATTGGAAAGGACGAGATCAAGCTTTCACTATTTGCAGATGATATGATAGTTTACATAAGTGACCGAAAAACTCTACAAGGGAACTCCTATAGCTGATAAACACCTTCAGCAAAGTGGCAGGATACAAGGTTACCTAAAAAATCAGCAGCCCTCTTATATACAGATGATAAATGAACTGAAAAAGAAATCAGAGAAACATCATCCTTTACAATAGCCCTAAACAACATAAAATATTTTGGGATAATGCTAACCAAACAAGTGAAAGACCTGGACAGCAAGAAATGTGGGTCTTAAAAAATTAAAGAAAATGCCAGAAAATGGAAAGATCTCCCATGCTTTTGGATTGGTAGGATTACATAGGAAAAATGGCAATCTTGCCAAAAGCAATCAACAGATTCAACACAATCCCCATAAAAATACCGGCACAATTCTTCACAGACCTTGAAAGACAAATTCTCAGCTTTATATGGAAAAACAAAAGACAAACAATAACAAAAACAACCCTATATAATACAGGAACTTCTGGATGAATCACAATCCTTGACTTCAAACTCTATTATAGAGCTATAGACCTGAAAACAGCTTGGTATTGGAACAAAAATAGACATGTAGATCAATGGAATCTAATTGAAAATCTTTATACTAACCCACACACCTACGCATACTTGATTTTTAACAAAGAAGCTAAAATTATACACTGGAAAAAAGACTATTTCTTCAACAATGATGCTGGCATAACTGGATTTTGGCATGTACAATACTGCAGATAGATCCATGTCTAACCCCATGAACAAAATTTAAGTACAAATGGATCAAAGACCTCAACATAAATCCAGCAACACTGAAACTCTTAGAGGAGAAAGTGGGAGGTACCCTTGAACAAATTGGTACAGGAGACTTCTTGCTGAATATAACAGAAGAAGCACTGACACTGAGATTGATAATTAATAAATGATCTTCCTGAAACTGAGAAGCTTCTGTAAGGCAAAGACACAGTCAACAAGACAAAAAGGCAGCCCACAGAATGAGAAAAGATATTCACTAACCCCGCATCTGATAGAGGGCTGATCTCCAAAATTTACAAAGAATTCATGAAGCAAGTCTCCAAAACACCAAAGAATCCAATTAAAAAGTAGGGCACAGAACTAAATAGAGAATTCTCAATACAGGAGATTAAAAAGACTGAGAGAAAGTGCTCAACATACTTAGCCATCAGGGAAATGGAAATCAAAACAACTCTGAGATACCATCTTACTCCAGTCAGAATGCCTAAAATAAAAAACACCAATGACAATTTATGCTGGAGAGGTTGTAGAGAGAGGGGAACACTCCTCCACTGCTGGTAGGAGTGCCAGCTTGTACATCCACTTTGGAAATCAGTATGGAGATTCCTCAGGAAAATGGGAATCAGTCTACCACAAGATCCAGCAATTCCACTCTTAGGCATATACCCAAAAGATGAACATTCATACAACAAGGACATCTGTTCAATTATGTTCATAGCAGCATTATTTGCAATAGCTAGATCCTGGAAGCAACCTAGATGCCCATCAACAGGAGAGTGGATAGAGAAAATATGGTACACCTACACAATGGATTGCTACCCAGCAGAAAAATACAATGGAATCTTGAAATTTGCTGGCACATGGATGGCACTAAAAGAAACCATCCTAAGTGAGGTAACCCAGTCACAAAACAACAAGCATGTTATATACTCACTCATATATGGATTGTAAGCCTGAAACAGGGAAGTGCTACAATAAAATCTCCAGCCAGAGAGTCTGGGAAACAGGGAGGACCCTTTAAAAGATATGGATGGTAACCCAGAGAAGGGGAAGAGGACAGATTCTGATGGGATTGGGAGGATAGGCAGTGGGGTGGGGTGAAGAAAAAGCAGAGAAGGAAATGAGGTGAAGAGGAGGGGAGAGGAAGACATGGGGTAGCAGCATACTTGAGTAGGGGGGAAGAATTGATGAGAGAAGGATGAGAGATACCATAAAAGAAAGAGCCATTATAGTTCCATTATAGTTTTGAAGAGCGATCTGGTACTAGTGAGATGTCCAGAGGCCTACAAGGATGACACCAGCTAGCAAACTAACCAATAGTGTAGAGACTACCTCAAATGCCCTTCCCTGATAAAGTGATTGATGACTTCCTTGTATGCCATCCTAGAGCCTTCATCCAGTGGCAGAAAGAAGCAGAGGCAGACACCCACAACTAAACACTGAACTGAACTCCTAGAACCCAGCTGCAGAGAGGCAGGAGTGATGAGCAAAGGAATTTTGACTTGGTGGGGAAAACCCACAGAATCATCTGACCTGAACAAGGGGGAGCTCATAGACCCCAGATTGATAGCCGAGAGGCCAGCAAGGGACTGATCCAGACCACCTGAACATGGGTGTTATTGAAGAGGTCTCAGCATCCTTTGGGGTGTCAGGCAATATATCAGCATTTATCTCTATCATCCAGATGGACTTTGGAAGCCCATTCCACATGGAGGGTTGCTGTCTCCACCTGGACACATGGGGGAGGGCCTAGG
The DNA here is from genome assembly GCF_017639785.1 of Mesocricetus auratus. Classification (NCBI taxonomy): domain Eukaryota; kingdom Metazoa; phylum Chordata; class Mammalia; order Rodentia; family Cricetidae; genus Mesocricetus; species Mesocricetus auratus. The sequence continues at coordinate 81,766,874 of NW_024429193.1, read as the reverse complement.
CCCATCCACAGATCATATGGCAGACTTTTGAGATTCCCCAATGAAGGGCCTCACCCTCCTTGTAGAGTGGAATGGGGATTTGAGGAGGGGATGGGGAAGGCTTGAAGGAGAGCAGTAGAGGAGGGGAGGGAGAGTGAGCTGGGTTTGACATGTGAAGCAAATTTGTTTCTAATTTCAATTTAAAAAATACTAACATAAAAATACTTCAACCTTAAAAAAAAGAATGGATAAAGAAAATGTGGTGCATACCCTGATTGTGTTTCTTTGATTGGGTTTCCTCAATTTGGGAGCACAGTGGGAGAGAGGAAGAAGGGGAGGGAAGGAGAAGGGGAGAGGGAGAACAGGAGGGATCAGGAAGACTGAGACAGGGAAAGAATAGAGGGCAAGAAAGGAGATGCCTTGATAAAGGGAGCCAGTATAAGATTGGAGAGAGGCCTAGTACCAGAGAAATGTTTGGGGATTCACAGGATGACCCCAACTAATAACCTAGGCAGTGGTAGAGATGCTCTATAATGAGATTGATGACTACCTTGGTTGCCATTCCTAGAGCCTTCATCCAACAGTTGATTGACGCAGAAGCAGGCACCCACAGCTAAGCACTGAGCCATACTCCTGGAATCCAGTTGTGAATAAGTAGGAGGGATAAACAAAGGAGTCAAGACTGTGCTGGAGAATCCCACAGAAACAATTGACTTGACCTAGTGAGAGCATGCCAACTCTAGTTGTAAAGCAGAGGAACCAGAATTGTACCAAACCAAGCTCTTTGAAAGTGGGTGCCAGGTAGAAGGCCAGGGCAGCAGATAGCACCCCGAACAATGGAGCCAGTGTTTATCCCTAGTGAACAGATGGAATTTGGGTGCCCATTTCCTATGGAGGATTACTATTGCAGCCCAGATACACAAAAGTGTGCCTAGGCCCTCCCATAAATGATGTGATGAACTTTGATACCACCCCCCCAGAGGGCCTTACTATTCTTGGGGAGTGGGTGGGAGTGGGTTTGGGGGTGTCAGTGGGAAGCATTGGAGGATGGGAGAGCAAGGAAATGGGAGAATTGTATGTAAAATAAGATTGTTTATAAAATAAAAAGAAATTATAAAGTGAAAAAAAGAAAATGTGATATATTGACACAATGAAGTATTACCAGCTGTTAAAATAATGACAAATAGAAAATTTGAATTCAATTGGATGGAACTAGAAAAAAACATACTGAGTGAATTAACCCAGGCCCGAAAGACAAACATGGTACATTTTACTCATAAGTTTATATTAGCTATAAAATAAAGATAACCATGTTACAATCCATGATTTATATATGTTCATTTGTCTTATTATGAGGAAAGTATAGTATTTTCTGGACTATATACTGACTTTATTGGTGAGGATTTTAGAATATTTTTTTCAGTTTTAACAAAGTGCTATGTCGCCTGGTGGTGGTGAACACCTTTAATCCCAGCACCCAGGAGGCAGATGCAGGCAGATCTCTGTGATTTCGAGACCAGCCTGGTCTACAGAGCAAGTTCCAGGACAGACTCCAAAGCCACAGAGAAACCCTGTCTTGAGAAATCAAAAAAATAAAATAAAATAAAATAAATACAAACACCTATATCTATGCTTTCTTAGGAGAATAATAAACTTATTACATTATATATAACTTTGTTGTTAGAAATATTAAATGAACTTTTTTCTTAAGATATATGCAACACATTAAAATAAAATAGTAAATGGATGGAGCTTAAAAAATTCTGTATGAAATTAGGCAATTTATATTTGTGATATATTATTGGAAAAAATTGATTTTCTTTCCAATTTAATGTTCTCTCTGAGAGATGGCTAAAGGTTCTAATAACTAAGTTCATAAAAATATGAAAGTTGATTATCTCCTGATATTCTACAAAGATTAAATATACATTATCAATAATACTGTTGAGTATATTCAAATTCTATAAACAGAAAATTTGTCATATGCATTAGATATTATACAAGTGAATCAGACTTCAATAGCGTTCAGACTGATATAAAGACAAACAGAAAACAATAAAATCCAATAAAGTTTTGAAGTAACTTTACTCTTTTGTCCACATTGGTAATAGTGCTTATTGTCAGTGTTGCCTCTATAATTTGTCTTTCTCCCCAAAATTCTTCAGTGAAGTCCTAACAATTATGAGCTAATACCTTTTGACATAAACTTTAATTTGTTTAAAAACAAGATGCTATTAATTTACTTTTATTTAAAGGAAATGTAGAGGAAAAACTATAATAGCATATAATCATCTCAAGAACAAAAGTGTAGAAAGTGGTAAGGTTTTAATTTTATTTTCCAATTCAAGAGCATTTTTGTGATTTGTCATGTCTAATCGCTTCATTTTAGTGGGAATCCATGATCGCCATTATTGTTTCTGGTCTTCTAGTGCTGCTTATTAAAAGTGTGGGTATACAACCCTTGAAGATCTCTGAAGGGCTCAGGTAGATCCGATTCCTAGGAAAAATAAATGTTTTCTAAAAGATATTTCCAGTATTGTTCCATTATCCTTAGGATAATTTCTTCCTTTTTATTATATTTTTAATTTTTGTTTTTAATTTTCAGGTGGTATATTTTTTGTCAATTTTCCCTGCGATAAGCTTTCTATATCCTTTCTTCACCTAAAATGACATCTTTGATTAAATTCTAAATCCTTCCTTAAGAAAATCAATTCATCTGGACATAATTTATAGTAAGGTGCTAAACTCTCTATTTAGCTCTATTTAGCATGTACCTGATGTCTAATAACTGATACTTAATGCTCTTCAAGGACATTTAAAATTTTGGAAGAATTGCTTAGCTTTTCTTTTCCCAACTAATATATTTTTTATGTGGATGGGCATTCTGCCTGCATGTGTATTTGCTCAGGCAGTGCCTATGTTGGGCAGAGAAGGGCATGAGATCCACAAGAACTGGAATTTCAGAAATTTGTGAGTTGCAATGTGGGTGCTGGAATTAAATTTGGGTCATCTGGAAGAGTAACCAGTGCTCTCAACTATGGAGCCATTTCTTCAACCCTGACTCTCCTTTACATGTCAACTTTCACATTCAATCAAGGAAGAAAGTAAACAAGAATCTTCCCATCCATCCACTGTCTGGACTCTCTGGAGTCTAAGTTACATAAGACGCCATTTCAATTCAAACGTTCTCGCTCTGTTAGGGTGATATTATAATCAGTGCAAGAGATAGTGAAGTAGTTGAGTAAACACGAACGTGAAAATGTGCAGCTTTTATTGTGACCATCTTGCTTACCCTCAGAAATGCCATTAGAATAGAGATGATCATGATATTTGATAGAAATATCCTCATTTGGATATATAATCATACAGTGATGGATTTTCATTCTAAATGTAGGAAAAGCTGTATTATAATATGCAGTTCGATGACAAGTCGATGTGAGCTACCATGCAGTTGTTTTGAATTGAACACAGGTCCGTTGAAATAGCAGGCAGGGCTCTTAGTCAGTGAGCCATTGCTCCAGCCCCCTATGTCACTATTTATTTTTTTTATTTTCCAGTTTAAATTTAGATAAGAAACGAGGTTGCTTCACAAGTCAGTTCCAGGTCCCTCTCCCATTCCCTCCCCTCCTCCCGTGCCCTTCCCCCAACCCCCCCCCCCCTTATCCGCTCATTCCCCCAGGGAAGGTGAGGCCCTCCATGGGGGTGTCTATAGTCTGTCATTTCATATAGGGCAGGGCCTAGAACCTTCTCCAAGAGTTCAGGGTGAGAGTGCACCTCACATTGTTCTATGGGAGTCCAAAGTCCGTGTGTATACTTGGGATGGGTACTGATCTGCTGCCCAAGGCTCAATAGATTACCTAGGCCTCCAAACTGACACCCACATTCAGGGGGGTATTGATCAGTCCCATGCTGGATTCCCAGGCTGATGCCTGGGATTCAAGAGTTAACCTTTGTCTGGTCAGCTGTTTCTGGGGGTTAAAAGAGCCCAGTCTTAACCCCTTTGATCACCAGTCCTCCCTCTCTGTTACTGGCTTCCTTGAGTTCAGCTCAGTACTTAACCAAGGGAGTCTGCCTCTTCTTCGATCAGCCACTAAATGAAGTTTCTGTTTCCCAGACTCTCTGGCCATAGGATTGTAGGCTGGCACTCCCCAGATCTATGTCTAAAATCCATATATGAGAGAGTACATGCCAAGTTTCTCTTTTTGTGACTGGGTTACCTCACTCAGGATGGTTTCTTCTAGTGTCATCCATTTGCCTGCGAATCTCATGATTACATTATTTTTTTCTGCTGAATAGTACTCCATTATGTAGATGTACCACATTTTCTCTATCCACTCTTCGGGTGAGGGACATCTAGGTTACTTCCAAGTTCTGGTTATAACAAATAAAGCTGCTATGAACATAGTGGAACAGACATCTTTGTTGTATGAATGGGCATCTTTTGGATATATGCCTAAGAGTGGAGTTTCTGGGTCTTGTGGTAGGTTTATTCCCATTTTTCTGAGGAATCTCCATACTGATTTCCAAAGTGGCTGAACCAGTTGGCACTCCCACCAGCAATGGAGGAGTGTTCCCCTTTCACCACATCCTCTCCAGCATAAATTGTCATTGGTGTTTTTGATTTTAGCCATTCTGACAGGAGTGAGATGATATCTCAGAGTTGTTTTGATTTGCATTTCCCTGATGGCTAAGGATGTTGAGCACTTTCTCAAGTGCCTCTCAGCCATTTTAGACTCCTCTATTGAAAACTCTCTATTTAGTTCTGCAGCCCACTTTTTAATTGGGTCCTTTGCTGTTTTGGAGACTTGCTTCTTGAGTTCTTTGTAAATTTTGGAGATCAACCCTCTGTCAGATGTGGGATTAGTGAATATTTTTTTCCCATTCTGTGGGCTGCCTTTTTGTCTTGCTGACTGTGTCCTTTGCCTTACAGAAGCTTCTCAGTTTCAGTAGGTCCCATTTATTAATTATTGATCTCACTGTCTGTGCTACTGGTGTTATGTTCAGGAAGCTGTCTCCTGTACCAATTCGTTCAAGGGTACCACCCACTTTCTCTTCTAAGAGGTTCAGTGTGGCTGGATTTATGTTGAGGTCTTTGATCCATTTGCACTTAAGTTTTGTGCATGGTGATAAACATGGATCGATCCGCATTCTTCTACATGCCAGTCTCCAATTATGCCAGCACCATTTGTTGAAGATGCTTTCTTTATTCCATTGTATATTTCTAGCTTCTTTGTCAGAGATCAGATGTTTGTACGTGTGTGGGTTAATACCCGGGTTTTCAATTCGCTTCCATTGGTCTACCTGTCTATTTTTGTGCCAATACCAAGCTGTTTTCAGGACTATAGCTCTATAATAGAGCGTGAGGTCAGGGATGGTGATGGCTCTGGATGTTGCCTTGTTGAACAGGGTTGTTTTGGCGATCCTGGGTCTTTTGTTTTTCCATACAAAATTGATTATTGTTCTTTCAAGGTCTGTGAAGAATTGTGCTGGGATTTTAATGGGGATTGCATTGAATATGTAGATTGCTTTTGGCAGGATTGCCATTTTTACTATATTGATCCTACCTATCCAAGAGCATGGGAGATCTTTCCATTTTCTGAGGGCTTCTTTAATTTCTTTCTTTAAAGATTCAAAGTTCTTACGATACAGGTCTTTCTCTTGTTTGGTTAGCGTTACCCCAAGGTATTTTATGTTGTTTGTGGCAATTGTAAAGGGTGATGTTTCTCTGATTTCTATTTCAGCCCTTTTATCATCTGTATATAGTAGGGCTACTGATTTTCTTGAGTTGATCTTGTAGCCTGCCACTTTGCTGAAGGTGTTAATCAGCTGTAAGAGTTCCCTGGTAGAGTTCTTTGGGTCATTGATGTAAACTATCATATTGTCTGCAAACAGTGAAAGTTTGACCTCTTCCTTCCCAATTTGTATCCCCTTGATCCCCCTTTGTTGTCGTATGGCAATAGCTAGAACTTCAAGTACCATGTTGAAAAGGTATGGAGAGAGTGGACAGCCTTGTTTTGTTCCTGAATTTAGAGGAATTGTGTTGAGTTTCTGTCCATTTAGTTTGATGTTGGCTGTTGGTTTACTGTATATAGTTTTTATTATGTTTAAGTATGTCCCTGTTATCCCAGATCTCTCCAAGACCTTTATCATGAAGGGGTGTTGGATTTTGTCAATGGCTTTTTCAGCATCTAGTGAGATGATCATGTGATTTTTGTTTTTCAGCATGTTGATATGGTGGATTAAGTTGATCGATTTTCATATGTTGAACCATCCCTGCATCGCTGGGATGAAACCTACTTGATCGTGGTGAATGATTGTTTAGATGTGTTCTTGGATCCGATTTGCCAGTATTTTATTGAGTATTTTTGCATCAATGTTCATGAGGGATATTGGTCTGAAGTTCTCTTTCTTAGTTGTATCTTTGTGTGGCTTGGGGATCAAGGTTATTGAAGCCTCATAGAAAGAGTTTGGCAAAGACCCTTCTGCTTCTATTGTGTGGAACACTTTGAGAAGAAATGGTATAAGCTGTTCTTTGAATTTCTGGTAGAATTCTGCACTGAGGCCATCTGGACCTGGACTTTTTTTGGTTGGGAGACTTTTGATGACAGCTTCTATTTCCATAGGGGTTATAGGTCTATTTGAATCACTTATTTGTTTTTGATTTAGTTTTGGCAAATGATAGCTGTCCAGGAAGTCATTCATTTCCTTTAAATTTTCGAATTTTGTGGAGTACAGGTTTTCAAAGTATGACCTAATGATTCTCTGGATTTCCTCAGAGTCTGTTGTTATATCCCCCTTTTCATTTCTGATTTTGTTAATTTGCGTGTTCACTCTCCACTGTTTGGTAAGTTTGGACAAAGTTTTGTCTATCTTGTTGATTTTCTCAAACAACCAACTCTTCGTTGCATTGATTCTTTGTATTGTTTTCCTGGGTCCACTTTATTGATTTCAGCCCTCAATTTGATTATTTCCTGGCATCTACTCCTCCTGGGGGAGTTTGCTCCTTTGTGTTCTAGAGCTTTTATCTGTGATGTTAATTCTCTGGTATAACTGTTCTCCTGTTTCTTCATGTGAGCACTTAGTGCTATGAACTTCCCCCGTAGCACTGCTTTCAAAGTGTCCCATAGGTTTGGGTATGTTGTGTCTTCATTCTCATTGAATTCGAGGAAGTCTTTAATTTCTTTTTTTATTTCCTCTATGACCCAGGGATGGTGCAGTTGAGCATTATTCAATTTCCATGAGTTTGTAGGTTTTCTGCAATTTGTGTTGTTGTTGAATTCTAATTTTAAGGCATGGTGGTCTGATAAGATGCATGGAGTTATTCCAACTTTTTTGTAGCTGCTGAGGTTTGATATGTTGCCAAGTATGTGGTCGATTTTTGAGAAGGTTCCATGTGGTGGTGAGAAGAAGGTATATTCTTTTTTATGTGGATGAAATGTTCTATAGATATCTGATAATCCCAGTTGGGTCATTACTTCTATTAGACCCTTTGCTTCTTTTTTGAGTTTCTGTCTGGCATTCCTTTCTTGTGGTGAGAGTGGTGTGTTGAAATCTCCCACTCTAACTGTGTGGGGCTTTAGATGAGATTTAAGTTCTAATAATGTTTCTTTAACGAATGTGGATACCTTTGTATTTGGGGCATAGATGTTCAGGATAGACACTTCATCTTGGTGGGTTTCACCTGTGATGAGTATGTAATGACCTCCTTCATCTCTTTTGATTGATTTTATTTTAAAGTCTAGTTTTTTAGATATTAGGATTGCTACCCCTGCTTGTTTCTTGGGTCCATTTGATTGAAAAATTTTTTCCCAACCTTTAACTCTCAGGTAATGTCTGTCTTTGAGGGTGAGGTTTGTTTCTTGTATGCAGCAGAAGGAATGCTTCTGTCTTAGAATCCATTCTGCTAGTCTGTGTCTTTTTATGGGTGAGTTAAGGCCGTTAATATTGAGGGACATTAATGACCATTGATTGCTCATCCTTCTTCGATTTGCGATGGTTGTTGTTGGTGGAATTATGGGTGGAATTTCACCCCTTTGTTCTTTTGGCTGTTGATAGAGAGGGATTCTCTAATGCTTATGTTTTTCTGGTTGTAGTTAGCTTCCTTGGGTTGGAGGTTTCCTTCCAAAATTTTCTGTAGGGCTGGGTTAGTGGACACATATTGCTTGAATCTAGTTTTGTCATGGAATATCTTGTTTTCTCCGTCTATAGTGATTGAGAGCTTTGCCGGGTATATTAGTCTGGGCTGGCATCCATGGTCTCTTAGTGTAGGTAGAATATCTATCTAGGACCTTCTGGCTTTCAGAGTTTCCATGGAGAAATCAGGTGTAATTCTGATAGGTCTGCCTTGATATGTTACTTGACCTTTTTCCTTAGCTGCTCTTAATATTCTTTCTTTATTCTGTATGTTTGGGGTCTTGATTATTATGTGGCGAGGGATTTTTTTGTGGTCCACTCTATTTGGTGTTCTGTAGGCTTCTTGTACCTTCATTGGCATGTCTTTCTTAAGGTTGGGAAAGTTTTCTTCTATGATTTTGTTGAATATGCCTTCTGCCCCTTTGAGGTGGATTTCTTCTCCTTCTATACCTATTATTCTTAGGTTTGGTTTTTCATGGTGTCCCATATTTCCTGGATGTTTTGTGCTAAGGATTTGTTGGATTTAAGGTTTTCTTTGGTTGATAAATCCATTTCTCCTAGTGTATCTTCAACACTTGAGATTCTCTCTTCCATCTCTTCTATTCTGTTGGTAATGCTTGTATTGGTAGTGCCTGACTGTTTGTCCAGCTTTTCTATTTTCTGCCTTTCTTCAGATTGTGTTGTTTTTAATATCTCTATTTCAGTTTTCAACCCTTGCAGTGTTTGCATTGCTTCTTGCAATTTTCTGTTTATCTGTTCGTCCGTTTGTTGCCTTTTATGAATTTTTTGGTTTGTTCTTTCTTCCATTTCTTGCATTTTTTTGGTTTGCTTTTTGTTCCATTTCTCGCATTTTGTGCTTTGTTTCTTCTTCCATTTCCTGCCTTTTTTGGTTTGTTTCTTCTTCCAATTCTTGCACTTTTTGCTCTGTTTTTTCTTCCATTTCTTGCATTTTTTGCTTCATTTCTTCTTCCATTTCCTGCCTTTTTTGGTTTGTTTTTTCTTCCAATTCTTGCATTTTTTGGTTTGTTTTTTCTTCCATTTCTTGCATTTTTTGGTTTGTTTTTCTTCCATTTCTTTGTGGGATTTTCCAAGATCCTCTTTTAGGGCCTCTATCATTTTCATGAAAGTGCTTTTAAGGTTGTTCCCTTCTGCTTTGTTCGCATTGGAATGTTGGGGTCTTACTGGTGTGGAGTCTCTAGAATCTGGCGGTGTCATATTTGTTTTTCTGTTGCTGACTGTGTTTTTGTATTGTCTCTTTCCCATCTCTTCTTCTAGTGGGTGCACAAAGAGCCCCTTACTGGTCTGGGGACCAGAGTTCCCTTTTTGGTGGGTGCTAGCAAGTCCAATAATCTGGTGGTTCTTCTATTCCTTGTCCAAATGCTGGTCCCATGGGTGGAGAAGAAGAACAGGAATCTGGGGCGCTTAGCCTCCTACCTGGTCCCCTGGACCCTATGCTGTGTCCTGTTGTACCTGATCCGGAACAGCTACTCCCCTGGTCTCCCTGGCTCCTCTGGTTTCCTGGTCTCGTTGGTGGGAGAGAAGATCTGGAGTCTGGGGTGCTTGGCTCCCGCCGGGATTGGGAGCTCTGTGCAGTTCCCAGGTGATCTGCAGGCACTGGAACACAGGCCGGGAAGCTGCCCTGTTTACCTAATGCTGTCAGAGGGGAAAGCTACTTCCCTGGACTCCCAGGCTCCTCTTGTTTCCTGGTCTCGATGGTGGGAGAGAAGATCTGGAATCTGGGGTGCTTGGCTCCAACCGGGATTGGGAGCTCTGTGCAGTTCCCAGGCGATCTGCAGGCACTGGAGCACAGGCCGGGAAGCTGGCCTGTTTACCTGATGCTGCCCCTATGTCACTATTTAAATGCGCATCTCCATGTAAGGTTTTCTTTAGCATTATTTGAAACTATTTGTATACATCTGTGTCAGGTACAGTTATTGAAAAAATATTGTCACCTTACTGAAATAGACTGAACCTAACTTTGGAACTATTTTTTATTTTTCAGGCAGAACTTAATCATTCATGAAATATAAAAAAAATTCTAAAATTATTTAAATATTGAAAATAAAATTATTACATTAGCATTCTTAAAGAACTGAATAATATATATATATATAAATTGTGAATATATTTCAAACTGCACTGATTTCTTTACTTTTTATAACTCCTGGAGAAAGTTAATTGAAACAAGGCATTTGTTTTAATTTGATTTCATGTAAGTGATAAAACTTTAAGGCATTTGTTTTATTTCAGAGCAATAAAATTACAGTGAACACTGTGCTATCACAAGGACTCTGACTTTCTCATGGAAAACTCATTCATTATCAGATCATCAAGCCACCAGCAACACAAAACTAATGAAAATTGTCTGCTGAAACTGATAGTTCCCGTTAATTTCTTCGACTATAGTGCTTCATTTCATTTTAGAAGTATTTTTTTATAATTATGGTTAACACGACCAGGCATGCCTTTTTAATTTTACATTGAAAATCAAATTCTAACATGAGGCATCTTGAAGAAATAAAAGAAATTTGACTTGAAAATATGAATGAACTTCATGTACATATAGATAATGTAACATTAATTTATGATTATTTCTTTCCTTTTTATTTAAATTAGAAACAAGCTTCTATACATGCCAATCCCAGGTCCCTCTCCTTCCCCTCCTCCCTTGCCCATCACCAACCCCCTATCCTACCCCTTTCTGCTCCCCAGGGAGGGTGAGGCCTTCATAGAGGATCTTCAAAGTTTGTCATGTCATTTGGAGCAGGGTCTAGGGCCTCCCCCGTGTATCTAGGCTGAGAGAGTATTCCTCTTTGTGGAGTGGACTCACAAATTCCATTTGTATTCTAGGGTAAAATGCTGATCTACTACCAGAGTGCCCATAGACTGCCCAGGCTGCCTAACTGACACCCACGTTCAGGGGGTCTGGATTCCCAGCTATCAGTCTGGGGTCCATGAGCTTCCCCTTGCTCAGGTCAGCTATTTCTGTAGGTTTCTCCAGCCTGGACTTGACCCCTTTGCTCATTGCCCCATCCTTTCTGTCACTGGATTCCAGGACTTCAGTTCATTGTTTAGCTGTGGGTCTCTGCTTCTGCTTCCATCAGCTACCAGATGAAGGCTCTAGGATGGCATATAAGGTAGTCATTAATCTCATTATTTGGGAAGGGCATTTAAGGTAGCCTCTCAATTATTGCTTAGATTGTGGTGAGTGTAGGTTTTATATATTTGCTTAAATTGTAAATTATTGAAACTCCTTATTTCTCCTAAATACAAAGTATGGTTAGTGGGAATGATGATTAATACTGATTTCCAAACTGACAGGTTCTAGAATCACCTAGGAGACAAGTTTCTGGGCACACCTGTGAGGTGAGAAGATCTACCCTATGTATAGACAGTACAGTTAAATGGGCCCAGACCCAAAACTCAATAAAAAGAACTGAGTCTAGCAGCAATGTTCATTCTTCTGTCTCATGACTGTGGATGAAATGTGGGCAACCTGTTTCCTGTTACTGCTTACAAATCTTCTCTGCCATAATAGACTGCATAGGCTCTTAAATTCTAAACCAAGTTAAAAATACCCCTAGCTTAAATTGCTGCTAAATAGGTGCTAGGTCACAGCAATGAAACAGTGTAACAAGGTGAGTCAGAAAACATATATGTACCTGGCTACTCCTTTTAATTTTGGGGGAAAATGGAAAAAGTTATAGTTTAAACAAAATGGGGGAAATTTTAATAAAATTATAAATCAGAAGTAAGCACAGGAATTGTACTATTGTTTATTTTAGGAAAACATGGCATTTATATGCCTACAAAACAGAAAAGCTTATAAGTCAATTTTGCATGAGGGAAAATTAAATGAATTTTTAATAATGTTTTTGGATCTTGTAATAGTCATAACAGGTGTTTTGTTTTGTTTTTATCCATTCACCATATCTAGAGAAACCCAAACCCTTATGATGGGGAAAAAAAACAAAACAAAACTTGTAACTTCATATACTGAAGTTGATGCATTTTTTTAAAATCTACAGATGTTTACGGAAACATGGGAAATGTCTTACAATTGTAGAAAAAATGTGTAACTTTTTACTAAAAATTAGTAATATTTAATCACTTTTTAAAAGCATATAATTCAATGTCTGCTCATTATAAATTACACAAAGTCATATTGCTAAGTGGTTATTTTCTAGAGATTGTTAATTGACAAATTTAGGACACTGGTATTATCAAAAGAGTGAGAATTAGAAAAGATTTTTCAACACTTCAATATCGCACCTGCTGTGCGGCCTGCATCCGAGAATGTAGCAAGGTGGTCGGGATAGATGACACAGAGACCGGTCGGTTGCTTTAAGAAAAACTTTATGCTTCCCAAGTCAGCTTAGGAGGAGATTCCAAGTCCGCTTAGGAGAGAGAAGTCTCTCAGGAGAAGTCTCTCCAAGAAAAAAGAGCTTCCCTTTTTAAGGACTTCTGTCATCCATCTACATACAATTCTTTCCAGACTTCTCACCCTCCTGGCTGGTGGTTTAATCTCCAGCCCCAGAATCGGGGAGACACAGCAGGGGGGAACAGGAAGAGGCATCTAGCCATAGGGGGTGTCAAAGTCATGGTGTTTCAGTGAGCAAGCCCTTATCTGAGCCCTATCAAGAGCTTTATAGCACTGAATTGTTTTCAGTAAACATTACACAGCTGCCTGCTCCCAGGCCGAAGGGGAAGTGGGTTTCGGCTCAAGGTCTGGTGTCCCCACACTTCAATGCAGATTTCAAATGAGAAAACATCTTTTAAAATATTAGACCCAATGGTATTTAAGTAAATGATGCTTCTACTTTTTCTAAAAGTTTTGATGTATACAAACCATGGGTTACACCATTTTAACACATTATCTGCTGGGAAATAAGTCATTAGTCACCTACTAGAGTGACAAGTCTTCATCCAGAGACATCTCACAACACTTACTTAGCATGTTTCATATCTCAGACTTTCTCCATCCAGTTCTGCTTCATTGTTCTTCATAAAACTATTCATAAGTAGCAGCATATATATTAGAATTGCTTTTAAAGCAGGACACCAGGGATTATATTTATACTTCAGATATGTAACATTAGAATTCATTACAGAAATTGAACAGACTATAAATGATGGGATAGAAACCAAGTAACATTTTGTAATGAATAATTGTAGCAATGGTGAACTTTAATAGCAAAAATAACAGGTTTGCTTCACTTCACAAATGAGGTCAGTTATATTATCAGAAGAAAATTACTATAGACTCAATACACTAAAAACATTCTCACCATTAGGTGAGAAAATAGAATTTTGTTTTCAATATTCATTTAGTCAAAATACTTCTATTATCTGAAAATGCAAATTGGTATGGGATAGGCAGTGAACTAGCTGAACTCAAGGTTTTTTGTTTCTTTTAAATTTGAAAGGGAAGAAATCTGAAAGGCTCAAAATGAAATTGCTTCATCAGAATTCACATTTGATTTCTATCGTTTCAGCTGCTCAGCTGCATCAGGCTCAACCGACTCGATTCCCAGCTGCATTACTCAAGGATGCTATTCAAGAAGGAGTGCTTGCAATGTGTTCGGCAGTGAATCCTGGGCTAATTAAAAGAAACATGCAGCTGTGTGTTAGGAAGGCTTTCGGTGATTGTGAGGTGCTAAAAAAGCTTTTCGGTTGGATTTTGTTCCTTATACCCTGAATCTGTAGTCTTCCCTTTTAGGAAAATTAGTACGAAGTTTTCATGAATGAATGAATTCCTTGCTTTCTTCTTCATCTTACAACCTCATCAAATATGTATTGTACATGAATTCTTGTTTTTAAAGAGATCTTCCCACTCCCAAATAATGGTAGGATAGAAGACTTCACCCTACTGGAAGCTTCTACAGCTTACACTCCTAAAATCCTCACATTAAAAGAGAAAAATGTGCTTTAAAAATGCATTCTCATTAGAGAAGAACTGCAAAATATCTGTAGTTTTGCTGTGGGCTGGTTTTCTCCTCACCAACTGTGAAACTCCATCATTGCTAGTGTGACTCCAACACTAAAGCCACAGGAAAACTAGTAGAAGGAGGGAGGGATGACACCTACAAAGAAAGGAGAGATCTTTATTTCATTCTACTAGAAAAAAGTGGGGAGAAGCAGATACCTCTCTTTCATCCTACTAGATAAGGGAATGGACAGGCCATGGAATTCAGGACTTTTAGTTTCCTTCTTGGAAAACACTATTTTTTCCTCATCTCAAAAGATTAGAAGGTGCTAGCAAACTAATAAATGGAAAAATTATGTACAATAGGCTGTGTTAAAACAATGTTTTTCAAATGTGCAGAGAGCAGTAGAATCACTTGAGCAGTGTTTGTGACCTGTGATCCCTGGCTCCTGAATAGTGCCACTGACTTCAGTTGCCAATATCTGAAGCCTGTATACCTCCCTTTTTATTCATAAACAAAGTCACTGTCTGTCATTTTTGACTTAAGCAGAAGCAGCACACAAATTAAGGCAAGGACATAAGCAATTCTTGGAACTAGAGCTTTTCTGTAAAATAATACTTATGCTAGAATCACATGGCCTGTCTTTCAGTTAGTCTGGGTCTGATCCACACTTTCAGTTTATTTTCTTTCTCCTCTTCAAGAATTCTTTTGCTTCTAGTGACATAATTGGATAAGTAGAACTGAGGAATCCTATATGTAAATTCCACACCTCGAAATTCATACTCCACAAACCAGAACAAAGATATATTAGTTGGTATCTTCAATTTTGAATTAATGGGCATTGAGAAAGTGGATGGTAGAACTCAGTAGGAACACAGTTAAAAAATAAAACAAAAGACAGAACCCAGTACTAGGGGACAGACATTCTGTCTTCCTTATTGAAGAAGAGACTACTATTAAATTTTAAATATGGGGGGATAGAGAGAACCTAGATTCAATTCCCAGCACACACATGGCAGATCACAAACATCTACAGAACTACTTCTAGGGGCTCTGGTGCCCTCTTCTGAGGTCTATAGATACCAGACAAGCTCACAGTACACAGGCTTGCATGCAGACAAGCACTCATACATATAAAATAAAATAAATTAAAAAATTTAAAGGAGTTTTGTGAAATATTTCAAAATAGTATCATTAATTAAAATTCACTTAAAGATTCATATGTGTATTATATTATATATATATATATATAATTGCTGTAGTAATGAATCAGTTGGACATATTTCCATGGTTAATTTAGACAACATAACAAATTCTAATCCTAATGTTCTAGAGTGTTTCATTTTTCACAAGACCTGTTGAGCTGTTCTTATCTGGTCTTAAATAAAATTCTGAAAGAATGAAGAATTGCTATTCATTTTATATCAGAAGAATGCTCTAGCTGGACATTGAATGAACTCATATAAGCTTATGTACCAACAAGAATTTCGGAGAGCAGTGTTCTCCTCCCATTAGGACCATCATCTGCATCAAAGCGTCTGTGTCTACATTCAAAAGGTCTTTAGCAAGAGGCCTTTTGACTGGTGAGATCTCAGCTATCCTTTCCGATACCTCCTTGTTATTTGTGTGCATAATTGCCCTGATTGTATATGGCCTTACTGGGGAGATATTAGAGAATATAGAGGATAGAAGGTTAATTAAATCAGGAGATCCAACCATGCAGCAACAGAGAAGTCATCATTTATACTAAGGGGTTTTTTTTGGTAGTATGACTGTTATGTGGGCACCTATTTTACTGTAAATAACCATTGGCCAAGCTCTATAAATAAACCTAATAAGAATATTGGTTCACCAGTTTAGATGAGGATATAATCATTATTTTTGTCTATCATTGGCACTCTGCGATGAACAGGCACTTATTGTAGTTTCCCCAGAAAGAGTTCTTACAACATAGACTGATGATAAAAAGAAGATTGAAAATGTATTAACAGGCTGGACAAGAGAGAGAGAGGGGAGGGGAAGGGAGGGAGGGGGGAGAGAGAGGGAGAGAGAGACAGAGAGGAGATAAGTAATTCTGAACCTCACCTTAAGAAGAGAGGACAGAAAGAGCTATAAGTGGTTATGACTTTAAACAGTATTTTCTAGACACAGCAGGGTAGATACACACGAGAATTCACAGTGGCTATGACAGCATGCATAAAACCTGTGCAAGCTCAAATCAGACAAATTCACTGCTTAAAAATCGAGAGTGGCCACATAATCCCATCCCCAGCAGATGATCTGTTGGGATTTAATAGTTGCTAGGAAAGACAGAATCAGCTTTCTTTAACTGGTGACATCTGGTTAATCACACCCATTCCTGGTCTGATTTTACTCCCCAGAGTGGTTGAGCTTCACTGGACATGATGGATTTAAAAGTAAATAAATGAAAGTGAGAGGAATGTGAAAGCGAGAGAAAAATGCAAACTTGTGCATGTAGGAAGGTGGAGGTTAATCTAGGACAAGCTGAGGAACTGGGGGCAATAAAGTCAAAGCACTTTATTTGAAACTTTAGAAGAACTAATAAAATATTATTTTAAGAAATTAAAAGTATAAGAAAATAACCCACAGACACTGGAGTTTTGTGGATTTTAGCTCAGAGGAAGACATCTTACCTAGGCATATATGGTTCACACATTAAATTCTCAGTATGCCTCCAAATAAGAACGTTAACAATATTAATGATTTCACACCAAGATTTTCAGAAATAAAGACACAAAACCTGGGTCGTCCATACACCTTGAGTCTGATTTATACCTATCATTCTCTGCACTTTGCTTGTAATATGCAGTGATAATTTCTAATCTTCCTGCTCACATACAATCATACAACTGAGCTCATATTTTTTATTTTAACAGGAGCAATATAAGCTTTGGAAGGAAATTATTATGTCCTTTCAAATTATTTTGCAGTAAGAGCCTACAGTATAAACATATAACTAATTATTCATAAATATTTGGTGCATTATTTATGATTTAAATAAGTTATTCTTTGGTTTATTTGAATTCTATCTTGAATACAATGTAGGAGCACACTAATACACTAATGGCTTATTTTTCTCATTTAACCTCAAATTTTCATTAGAATTCTGAACTTTGGAGGTTAACTTAAATTTCCATGTTTTGCAAAATAATAATAATAATAATATTTCTTTAAATTGGCTGATCATTTTGAGGAATGAGACTGAATACTATATCATTTCAAAAACAAAAGACAATATTCAAAGCAGATAAGTATAAATTACTCATTGCTGAAAGATATCTAAGTTGAATTTTTTTACTTCTTTTATTAATATTAAATTTGAAAATAATGGTAGAAAACAGTTTATTTCTCTATATGTAGAGTCTTTTTAAAGTCTAAATATGTTCCCTAGCATTAGCAGCCACACAGGTGTTTGTTGCATTAGCATTCATTGGTGACCACAGGTCTTCTGCTATTGTCTCATTTCACAGGTATGAAACTTGTCATATTGCTTTCACATATAGCTGGCAAGCAGCAGAAATTATATCTGAACTCAGCCAGCCCAGATATCAAGCCTATATCTTCTTGGATATGTGATCTTCCACTGGAACATGTTTGACCTACAAGGGACTTAATTCTTAAAGAAAAACTACTTCCCTCTCATAAGTTATCAATAGCCAATATGTCCTCAAGTAGGCATTCCAACATGTGCCCAACTCCTGTCTTTAATATGGGATTTATCTGGCATGAGATTTTGTATACGGTTGGAGTCATTGTGACTTTATACATGCAACAACACTGCTATATCTGGAAATCAATTTCTTTATAGCTTCCCCTTAAACTCTTTTGTTAAGAGAAGCTTTTTCCTTGCTAGCCGCTTTGGTTAATCACCCGCCAGTCGCCTGGGCTCTGCCACGTTGTAGTCCCCAAATAACACACAAGACGCTGTGTTAATTATGAAGCTGTTGGCCTTGCTTGTTTCTTACTGGCTAGCTCTGACTTAAGTAATTACCCCATAATTGTTAATCTAAGTATGTCTCTTACCGGAGAAATTTCCGGGCCTTCTACCCCATGGAGTTACATCTTGAACTCTCTTGTGTTTCTCCTTCCCAGAATCCTCCTGGACTCCTAGTCCCACCCATCTAGATTCCTATTGGCTCAACAGTACTTTATTGACAAATGTACAGGACTTCCCCCATCATCTCCTCTTTTCTGTTTGAACAAAAAGAAAGGTCTTAACTTTAACATAGTCAAATTGTATATAACAGAACAGTTATCAAGTAAGAATACAGTTACAATATTTTGTCTATCAACATTCAGCAAGATTTAAAGAAAATATCATCCATCCCATCCTTGTGAGTCCAAAGTTCTATATTTAGCTCATCTTTTATCATAACTAAGGAAAACTATAATTATAACTATCTGTCTTCAACTCCATCAAAGACCACAGAAGGATAATATGTACACTAGGATTGACAGAGATATCTTACTGTCTGGACAGTCACCCGAAGTTCCTCTGTAACGTTGGGGCATCCATCTTCAGCCCATAGGCCACAATGTGTCCAGAAGATTTCTCAGCAAAGCAGGAAATTTCAAACTGTCCATCTGCATTGGCAGTCTGTCAGTCATTTTTCTGTGTCCTTCAGAAAGTCTGGTAGACTCTTCCATGAAGCAGGAACCCTGTAAGACTGAGTTCAGCAGTCACTTTTCTGTGGGTCCTGCATGTCCAGTTTATACAACAACAGTCAAGCAGTACAGGCAAGAGCAGTTTCTTGCCCAAATGGCTAATCTTGCCATGTTGAAAGCAAACTCCATAACAAGTTTCTTCGATGCCCTTGTACCTCTCAGACGTAATTGGTGCTGCCAGGAGCAGTCATTTCTCATTGTTAAGAAAAGCCCTAAACCATTTTAAATGCCATTTTCTGAAGGTCTTTGAGAGGTTTGAAGACTGTTTATCTATCTCAAATATATTTCTGTATATCTAGAAAACCTAACTTACCTAACTATAAATTTTGACTATTATAAGTAACTATCTATAATCTGTATTCAATTATGCATTACGTTTTAAAAGATCAGTATAAGCACAATACTTAATCAAGAGGAGAAATATACATATCACAAAATTGACCTTGAATTCATATCAATAAAGGAAAAACAATACCCATAACATAATTCCCCTTTTTACCATTAACAAGAGATCGGCTGTGATCATTAGCCAATTATAAACAATCCCATTTAAATGAAAACAAAGATTTATAAACAAGATGGGAATCAGGATGTTGTTCATTCCAAACTGCTTCGTGCTTGAAGGAGGCGCTGTTCATACCATGGGGATCATGAAAAAACTCAGAAACCTGTATAAGTCCGTATTTTCGGAGTCTGTAAAGCTCCATCATCTTAGCTGTTTCAGTTGTTGGAACAACTGGTCCACTGCTTCTGGGGGTCTTGGTTCGTCAAACCACAGAAGCCTGGAAGGAATCCTCAGCTTTTCATTTTCTGTGGAAACATAAGTAAAATCTCCTTTTCCAAGTAACATATCCTTATACTTAAATTTTGAAGTCAAGGCATTTTTAAAAGATATAAATTGAATTAATTCAGCAGCATTTATAATCAAGTGTACTTTAGCAATTGTTCCTTCCTGAGCAATCAAAAAACTGAAAAACATAATAGCATACAGTATCCAGACTCTCTGCGTATTTTCCATCTTTACGTGGCTTATTTATTTATTTATTATTACTTCATTTCTTTCACTTTTATTTATTTTTCTCTGAGACAGGGTTTCTCTTTGGAAACCTTCCTGCCTCTGGGGCAATTCCTACCGGCGTGTGCCACCACAGCCAGCTTCTTTATTTTCTCTCTCAATCTTACGTATATTTTTAAACACACTGTAAACCTTTAGAGGTTTTGTTCATCCAAGTCTGACTTTACTGTAAAGCTTTACGTTTTTCTGGCCACGTGTCTTATCTGTAAAACCGTGGCTGTTTTAAACTGCCGTTTTGTTTTTCAAGATGGCGGGCGTAAGCGTGGCTCCAGGTTACCGCCTCAGTCCATGCTGACCTCCAGCAAAAGCTGCCACTTCCAGCTGTACATACAACTTTTCAATTGTTAGCAGAGTCTCTTAAAACAACCTTGCTGGCTCCTAACACCATTCTATTAAGAGAAGCTTTTGTTATTTTGCGTGGAAATTCATGATCCCACTTCTGACACCATTTTGTTAAGAGAAGCTTTTTCCTTGCTAGCCGCTTTGGTTTTTCCCCACCAGTCGCCTGGGTTCTGCCACATTGTAGTCCCCAAATAACACACAAGACGCTGTGTTAATTATGAAGCTGTTGGCCTTGCTTGTTTCTTACTGGCTAGCTCTGACTTAAGTAATTACCCCATAATTGTTAATCTAAGTATGTCTCTTACCGGAGAAATTTCCAGGCCTCCTACCCCATGGCATTACATCTCGAACTCTCTTGTGTTTCTCCTTCCCAGAATCCTCCTGGACTCCTAGTCCCACCCATCTAGATTCCTATTGACTCAACAGTACTTTATTGACAAATGTACAGGACTTCCCCCATCACTCTGTCTATTACAGTTTTTATGATCTCCTCCATGAAGGGTTTGACATGGATGTAATGTTTAGGGATGGGTATTCTGCAAGCTCTTATTCTCTAAACCTTGACTATTTGAGGGTTTCATTGTTAATTACCATCAATTGCAAAATAATGGCAAGAATAATAATAGAAATTTTAAAAGAAGATTTTCTGAAAGGCTACAAAGGTGCTAATATATGATTATAATGATTACAAGTCAATAGAAGTTGGATTAATAGGGTCTTTTATCAAAATAGTACTATAAACGTCTCCCCACGGGGCTTATAATCCACTGGCCAATAGATTCTTGTGCCTTTAACTGTGCTAGGTATGAGATTCATCCCTTGAAGAAAAACTGACACACAATTGCAAAATTTTTTGTTTATTTTCATCATATTTATGCCAGTATTGTCCCAGTGAGTATGTCCTGTAAGATCAGGAGTCCTTGTAGCTCACAGGACTCATGAATGAGAAAGAGAGATGACTGCTCTTCTCCTACAGGCATGTACAGAACAATTTTCATCACTATGAATGCTAGACAGTTAGGAGGAATCTTCCAATTTAATACCATCTTGAATATTTTATGTCCTATAAATCAAGTACCTACTTTCCTTAGCAATATGGTCTTACCATTAAGTTTCAGTCTTACCTCCCTCATAACCTCCTCTACCCTATTGTCCCATCCCCCATGCAAATTTATTTATCCACCAAGTTTCAGGGGACAACTAATAGCATTAGCAAGAACCTGTAATTTGGGGAGATCCATGAGAACTCACTGATCAACAATTCCAAAGTAAGTAATCCAGTACTTCCATAAGATTATTATTTGTTATCCAGTGATGTCTAGTTGATAAGTCTCCATCATGCTATAAGGTAACTCTATTTTAACTCTTCATATATATATATATATATATATATATATATATATATATGCAGACAGAAGAACACATACATATCTACACAGCAACTTGTTTAGTATTATTTGACCCTCCCCAATAACCTCCTTTACCAAATTGTCCCATCCCTAATGCAAATTTAACATTTTATATTCCATAATTCCTCATTAACCCCTTATAGCCCACCTATGCTTATTTGACAGCACTTACTACTTTCCAGACCCTTATAGGTTTCAAAATGAAACACAAATACCTGAATGTTGAAAGATAAAATTCACGAAATGAAAGTGGAATGCTTTTATTTCTGTGTCTCATATACTGCTCTCAAAATGATTATTTCTGGCCACACTCATTTACCATTCAGTTCTTCAAATATATTGAAAAATGCTCTTAAATTTCTTATAGAACAAGTAATAACTAGGAGAGCCAAAACAATCCCAAACAATTAAAAAACATGCTGGAATGATTTATCAATAATAATAAATCAAAAGCAGGCTATCAACTTAATAGTTGGGATCACATGGAAAATGTTTGAGAGATAGTGAAGGGCTAGAGGGAACAAAGGGAAAGACGGTAATGTAATGGATTTTTTTAAACTTTGAAAGGAGCTTGCCAGTTAGATATTTCATATTTTAAATGACTAACCATGCAAAAAATGTTAATATTGCCAGACAGGAATAATACATTGTATCACTCAATTTCCAAAACAATAGTATTTGTAAATGCACTAAATAAATATTTGTCCAACTGAGGGGTTGTGGTTGAATTCCAATAGAATTATTACAGGCAATACCTAATAACAAAAATAAGCAATTATATTTTCACAGTTTACTGTTATAACAAAATTTCTAAGACACTCAACTTATACTTTTTGTTAGATGATTGTTTTAGACACTTCAAGTCCATGATAATACAGATCCATCTATGTGGATCATGGGTTGTAAAAATCTTACCATGTGACCAAGGTAGTTGTAGACAGAAACAAAAGACAGAGAGACACATATCTCAGTTGTGAAGGTTGTGTGAACCTATGGCTGGGGCCCTCTTGCAATTATTCCACTCCTAATTGTGTTCAACAAAGAACCCAGCCATCAAATGATTTGCCTTTAAAAAACTTTCAGAGCCGGGCGGTGGTGGCGCACGCCTTTAATCCCAGCACTCGGGAGGCAGAGGCAGGCGGATCTTTGTGTGTTC
The DNA here is from genome assembly GCF_017639785.1 of Mesocricetus auratus. Taxonomy (NCBI): domain Eukaryota; kingdom Metazoa; phylum Chordata; class Mammalia; order Rodentia; family Cricetidae; genus Mesocricetus; species Mesocricetus auratus. The sequence goes on along the minus strand of NW_024429193.1, from coordinate 81,744,167 downwards.
GAGGCCAGGCTGGACCGATAGCCTCCGAAACAATACAGAGAAACCCTGTCTCGTAAAAACCAAAAAAAATAAAATAAAATAAAATAAAAATAAAAAACTTTCAGCATGTAATAAATTCACATGTAATCTCTCTATCACACACACGCAGACACAGAGTCAATCAAACCAAAATATACACACACACACACACACATACTATCTCAAAGACGGCAACCATCATCATGCTATTTTATATATCGTCCAGTTTAATAATTTTCCTTTATTTGTTGACTTTCCAAACTATAGAAACAAATTATGCCCTTAGGAATTCTGCAGTGTTAAAATACAAGAAAAGTCGATTGCAGATTTTTTTTTTACAAAAGTTGCTTGAGTAAAAGAATAGTTGTTAACAAAAGTTAACAGTATAATTCTGTCGATTTCTTAACTATTGTTTTCTGGCAGGGTTTCTCAAAATCAACATTTTAAATAATCAATTATTTAATGTTTATCATAGAGAAAAATTAGCACTTTTAAACTCAATCCACAATAATTCAATAATATGTGCTAGGGACTGAATAAGGCTTGTCTCCAAAAAATCTCCTGATAAAGCTTAATTCCCTAAAATATTAGTTCTATGTCCTTTAAAATCATGTCATTAGATAATTTGGGAACATGTAGGTCATGTTAGACATAGATGTGGCTAGGCTAACTTAACATCTTTAACTCTCCCTCTTTTCCTCTAAACCCAATTTTCCAGATTCACCACATTTCTGTAGCAGACAACCCTCTGAAACTCCAACTTCATTTCTGTCCTGAGTCTTCTGACATCCTATCAGGTCTGTTCCACAGGGGTTTCTTGTTGTTGTTGTTGTTGTTTTTGTTTCAGAACTATGAAATGCCTTAAGCATTTTATTTTATATTTCAAGTAAGTTATAAATATATTTTCCATATATTTTTAGATATAAGTATAAATATTTAATATGTTTTTTAATTGCTGTTGCAAAGAAAAGGCTATTTGGAGATTTTTTTTTAGTCTATAGATCACAAGTAATAAACAGATTAAACAATGAACAAAGACTGGGAGGAATCTCATATAGTTCAAACCTATCCATAACTGAAAAGAGGGAATGACATGGAATCTGCCTTGCACTTAAAACATATGTTGAATTAACATGATAAGCAAAGTGGCAGGCTACAAGATCAACACAAAAAAAGCAGTAGCCCTACTATATACAGATGATGAAAGGGCTGAGAAAGAAATCAGAGAAACATCAACCTTTACAATTGCCACAAATGACATAAAATACCTTGGGACAATTCTAACCAAACAAGTGGAAGACCTATATCACAAGAACTTTGAGTCCTTAAAGAAAGAAATTAAAGAAGCCCTCAGAAAATGGAAAGATCTCCCATGATCTTGGATAGGTAGGATAAATGTAGTAAAAAAGGCAATCTTGCCAAAAGCAATCTACAGATTCAATGCAATCCTCATTAAAATGCCAGCAAAATACTTCACAGACCTTGAAAGAACAATAATCAATTTTGTCTGGAGAAATAAAAGGCCCAGGTTAGGCAATACAACCATGCTCAACAATGCAACATCTGGAGGCATCACAATCCTGGACCTCAAGCTGTATGATAGAGCTGTAGTCCTGAAAACAGTGTGGTATTGGCACAAAAATAGACAGGTAGACCAATGGAAGCAAACTGAACACCCTGATATTAACCCATACATGTATGAACGTCTGATCTTTGATGAAGAAGCTAAAAATATACAATGGAAAAAAGAAAGCATCTTTAACAAATGGTGCTGGAATAACTGGATGCTGGTATGTAGAAGAATGCAGATAGATCCATGTCTATCGCCATACACAAAACTTAAGTCCAAATGGATCAAAAACCTCAACATAAATCCAGCCACACTGAACCTCTTAGAAGAGAAAGTGGGTGGTACCCTTGAACAAATTGGTACAGGAGACAGCTCCCTGAACATAACACCAGTAGCACAGACAGTGAGATCAACAGTTAATAAATGGGACCTCCTGAAACCGAGAAGCTTCTGTAAGGCAAAGGACACTGTCATCAAGACAAAAAGGCAGTCCACAGAATGGGAAAAGATATTCACTAACCCCACATCTGACAGAGGGCTGATCTCCAAAATTTACAAAGAACTCAAAAAGCAAGTCTCCAAATCACCAAAGGATACAATTAAAAAGTGGGATACAGAACTAGAGAATTCTCAATAGAGGAGTCTAAAATGGCTGAGAGGCACTTGAGAAAGTGCTCAACATCCTTAGCCATCCAGGAAATGGAAATCAAAACAACTCTGAGATACCATCTTACTCCAGTCAAATGGCTAAAATCAAAAACGCCAATGATAATTTATGCTGGAGAGGTTGTGGTGAAAGGGGAACACTCCTCCACTGCTGATGGGAGTGCCAACTCATACAGCCACTTTGGAAATCAGTATGGAGATTCCTCAGAAAATTGGGAATAAACCTACCACAAGACCCAGCAACTCCACTCTTAGGCGTATATCCAAAAGATGCCCATTCATACAACAAGGATGTCTGTTCCACTATATTCATAGCAGCATCATTTGTAAGAGCCAAAACTTGGAAGCCACCTAGATGTCCCTCAACTGAAGAATGGGTAGAGAAAATGTGGTACATTTACAAAATGGAGTACTATTCAGCACAAAAAAAATGGAATCCTGAAATTTGTAGGCAAATGGATGGCACTAGAAGAAACCATCCTGAGTGAGGTAACACAGTCACAAAAAGAGAAGCATGGCATGTACTCTTTCATATATGGATTTCAGACATAGATCTGGGGAGTGACAACCTACAATCCCATGGCAGACCATCTGGGAAACAGAACCTTCATTCAGTGGCTGATGGAAGCAGAGGCAGACACCCAAAGCTAAGAACTGAACTGAACTCAAGAAATCCAGTGACAAGAGAGGGAGGACTGATAACCAAAGGGGTTATGACTGGGCTGGTTTAACTCCCAGAAGCAGCTGACCTGACAAGGTTTAGCTCTTGAGTCCCAGACTGATGCTTGGGAATCTAGCATGGGACTGATCAAGACTCCCTGAATGTGGGTGTCAGTTAGGAGGCCTAGGTAATCTATTGAACCTTGGGTAGTAGATCAGTATTTATCCTGGGTATACAAATGAACTTTGGGCTCCCATCCAACAATGAGAGATGCACACTCATCCTAGACTCTTGGGGGAGGGTCTAGGCCCTGCCTTGGATGAAATGACCAACTATGGACACCACCATGGAGGGCCTGACTCTCCCTGGGGAAATGAGGGATTATTGGGGGTGTTGATGGGAGGGCGCGGGAGGAGGGGAGGGAAAGGGAGAGGGACATGGAACTGTCATGTGAAGCAACCTTGTTTCTAATTTAAATTTAAAAATAAAAGAAAAAATACATGTTGCCTGAATGCCAACAAAATAAATCTCAATATTCCAATTACAAAGAGAGGAACATCAAACTGAGCAAATAGACACTTAAAAATATAAATGTCAAGCTGCTTGAGGTACATGTGAGCTCTGTTCATGTCACAACTCCTGCAATCCTCCACTCATAGGATCTTCCTGGACATGCTCCTCTCATAGACTGGACTGGTATAAAGGACCACCGTAAGTCTGGACACAGTTCAGTCTTGGGACCCCCACTACTCTCCACTTGATAGTGGACCCACCAATGCAGGAAGGACCACACTGAATCTGGCCACACCTCATTCATGGACCCCCCTCCACCCTCTGCCTTCTTCCTCTGCCCTCTACTTGAATATTGGATCCCCTATGCTCTCCACTTGAGTGACTAGAATACCAGAGGAGGACAGACCATACAGAGTTACAGACACTGAAGTCTTGGCCCACATATGCCACCTGGAGACTAGAGGACAGAGAGAGACACCCCCTGCACCCACTCGAAAAAGGGATGGGGAAACAACAGTATAAAAACACACTCAACAACAGAAACACCGATATCTGACACACCACCAGAATCTAGGAACTCCACACAAGTAAGACCTGAAAAGTCCAAAGCAGATGAAGCAGAAGATAAAGGCAAAAAAAATTTATGAAGGTGATAGAGACACTTAAATAGGAAACAAGAAAATCCCTTAAAGAAATAAAAGATAAAACAAAAAAACAAGAAATGGAGGAATAGACAAATCAAAAATTTAAAGAAATAAAGAAATCTCTCAAATAATCCAACAAAAGCCAAGGGATTGACATGTGAAGCAAGCTTGTTTCTAATTTAAATAAAATAAAAAGCAACGAACTTACTTCGGCTCACACTCTCTGGAATATCCTGTACTGGGAATTGCAGCAAGCTCAACTCATGGAGGACTGAACTACCAGGAGCCTGTGGACAGACCCTGCCTACTCCCACCCCCCTCAGGACAGAGGTGAGCTTCAGGCTTCCTACCTGGTCCTCACTTCCTTCCACTCCCCCTCTCCAGAATCTCCTGGATTGAGTACTTCAGCAAGCTTAACTCACCCCCAGAGGACCAACCTACCAGGAGCATGCTCAGAAGGCCTGCCTATGCCTGCCCCCACTCAGGGCAGAAGGCATAGGGCAGAGGGCAGAGTTCCCACACACCAGGAAAGGGAGTGTCTGAGACTCATCTGTGTGGAGTGTAGCTTTTTCCTTGCCAGACACTTTGATTTATCCCATGCCAGCCACCTGGGCTCTGCAGCATTGCAGTCCCCAAATAACACAGAATTATGATAACACACAATTATGAAGCTATTGGCAATTTGTTTGGTTTCTTACTGGCTATCTCTGACTTAAGTATTTAATCCATAATTGTTAATCTACGTATTTCTCTTACCAGAGAAAGAGTTCAGAAATCTTACTTCTATGGCTGATACATGATGGCTGCCTGTGTCTATCTTTCACAGAATCCTCCTCAACTCCTAGTCTAACCTATCTTGATTCCTTATTGGCCAACAGCACTTTATTGACATATACATAGGACCTCCCCATGATTTCCTCTTTTCTGTCTAAATAAAAAGAAATGTTTTAACTTTAACATAGTCAAACTATGTATAACAGAACAGTTATCAAGTAATAACTGTATTTATAATATTTTGTTCATTAGCATTCATTAAGATTTAAAGAAAGCCGGGAGTTGGTGGTGCATGCCTTTAATCCCAGCACTCGGGAGGCAGAGGCAGGCGGATCTCTGTGAGATCAAGGCCAGCCTGGTCTACAGAGTAAGTTCCAGCACAGCCTCCAAAACAATACAGAGAAACCCTGTCTCAAAAAACCAAATAAATGATTTAAATAAAGTATTTTATTATCTATCCTATCTGTGTGAGTCTAAAGTCACATATGTAGCTTATCTTTTATCAAAACTAAGGAAAACTATGATTACAAATATCTGCCTTCAACTCCATCAAAGACTACAGAATGATAATATATAAACCCTAGAATTGACAGAGACATCTCACTACCTGGACAGTCACCCAAAGTTCCTCTGTAACATTGGGGCATCCATCTTCAGCCCAGAGGCCACAGTGTGTCTGGAAGACTTCTCAGCAAAGCAGGAAATTTCATACAGTCCATCTGCATTGGCAGTCTGTCATTCATTTCTCTGTGTCTTGCAGAAAGTCTCGTAGACTCTTCCATGAAGCAGGAAACCTGAAGGACTGTTGGGAGTCTAGCAGTCACTTTTCTGTGGGTCCTACATGTCCAGTTTAACATATAAAAATCCATCAATGTAATCCACTATATACACAAGCTGAGAAACAAAAATCACATGATCATCTCACTAGATACGGAAAAAGCCTTTGACAAAAATCCAACACCCTTGCATGATAGAGGTCTTGGAGAGAAGCGGAATAACAGGAACTTACCTAAACATAATAAAACCTATATACAGCAAAACAACAGCCAACATCAAAGTAAACAGAAAGAAACTCAAAGCAATTCCTCTAAAATCAAGAACAAGACAAGGCTGTACACTCTCTCCATACCTTTTCAATATTTTCCTTCTACCTAGGGCAATAAGACAACAAAAGGAAATCAAGGGGATACAAATTGGAAAGGAAGATGTCAAAATTCCACTATTTGCAGATGATATGATAGTTTACATAAGTGACCCAAAATACTCTACCAGGGAACTCCTGCAGCTAATAAATAGCTTCAGCAAAGTGGCAGGATACAAGATCAACTCAGTTGAGGGGCATATAGGTTGCTTCCAGGTTTTGGCTATTACAAATAATTCTGCTATGAATATAGTAGAACAGACATCCTTGTATGAATGTACATCTCTGGGTATATGCCTAACAGTGGAATTGCTGTGTCTTGTGGTAGACTGATTCCCATTTTCCTGAGGAATCTCCACACTGACTTCCAAACTGGATGTACAAGTTGGCATTCCCACCAGCAGTGGAGGAGTTTTCCCATTTCTCCATATCCACTCCATCATAAAAAGTTATTGGTGTTTTCGATTTTAGTTGTTCTGACAGGAGTAAGATGGTATCTCAGAGCTGTTTTGATTTGCAGTTCTCTGATGACTAGAGATGCTGAGCAATTTCTTACATGTCTCAAAGCCATTGTATACTCTTCTACTGGGAATTCAGGACTTAGTTCTGTATTCCACTTTTTAACTGGATCCTTTGGTACTTTGGAGACGTGCTTCTTGAGTTCTTTGTAAATTTTGGAGATCGGTCCTCTGTCAGATGTGGGGTTAGTGAATATCTTTTCCCAATGTGTGAGTTGTCTTTTTCTCTTGCTGACTGTGTTCATTCCCTTGCAGAAACTACTCAGTTTTAGGAAGTTCCATTTATTAATTGTTGGCCTTAGTGTCTGTGCTACTGGATTTATGCTCAGGAAACAGTCTTCTGTACCAATCGTTCAAGGGTACCTCCCAGTTTCTCTTCTAGGAGTTTCAGTGTGGCTGGATCTATTATGTTGAGGTCTTTGATCTATTTGTACCTAAGTTTTGTGCATAGTGATACACATGCATATATCTGCAGTCTTTTACATGTCAGTCTCCAGTTATGCCAGCGCCATTTGTTGAAGATGCTTTCATTTTTCCAATGTATAATTTTAGCTTCTTAGTCAAATATCAGATTTTCATATGTGTATGAGTTAATATCTGGCTGTTCAATTTGCTTCCATTCGTCTATCTATTTTTGTGCCAATACCAAGCTATTTTCACCACTATAGCTCTGTAATACATCTTGAAGTCAGGGACAGTGATGCCTCTGGATGTTGCACGGGGTTGTTTTGGCCATCCTGGGTCTTTGTTTTTCCATATAAAGTTGAGAATTTTTCTTTCCAGGTCTGTGAAGAATTGTGTTGGGATTTATTGGGGATTGCATTAGATCTATACTATGTTCATAGCAGCATTATTTGCAATGGCCAGAACCTGGAAGTAAACTTCATGCCCTCACCTTAAGAGTGGATAGAGAAAATGTGGTACATTTATACAATGGAGTCCTATTCAGCAGAAAAAAACAATGGGCCCTTGAAATTTGCAGGAAAATGGATGGCACTAGAAGAAACAAAACTGAGTGAGGTAACCCAGTCACAAAAACACAAACATGGTTTGTACTCTCTCATATATGGATTTTAGACATGAATCAGAGGAGTGTCAGCATACAATCCCACAATCCCACTGCTAGAGAGTCTTGGAACCAGAACCTTCATCCAGCAACTGATGCAAGCAAAGGCATACACTCAGCTAAACATTGAACTGAACTCCTGGAATCCAGTGACAGAAAGGGAGAACTGATATAAATGCACCACATTTTCTTTATCCATTCTTTGGTTGAGGGGCATCTAGGTGGCTTCCAAGTTCTAGCTTATACAAATAATGCTGCTATGAACATATTTGAAGAGATGCCCTTGTTGTATTAATGTGGATTTTTTGGGTATATGCCTAAGAGTAGAGTTCATGGATATTAAGGTAGACTGATTCTGATTTTCATGAGGAACCACCATACTGATTTTTGAAGTGACTGTACAAGTTTGCACTCTAACCAAGAATGGAGTTTTTGCCTTTCTCCGCATCCTCACCAGAATAAACTATCATTGGTGTTATTGAACTTAGCCATTCTGACAGGCACAAGACAGTATCTCAGAGTTATTTTGATTTGCATTTTGCTGATAGCTAAGGATGTTGAGAACTTTCTTGAGGGTCTTTCAGACATTTCAGATTCCTCTATTGAGAATTCTCTCTTTAGTTCTGTTCACAAAACATTAATTGGATTATTCAGTGCCTTGGTGACTAGCTTCTTGAGTTTATTGCATATTTTGGGAATCAGCCCCCTGTCAGATGAGAGGTCAGTGGAGAGTATTATCCATTCTGTGGGCTGTCATTTTGTCTTGGTGACTATGTCCTTTGCCTTACAGAAGCTTCTCAGTTTCAGGAGGTCCCATTTATTAATTGTGGATTTCAATGTCTGTGTTATGTTCAGGAAGCACTCTTCTGTATCAATTCACTCTTGGGTATCTCCCACTTTCTCTTCTTAGAGGTTTATGTAGCTGAGTTCATTATGAGGTTTGTAATTCATTTGGACTTAAGTTTTATGCATAGAAATAGACATGGGTCTATCAGCAGACTTCTACATGTCAGCATACAGCTATACCAGCCACATTTGTTGAAGATACTTTCTTTTTTCCACTGGATAATTTTAACTTCTGTGTTTGTAGGTATGTGGGTTAATATCAGGGTTTTCATTTCAATTCCATTGGTCTATATATCTACTTTTGTGCCAATAGCAAACTGTTTTAAGTATGATAGCTCTAAAATACAGCTTGAATCTGGGATGGTGATGCCTCTCTGAAAACTCCTTTATTGTACAGGTTGTTTTTTGGCTATCCTGGGTTTTTCCTTTTTTCCATATAAAGTTATAAAGTGATTATTGTACCTTCAAGATTGTGAAGAATTTGCTGGTAATTTGGTGAGGATTGCACTGAAACTTGCTTTTGGCAAAATTGCCATTTTTGCTATGTAGATTCTATATATCAAAGAGCAAGGGATAACTTTCCAATTTCTGTATCTTCTTTAATTTCTTTCTATAAAGGTTCAAAGTTCTTGCTATGCAGATCTTTTCTCTTGTTTGGTTAGAGTTACCCCAAAATATGTTATGTTGTTTGTGGGAATTATTTCTCAGTTCATTTGTCATATATAGATTATATATATTATATATATATGTATATAATATATATATATATGGGCTATTGATTTATTTGAGTTAATCTTGTATCCTTCCACTTTGCTGAAGGTGTTTATCAGCTGTAGGAGCTCCCTGGTAGAATTTTCAGTTTACATGTGCAAATTATCATATCATTTGGAAATAGTGAAAATTTCATTTCTTTCTTTCCAAATTGTATCCCTTTGAAATCCTTTCCTTGTCTGACTGCTCTAGCTAGAAGTTCAAGTAATGTATTGCAGAGATACTGAGATAGTGGACAGCCTTGTCTTGTTCCTGATTTTAGAGGAATCTGATGGGGAAATCCTGTGTATATGCCAATAAAAGACTGCTGCTAAGCAAGATAGGTAGGACTAGGAGTGGAGGAGGACTCTGGGAAAGAGAAACACAGGGAGACATCATGTAGCTGCCATAGAAGTAAGAGATCCAGACCCTTTCTAAGAGAAATACTTAGATTTACAATTATGGGGTAAATACTTAAGTAGGAGATAGCCAGTAAGAAACCAAGCAAACGGCTAACAGCTTCATAATTAATATAGCCTCCTGTGTGTTCATTTGGGACTGATCCAGCTAGCTGTGGAATCAGGCTGGCTGGAAGGCTGCACTCTACATAATGCTGTCAGCATGTGGGATTGAATTTCCACGTAGAATGACAAGAGCTTAAAAGGAATTTTAGAAACAAAAGAACAGAGAAAAGCATGGCTTCTTGATAGCAGCATTTTTCTCAGGTGGGCTCTGTTTTGCTAGAAAACCAGAGACTGCTGCGGCTCACTTAAGGGAATCTTCCTGACAGAGCATAAAAAAAAACCCAAGAATCAAAAACCAGCAAGGTTCTTTTAAGAGCCTCTGCTAACTACTGAAAGGTGTGTACATACAGCTGAAAGTGGCAGTGACCAGATCTCCAATCCTTCAGATTTTGCTGGATGTCAGCATAGATTGCGGCAGTATCTAGAGTCAAACTTATGCCTGCCATCTTGGAAAAACTGCAGTTTAAACAGCCATGGTTTTAGCAGATAAGACACGTGGCCATAAAACCATAAAGATTTACAGTAAACTCAGATTCAGATGAATAAAAACCTCTAACGATTTACAGTGTGTTTGAAAATATATGTAGTGTTGGGAGAGAAAAAGAAACGGCATAGTGGAAAATGAATAGAGAAACCAGCTGTAGTGGCACACCCCGGTAGGATTTGCTCCAGAGGCAGAGGCAGGCAGATTTCCAGAGAAACCATGTCTCAGAGAAATAAATAAACTAAAAGAAATAGAGTAATAATAGATAAATAAGTAAGCCACATAAACATGGAAAATATATGGAGAGTCTGGATACTGTGTTTTTCATTTTTTGATTGCTAAAGAAGGATAAACTGTTGAAGTACACTTGAATATAAATGCTGCTTAACTAATTCAACTTGTATCTTTTGAAAATGGCTTGACTTCAAAATTTAAGTATAAGGATATGTTGCTTTGGAGAAAATATTTTATTTGTGTTTCTACAGAAAATGGAAAGCTATGGATGCCTTCCAGGCTTCTGTGGTTTGATGAACCAAGAGCCCCGGAAGCAGTGGCCCAAGTGATTCAACACCTAAAACAGCTAATATGATGCAGCCTTATTGACACTGAAAATAAGGTCTTATACAGGTTTCTGAGTTTTGTCATGATCCCCATCCAGCAGCAAGCAGTTTGGAATGACTGACATCCAAATTCCCATATTGTTTATAAATCTTTGTTTTAATCTAAAGGTGGTTACTTATAATTGGTTAATGATCATAACCAATCTCCTTTTAATGTTAAAAGGGTAATTATGGTATGGAAATGAGTACTTTGTATTGGTATGGTTTTTCACTTATTGATACAATTTCAAGGACAATTTGTGATGTGTATATTTCTCCTCTTGATTAAGTATTTTGTTTATATTGAACTTTTAAAACATAATACTTAATTAAATACAAATTACAGATAGTCAGAACTAATAGTTGTTAGTTAGGTTTTCTAGATATATAGAAATATATTTGAGATAGATAGATAGTCTTCAAACCTTTCAAAGACCTTCAGAAAATGGCATTTAAAATAGTTTAGGGTTTTTCTTGACAATGAGAAATGTCTGCTCCTGGCACAACAATTATGTCTGAGAGGAAGATGGGCATCAAAGAAACTCATTATGGAGTCTGCTTTCAACAAGACAAGATTAGCCATTTGGGCAAGAAACTGCTCTTGCCTAGACTGCTTGACTGTTGCTGTATAAACTGGACATACAGGGCCCACAGAAAAGTGACTGCTAAATTCAAACAGTCCTTCAGGGTTTCTGTTTCAGGGAAGAGTCTATGAGACTTCCTGCAGGACACAGAAAATTGGATTACAGACTGCCAATGCAGATGGACAGTTTGAAATTTCCTTCTTTGCTGAGAAGTCTTCCAGATACACTGTGGACTATGGGCTGAAGACAGATGCCCCAATGTTACAGAGGAACTTAAGGTGACTTGTCCAGGCATCAAGATGTCTCTGTCAATCCTAGTGTTTATATATTATCCTTCTGTGGCCTTTGATGGAGCTGAAGACAGATAGTTATAATCATAGTTTTCCTTAGTTTTGATGAAAGATAAGTGAAATATAAGACTTTAGACTCACAAAGATAGAATAGATGACATTTTCTTTCAATCTTACTAAATGTTAATGAACAAAATATCGTAACTATATTCCTACTTAATAACTGTTCTGTTATATATAATTTGACTATGTTAAAGTTAAAACCTTTCTTTTATTTAGACAGAAGAGAGGAGACAATGGGAGATGCAATTCTGTAAATCTGTCTTTTATTGGTTGTTGAATAAAGCACTGTTGGCCAACAGGGAAGCAAGATAGGTGGGACTAAGATTCGAGGAGAACTCTGTGAAAGAGAAACACAGGAAGACATCACATAGCTGCCTTAGAAGTAACAGGTCCAGACTCTTTCTCTGGTAAGAGAAGTACTTAGATTTACAATTGCCGGATAAATACTTAAGTCAGAGATAGCCAGTTAGAAACCAAGCAAACAGCCAAGAGCTTCATAATTAATATAGCCTCCTGTGTGTTCACTTGGGACAGATGCTGCTCTGGAACTAGGCTGCCAGGAAGGTTGCACTCAACAGGAATCAAGTTGAGTTCCTCTCCATTTAGTTTGATGGTGGCTGATGGTTTGGGTTGCTGTATATTGTTTTTATTGTGTTTATATATGTTCCTGTTATTCCAGATCTCTCCAAGACCTTTACCATGAAGGGGTTTTGGATTTGTTAGTGAGATGAACATGTGATTTTTGTTTCTTAGCTTGCTCATATGATGGATTATATTAAAAGATTTTTGTATGCTGAACTATCCCTGCATCCCAGGGATGAAACCTACTTGATCATGGTGCATTATTTTTCTGATGTGTTCTTGGGTCCCATTTGCCAGTATTTCACTGAGTATTTTTGCATCAATGTTCTTGAGGGATACTGGTCTGAAGTTCTCTTTCTTAGTTGTGTTTTTGTGTATCTTGTGTATCAAAGTTATTAAAGCCTTGTAAAAAGAGTTTGACAAACACACTTCTGCTTATGTTGTGTGGAATACTTTGAAGAGAAGTGGTATAAGCCGGTCTTTGAATTTCTGGTGGAACTCTGCATTGAGGCCATCTGGGCATGGGCTTTTTTACATTGGGAGACTTTTGATGACTGTGTCTATTTCCTTATGGATTACAGTTCTCTTTAAATAGCTCATCTGTTCTTGATTTAATTTTGGTAAGCGATATCATTCCAGAAAATTTTCCATTTTCTTTAGATTGCCGAATTTTGTGGAGGACAGGTTTTCAAAGTATGACCCGAAGATTCTCTGCATTTCCTCAGTGTCCATTTTTATGTCCCATTTCCATTCCTGGTTTTGTTAATTTGAACATCCTCTGTCTGCCTTTTGGTTAATTTGGACAAAGATTTGTCTGTCTTGCTGATTTTCTCAAAGAACCAACTTTTTGTTACATTGATTCTTTGTATTGTTTACTTTCTTTCTAGTTCATTTATTTCAGCCCTCAGTTTGATTATTTCCTGGTGTCCATTCCTCTTAGATGAGTTTGCTTCTTTTTTTTAGAGCTTTCAGTTGTGTTGTTAATTCACCAGTGTGACTATTCTCCAGTTTCTTCACGTGGAAACCTAGTGCTGTGAGCTTTCTCCTCTTAGCACTACTTTGAAAGTTTCACATAAAATTAGGTATGTTGTGTCTTCATATTTTTTGAATTCTAGGATGTCTTTAATTTCTTTTTTGTTTCTTCCTTGGTCCAAAAATGGTGCAATTGGTCATTGCTCTATTTCCAAGAGTTTGTATGGTTTCTGCAATTTGTGTTGATGTTAAATTCTAACTTTAAAGTATGGTGGTTCGATAAGATACAGGAGGTTATTTCAATTTTTTGTACATGTTGAAGTTTACTACATTGCAATTTCTGGAGGAACAGGTTTTTTTCCTGACTCTTCCACATTGTTATCCCTTCTTAAAGGAAGTCAGGGAAGAAATTCAAACAGAACAGGAACCTGGAGGCAGGAGCTGATGCAGAGTCCATGGAGGGATGCTGCTTACTGACTTGCTTTCCATGACTTGCTCAGCCTGCTTTCCTATAGAATACAAGCCCCAGGGATGGTTGCATAATGGACTATACTCTCCCACATTAATCACTAAGGATCAGAAAATGCTCTACAGCCTGACCTAGCATGATCTTCTGAAAGGATTTTATCTAGTAAGAGGTTTCACACTTCTCTGATTCCTATGTCTTGTATCAAATTGACATAAAACTAGACAACCCATAATTTTAACCAGTAAGACACATCAGGAAACATATGTGTGATTTTTAAACTACACATATTACACTACAGTGATTGCTCTTAGAAAAGTATTTACTCTAATACCTTTCTTGGCTCTGCAGCACAACTGAGTTAAATGTTGTAGGGAAACAAACTAGAATAGGCACTGATAGGGATTTTAAAGCTTTAGGCCAATTTGTGTTGAGATGCATGCAGGTGAATGTTAGAACAGAATACCCATTAGATGAAAGGAAATCTCAAATAATAGGGTACTAGAAAATCTGATGTTTTAAAAGAATTGTAGACAAAATGAACATGATGAGGGCAGAAAAAAAAGAATTTCTCTTTTAGATTCTCTGGAAAGAAGTGCAAGCTGGCAGTCTGTGAAAAGGCAGAAAAACTAGGATAGAAAGAGAGATGGAAATATCCTAATGGGGTTTTGGAGGAATAAAGTCAGTTGCTCAGGTAGCTGACATGAATAATTCTCTGTGGTAGAGTGCATATTTGAAGATGCTGAGAAGTGTGAAGTAAAATGGAGAACTGTGTAAGAATTCTCAAGGGGCAATATTTATCACTTTGTTGCTGTGAGACACAAATGCAATATATGAAAGTTAAGGCTTCATTTCATCCCTTACAAGCCATTACTGAGTGTTTACATGTATTAGACAAAAATGACAGTGTATCTATTGAAAAATGAAACATGCATGGCTTCTCTTCCAATGCAGAAACTAAATTAAAAGATAAGAATAGAGATCTGCAGTATAGTTTCAAACTGAGAACACTCTTTGAAACACACACACACACACACACACACACACACACACACATATTCCTAAAGCAGGAAAACTTGTGAAAGATCAGACTTTATTATGGTATTCAGAGAATTCATGCCTGAAATGAAAGCAGTCAAGTAAAAGGTGAAGGGAAGCCATTCTACACGAGAACTCACAAGAAAAGAGAAGGATTTCCTGTAGAAAATGGCTTACTGTGCTGTAAAAGCTAAAAGGACAAGAGCAAAGCTGGAAATAAGTGAGACCTTGACAAGGGCCTGGGGATGAAACAAGGACAGACCATGCAGAACATTGTATTGCTGGCAGGGAAATCTGACTTTGGCGTTGTGTACAATGTAGTCAGCTGTAGTATTTTAAGCAAGGCTCAAATGTGATCTTTGAAATTATTTTCTACAAGGCTATGGGGGAATCATGAAGCATATAACATTTTCTGAACTGAGATGATAACAAGGCACATAAAAAGCTGGACAGACTTGTAGAATATTTTGAATTTACAAATCAAATTCTTTGTGAATATGATTATTTTGAGATTCAAGGGAAGGAAGACAGCAGTAATAACTTTTGCATTTTGGAATTAACCGTCTATGTAGTAATGACTTTTAATGAGGAAAATTACTAATAGAACATATTAATTTTTGATGAAATTTAGGAAGTAGAAGAAAACCTGAGTTTTGAAACAAAGGCAGAAACACAAATAATGATGATGACTCTAGCAGTGGAATATTAGGTTTAGCAGGAAAAAAGAAATCGGACCCTGGAGACCCAACCTGCACTTTGATGTGGTTTTTCTAATAGTGTGTGTTGCTTGACAAGAAAAAAAAAGAAATCACCTGCTTGGTAATGAACAAAAGGTCAGAAACCAGAAGGCATCTACATTGGGCTGCAAGATTACATGTTAAAAGTAAAGCACAAAGCACAGTTAGAGTGAATTAAAAAGTAAAAAATTTGAAGTGAACATCAGTATATTGTTTCCAAAGCACTTTGAGTCAGGTATAAAGTGGGCAGGTAATAAAGATGAAGTTGGCTGTAATTCTCAGCTGTTGCAGAAAAAAAAGGAATTGTATGTCAGTGCCATGTATGAAGCCAAGAAATGAAGAAATGAATTAATATATTTATATCATTTGTCTTTAATAAAATATGAGCTGTGAAATAGTATGACAGCTTTCCAAATAAACTTGAAATGGAAATTAGGAAAAGGCCATAAAGAATCTTTTTTATTCCTTTTTATAATTAAATTAGAAACAAGCTTCTTTTACATGTCAATCCAAATTCCTTCTCCCTCCCCTCCTCCCTTGTTCCCCACCAATCCCCTAGTCTACCCCCTTTCTGCTCCCCAGGGAGGATGAGGCCTTCCATGGGGGATCTTCAAAGTCTGTCATATCATTTGGAGCAGGGCCTAGATCCTTCCCCATTTGTCTAGGCTGAGAGAGTATCCCTTCCTGGGGAATGGGCTACCAAAGCCCATTTGTGCACTAGGGATAAATACTGATCTACTACTAGAGGCCACATAGATTAACCAGACCTCCAAACTGACATCCTGTTTCAAGGGGTCAGGAATAATGTGTTGTCTTCCTTACCAGCCACCTGGGCCCTACCACAGTTGCAATTCCCAAATAACGCACAAGACATTATATTAATTACAAAGCTGTTGGCTGTTTGCTTGTTTCTTACAGGCTAGCTCTGACTTAAGTATTTAACCCATAATAGTTAATCGAAGTATTTCTCTTACTGGAGAAAAGGGTCTGGACCTCTTACTCCTCTGGTGGCCTACATTGTGTTTGCCTTTGTCTCTTTTTCCCAGAATCCTCCTCAACTCCTAGCCCCACCTGTCTTACATCTCTATTAGCCAACAACCAATAAGATAAGAAGATACACAGAAGGAATACCCCATCATCAGAAACAGTCCTATACTGGTGTCCCAGCTATCATTGTGGGTTCCATGAGCAACTCCTTGTTCAGGTCAGCTGTTTCTGTGGGTTTCTCCAGCCTGGTCTTGAGCCCTTTTCTCATCACCCCTCCCTCTCTACAACTGCATACCAGAGATCAGCGTTTAGCTGTGTGTGTTTGCTACCATGTCCATCAGTAACTATATGAAGGCTCTAGGATGGCATAAAAAGTAGTCATCAATCTTATTATCAGTGAAGGACATTTAAGGTAGTCTCTCCACTATTGCTTAGATTGTTAGTTGGGATCCCTGGACATTTCCCTACTGCCAAATTTCTCTTTAAACCTATAGTGGCTCCCTCTAATATGGTATCTCTTTCCTTCCTCTCCTCTATTCTTCCCTTGACTTGATCTTCCTGCTCTCTCCTGTCCTCCTCTCCCCTCCTCTTTTCTTCTTCCCTTCTCTTTCTTCTAGCTACCTCTACTCTCTCCAATGCTCCCAATTAGCTCGGGAGATGTTTGAAGAGCTAACAATGAAGAAAAACCACACAGGTGTCTGTTTTTTCAGCATCTGTCTTTATAGGATCACATATTTCACTACCTGACACCCTAGTAGCTTCCTCAATTTCACCTTAAAACATGTATTATATAAAAAGACCAAAACAAGACACATGTTGATGTTTTAGTAAGAACAAATAATGTGTCCCTGACATCCAGATTCCTCTCATGATGAACCACTATTGGAAAGTCTACAGCCTCCCAGAAAAACTCCCTGCTTTGCAATTCTGTAAAACCATCTCAGTCACCTTTTGATTTTCTTTCTCAGTTCACTTTGCATTAGTTTCCCACCTCCTGTATTATTCCCTATTGAAGCTGTAATACATATCCACAGATTTTTCCTGGAGTTTGAAGTCTCATAGTGGCTAAATTCTATGTGTTCATACACATACATTCATTCTGATTTCTACAAAAGAATCCATTTATTTGCCTTTGGAACATGTAAGAGTCACCTTCTTCCCCTTCCTTAACACCTGGTACCTTCTTCAAATTTTAAAGCCAACAGGTTAGCACCTTCAATTCTCTCCATTCTTTATCTGTTGCTCAAGATAGCCCTTGTGCTAATTGTCTATTAGCAAAGATGTGATCATGAATAAGAGGGCATTTGAACACTCACTGAAATTCAGTAAAGTATTTCTACTCAGTATCTTTGTTTAAAGAATCAAATTTATGGTTCAGGATATGCACATAGAAAATTAAGAAAAAAGGCGAATTTTCTTATTCTTTTATGACATTTATAAATTATAGGATAGGGAATAGATAGGAAGACATCCTATAACATAATATAATAGAATGTTTTCATGTTCTTTTTTTCTAGGGAGGAAGGGTTCCAACATACATCCTGAAAAAAGTTAGGAGAGGATATTTAATTTATGAAAGGAAACTCACCCAAAATAGTATGAAAAACAAATCACATTGCAACCTAACATCAAATATAAACAAGCAAGTAAGCAAAAACCTAAAAGGCAAAGATAATACAGAGCAACACAGGTCATGTGAATATGTTGCTTGATACAGGTTTCTTCTTTACTGTAACTTGGTGTAGAAAAAGAAAGAAAGTTTAATTGTGTGTTTGTAAGCAAAGGGTACACTCGCAAGTTATTTATACGGGCTGTTTGAAAGGGCTGTGGAAGCAGATTGTAACTTATATTATGGACTTTAAAGATGTTTTCTTTATGATATAAATATGTGTCATATTGGTAATGGGTGACACCTGGGAAGGCATGACACAGATGTCTGTTCACCTCAGGGAAATGATCACAAACCAAAATAACTTATACTAAAGTACAATGTGAAATGCTACGTAATTGTTGTATTGTTTATAGGACTATGAACAGGAGCAGGAGAGAAGCTCTATCATCAAAAATCCATCCCTAGATATGTGACTACTCAGGAAAGCTGCAACATTGAGGCTATTTGCATGATTTACAAGTAGTTCAATAACAGAGTAGAATCTCCTCCAGGCAGGTCTGCTGGTATGTATGTCTTCTCCCATAGCAGCTATTTAGCTATTTACAACTTCTTCAACTTTTGGAAGGGTCCTTGGTGCATCTTTTAATAGCTTATAGTTGTCAACTGATTTACTTCCTGAGTCTCTTGAGTTTTTTCAGGATGGAAGCCTCTGGCCTAGAGGAAACTGTTCAACATCTTCCAAATGGTGGTAGATTAAATTTCTCTTTCAGGGTATTTTTTCTTATGATATCCTTGATGAGCAAGCAGTAGGAATAGGTCCAGTGTCAAATCTGTAGTATAAATGATGTAAAACTTAAAATGTTTGTTCACACAGTAGCTTTTTGTTTTCATTCAAATGTCAAGAAATGAAACTCAATATCTATCTATCATACTGTATATAATTCATCTCCAAGGAGAACAGGGAGCTCAGCATAATAACTGACATTCAGGGCCCAGTTTAACCATCACTTCCTCATAACGTTCCATTGTTGCAATAAATCACAACCCCAGAGATTTATAGCAATACCACCATCTCAAACCCTTCTCAAATCACTATTAAATAAAAGTTTAATATCTGGATAAGTATTCAAACTGACCTGTACCAATTATTGAAGACAGTGTCTTTGTTATTATCTTCAAAGTCTCACTCTTTGTCAAAAATCACATGGCTGTTGAGAATCTTTTTTAATTGAAAGCAGAACAGGAAATGACATTTAGACAGTTCCTGTTTTGATGTGGAAGACTGAGAAAATATGTCAAGGCAGAATCTCACTATGTAGCTCAGGCTTTCCTGGAACTCACTATGTAAACCAGGATAGTCTAGAACCCACAACAATGTATATGCCTCTGTTTCCTAAGTGCTTGGGGAAAAGTTATGTGCTACTACAGTCAACTTGAATATAGACTAACTATATCATGACCATGTTCCAAGATCTTACTAGTAATTATTAATAATTACACTAAATTATTGCATATTTCACAAATATTATAATAATGAAAAACGTCATTTTTAAAATTACCTATTGCAGGGCTGGAGAGATGGCTCAGCCGTTAAAAACTAGGCTCACAACCAAAAATATAAAATTACCTATTGCAGTGCAAAGCTGCTATGTCTGTATTTCCATATTTGACAACTAACAATAAGAAACTAGGTAAAGGTGAGGTGACTTTTTTAAAGATGATAGTAAAAGTATGTGTATTTACATTTACTAATTTTCATTATTCATTTATTTTTGTACCAGCCATAATTTCCCTCCATCCTCTCCTCCTGTTCCCTCACCAACCACTTTTCTAAACCCACTAAACCCACCCTCCACTATATTCAGAAGGGGTAAGTTCTCCCACGAGAAGCAACAGGGCATGGCATATCAAGGATGGGCAAAGCATCCCGCCATAGGGAAAGGGTTCCAAAGAGCCAGCTCATGTATCCAGGACAAGTCCTGGTTCCACTGCTAGGGGCTCCACAAAAAACAAGATACATACTGTAACCCAGATGCAGAGGGCCTAGGACAGTCCTATGACTGGTCCCTGCTGTCAGACCAGAGTTTGTGAGTTCCCACAAGTTCAGGTCAACTTAAGTTCATGAAATGGAAAGATACATTGCAATTCCAAAAATTAATCAAGATCCATATATATGAATATGAAAGTGAGATCCGACATGAGATAAAAATATTTTAAATTGCCCACGTGGAGCAGACCCTCTGCAGCAGGATGGACCACCCAGAGTCTGGCCACATCTCAATCTTGGACCCCCTCTGGCCTCTGGCCTCTGCTTTATGTGAGTGTGGGCTCTCCCTCACCATAGTCTCAGTGTTGTCCCCCCCATACCCTCTGCTTAAGTGAGGAGAATACCAGGAGAGGCCAGAACATCCATAGGTACTGTCACTGAAGTGTTGGCCCACCTATGCCCCCGTGATACTAGCAGAAAGAGAAAGAGACCCCCACCTGCTCCCACTCAAAGAAGGGAAGGGAAGATAACAGTCTAAGAACATACTCAACAGCAGCAAGACCAATATGACATCACCTGAATCGAGAGACTCCATACCACAAAGACCTGAAAAGTCCAATGCAGATGAAGCAGAAGAGAAGGAGAAAACTCCTTAAAGAAATAGAAGAAAAAAACAAAAAAATGCATGAAATGGAGGAAATGACAAAACAAAAAATTCAAGAAATACTCAAATCTCTTAAAGAATGTAAAGAAAGCTAAGAAAAACACAACCAAATAAATGAAAGAAACAATTCTAACAGTTCAAGACCTGAAAACTGAAATAATGACAAAAAAAGAAAAACACAAACAGAGGTAATGTTGGAAATAGAAAAGCTGAATAAGTAATCAGGAAATACAGATGCAAGTATAAATAACAGAATAAGAGATGGAAGACAGAATCTCATGCACTGAAGATAAACTAGAGGGAATGGATTCATCGACAAAAGAAAGTCTTAAATCAAACAAATATTTAACACAAAATATCCAGGAAATATGGGACACTGAGAAAAGACCACACCTAAGAATAATAGGTATAGAAGAAGACAAAGAAGCCCAGCTCAATAGTGCAGAAAACATATTCAACAGAATCATATAAGAAAACTTTCCCACCCTGAAGTGTGAGATGCCTCTGAAAGTACAAGAAACTTACCAAACAACAAATAGACTGAACCAAAAGAAAAATTTCCCTTCACACATAATAATCAAAACAAGAAACATACAGAATAAAATACTGAGAGCAGCAAAGGGAAATGGCCATTTAACATTTAAAGGAAAACCCATCAGAATTACACCTGACATCTCCATGGAAACTATGAAAGCCAGAAGGTCCAGGACAGATGTTCTACAAGAACAAAGAGACCAGAGATACCAGCCAAAACTACTATTCCCAGAAAAACTCTCAAACACTATATATGGAGAAAACAAGATATCCCATGACAAAACCAGATTTACTCCATACGTATCCTCAAATGCAGCCCTACAGAAAGTTCTAGAAGGAAAACTCCAACCAAAGTTATCTACACTCAAAATAACAAAATAGATAATAATGCTTTCCCAGAAGTCAGAAAGAGAATAAAAACTCACACACAAAACCACCACCAAAAACATATCCAAAGCAAACAAGAATCAACAATCAATGGTCATTAATATCCCTGAATATCAATGGTCTTAACTCACCTATAAAAAGACACGGGCTAACAGAATGGGTATGAAGACATCCTTCTGCTGCATACAAGAAACACATCCCAATTTCAAAGACAGATGTTACCTCAAGGTTAAGGGTTGGGAAAAGATTTTCCAATCAAATGGTTATAAGAAGCAAGTGGGTTTAGCTACCCTAATATCTAAGAAAATAGACGTCAAACTAAAATTAATCAAAAGAGCTGAAGAAAGTCACTTCATATTCATCATAGGAAAAATCCATCAGGATGAAGTTTCAATTCTGAACATCTATGCCCTAAATACAAATACACCCACATTCATAAAAGAAGCATTACTAGAGCTCAAATAACACATTAATCCCTACACACTTATAATGGGAGACTTCAACACCCCACTCTCACCACTGAGCAGGTCCACCAGACAGAAATGTAACCAAGAAACACTGGTACTAACAGAAGTTATGACCCAACTGGTTTTAATAGACATCAATAAAACATACCATCCAAATAAAAAACAATATAACTTCTCAGCACCACATGGAACTTTCTGTAAAAATCGACCACATACTTGGCAATGAAGCAAACCTCAATGGATACAAAAAATTGGAATAACTCCATGTATCTTGTCAGACCGCCACGGATTAAAATTAGAATTCAACATCAACACAAATTTCACAAACCCCAAAAATCATGGAAATTGAACAATGTTCAATTGCATCACCCCTGGGTAAAGAAAAAAAGAAAGAAAGAAATCAAAGGCTTGCTATAATTCAATGAAAATGAAGGCAAAACGTACCCAAATCTATGGTATACTCTGAAAGCAGTTCTAAGAGGAAAGTTCATAGTATTAAGTGCCCACATTAAGAAACTGGAGAATTGCCACTCTAGAGAATTAACAGCACTTGAACAAAAAGAAGAAAACTCACCCAGGAGGAATAGACACCAGAAAATAATCAAATTGAGAGCTGAAATCAATAAAGTAGAAACAAAGAAAGAAATGCAAAGAATCAAAGAAACAAAGAGTTGTTTCTTTGAGAAAATCAACAAGACAGACAAATCTTTATCCAACCTAACCAAAAGAAAAAAATCAGAAATGAAAAGGGGAACATAATGACAGACACTGGGGAAATCCAAGGAATCACCAGGTCATACTTTGAAAACTTGTACTCCACTAAATTGGAAATTTAAAGAAAATGGATGATTTTTTGGATAGATATCACTTACCAAAATTAAATCAAGAACAGAAAAACAATTTAAATGTATCTATAACACCAAAAGAAATAGAAGCAGCCATAAATAGCCTTCCAACCAAAAAAAGTGCAGGGCCCAATGGCTTAAGTGCAGAATTCTACCAAAAATTCAAGGAAGAGCTGAAACCAATATTCGTCAAATTGCTACACACAACAGAATCAGAAGGATCACTGCCAAACTCTTTTTCATGAGACTACCTTAGTACCCAAACAATACAAACACACTACCAAGATAGGAAATTACACACCAGTCTCCCTCATGAATATTGATGCAAAAGTACTCAATAAAATACTCACAAATTGAATCCAAGAACACATCAGAAAATCCATATACCATGATCAAGTAGATTTTATCCCAGAGATGCTGGGATGTTTCAACATAAGAAAATCCATCAATGAAATCCACCATATAAACATTCTGAAAAAATCCACATGATCATCTCACTAGACACTGAAAAAATCCAAAACCCCTTCATGATAATGGCCTTGGAGAGATCAGGGTTAACAGGAACATACCTAAACATAATAAAAGCAATGTACAGCAAACCAACAGCCAACATCAAACTAAATGAACAGAAACTCAATGTGATTCCTTTAAAATCAGGAACAAGACAAAGATGTCCACTCTCTCCATATTTTTTAAATATTGTACTTGAAGTTCTTAGTAGAGCAATCAGACAATGAAAGGAGATCAAGGGGATACAAATTGAAAAGAAAGAAGTCAAACTTTCACTATCTGCAGATGATATAATAGTTTGCATAAGTGATCCTACCAGGGAACTCCTAAAGCTGATAATGGCAGGATACAAGATTAACTCAAAAAATAAGAAGCCCTAATATATGTACGATAAATTAGCTGAACTTTGAGTATTTAAAGAAAGAAATTAAAGAAGATAACAGAGAATTGAAAGACCTCTCAGGCTCTTGGATATGTAGAATCAACAAAGTAAAAATGCCAATCTTGCCAAAAGCAATCTACAGATTCAATGCAATCCCCATCAAAATCCCAACACAATTCTTCATAGACCTTGAAAAATTAATTCTCAATTTTGTATGGAAAAAACAAAAGACCCAATATAGCCAAAACAACCCTGTTCAATAAAGGGACTGACTTCTGGAGGCATCACTGTCTCTGACTTCAAGCTCTATTATAGAGCCTTAGTCCTGAAAACAGCTTGGTATTGGCTCAGAAATGAACAGGTACACCAATGGAATCTAATTGAATACCCTGATATTAACCCACACACTTGCAAACACCTGGTTTTTGACAAAGAAGCTAAAGTTATACAATGGAAAAAGAAAGCATCTTCCACAAATGGTGCTGGAATAATTGGATATTTGCATATAGAAGACTGCAGATAGATCCACATCTATTGCCATGCACAAAACTTAAGTCCACCTCAATATAAATCCAGCCACACTCAACCTTTTAGAAGAGAAAGTGAGAGGTGCTCTTGAACAAATTGGTACAGGAGACTGCTTCCTGTACATAACACCATTAGCACAGACATTGATACTGACAATTAATAAATGGTACCTCTTGAAACTGGGAAGCTTCTTTAAGTTAAAGGACACAATCAACATGACAAAATGGCAGCCCACCTACTGGGAAAATTTTTTCACCAGCCCCACATCTGACAGAGGACTGATTTCCAAAATATACAATGAACTCAAGAAGCTAGCCACCAAAGCACCAAAGGATCAAATTAAGAAAATGGGGTACAGAACTAAATTGAGTATTCTCAACAGATGAATCTAAAATTGCTGAAAGATACTTAAGATACTTAAGAAATTGTTCAACATCCTTAGCCACCAGGGAAATGCAACTCAAAACAAGGCTGAGATACCATTTCACACAGGTCAGTATGGCTAAAATCAAAATAACCAATGACATTCTATGCTGGTGAGGAACACCGTTGGGGTTGCAAACTTGTATGACCACTTTAGAAATCAGGACATAGATTTCTCAGGAAAATGGGAATCAGTCTACCTCAAGATCCAGCAATTCCTCTCTTGGGCATATAGCCAAAGAATGCACATTCATTGAATAAGGACCTATGTTCAACTACATTCGTATGAGAGTTGCTTGCAATAGAAAGAACTTGGAGGCAACCTAGTTGCCCCATAAATGTAGAATGGATGGAGAAAATGTGGCATATTTACTCAATAGAGTAGTACTCAGCAGAAAAGAAAATGGAATCTTGAAATTCACAGACAAATAAATGTAACTGCATGGTAGCCCAATCACAGAAAGACAAAGAGGGTATGTACTCACTCATATATGTATATTAGACATAGAGCAAAAGACTACCAGCCTACAATCCACACCACCAGAGAAACTAGGAAACAAG
This sequence comes from Mesocricetus auratus, assembly GCF_017639785.1. Taxonomy (NCBI): domain Eukaryota; kingdom Metazoa; phylum Chordata; class Mammalia; order Rodentia; family Cricetidae; genus Mesocricetus; species Mesocricetus auratus. The sequence continues at coordinate 81,718,774 of NW_024429193.1, read as the reverse complement.
GAGGATACCAAGAAAAGAACACTTGGTCACTCACAGAAGGGGAAGGTACCAAGAACCCCTGAGCAAACTGGGAGCAAGGGGGAGAGAGAAGGGGTGCCCTTTCCCTATAATGAGATTGATGACTACCTTGGTTGCCATTCCCAGAGGTTTCATCTATTAGCTGATTGAAGCAGAAGTAGGCACCCACAGCTAAACACTGAGCCATCTCCTGGAATCCAGTTACAGAGAGGGAGGACGGATGAGCAAATAAGTCAAGACTGTGCTTGATAAACCCGCAAATACAATTAATGTGACCTAGTGAGAGCACAAAGACCCTATTTGTAAAGCTGTGGAACCAGCATTGGACTCAACCAAGACCTCTGAATTTGGGAGCCAGCGAGGAGGCGTGGGCAGTCTATGGAATCTCTGACAGTGGAGGCAGTGTTCATTACTAGTGCACAAATGGACATGGGTAGCTCATTCCTTATAGAGGGATACTATCTCAGCCCAAATATATGAAAGAGTGCCTAGACTCCCCCAAATGATGTGAAGGACTTGGATGGTCCCCAGTTGAGGGCTTCACTATCCATGGGGAGTTGGTGGGGGGGTGGGTTTGCAGAGTAGGTGGGAGGCATTAGAGGATGGGAGGGTGAGGGAATCGGGAAATTGACATATAAAATAAGAGCGCTTCTATAATAAAAATAAAAATAAATTTAAATTACACCAAAGCACATGAAACCAGAGGTATATTCCCAGTAGAGCTGAAAATCTGAAACATTTTTCATTCCCATGCACAATTTATTTGTAATAGTTTCTTTTGGGATGTCCCAGAAATCTATGATCACATTTAACTGGCTTAAAATAGTCTATATTAATAGCATATATTCAGAAAAAAATAAAGAAATGACAAAATTTTCTAAATTCTTTTTTTTTTTTTGGTTTTCTGAAACAGGGTTTCTCTGTATTGTTTTAGAGACTGTCCTGGAACTCGCTCTGTAGACCAGGCTGGCCTCAAACTCACAGAGATGTGCCTGCCTCTGCCTCCCGAGTGCTGGGATTAAAGGCATGAGCCACCAACCAACGCCCGGCTTTTCTAAAAGTCTTAATTCTTATGAGACACTTATTGACATTTTCTCTAAAGAATTCTTTATTTTTGAAAACAGCACTGGTTTTACCTCTTGTTTATGAGATTGTATAATATCTTCCTTGTTTATAGTTAAGGAGAATTTCTGCTATTTTACAAATTATACACAGAAAGACAAAAGGTATAATAAGAGGGATCAGTGTAATAAGAAATCATTATTTGTAGTGTTGAGTTTGACTTTTAACTTTATTTATTTGTTTATTCATGCATTTATTTGTTTATTTTCGAGACAGTATTTCTCTGTGTAGCCATGGCTGTCCTTGAGTTCACTCGTTAGACAGAATGAATTCAGAGATATCTGCCTGTCTCTGCCTCCCAAGTGTTGGAAGTAAGATGTGTACTACCACTGACAGGCCTGTACTAGTACCCGTACTGGGTTTTAAATGAATGTTATGTAACAAGCATGACAAAAGGATACTAAAAGGAGATCCATACTCTTTGAGTTATTGTAAGGGGCCACGAGAGACTCAGACATATTAATAGTTGAATAGTCATACACCTTGAAGGTCAAAACAAGTTGCTTCATTATCATGAAACATAATTAAGAATCTTCATGATAAAGCTATAATACACTGCAATGAACTATGGTATTTAATTAATAGCCTACAAAATATAAAATTCATGGCCACAAATCTAGCTATTTAGTAACATTTCTTTTCTAGCAAACCTTGTTCTAATAGTTGAACCTTTACAAATTCAAGGAACAAGCCCTGGAAACTCTTATATTCTTGGATGATTTTCAGACTAGTCATTTGTTACAATTTGAAAATGAAGTGTTCCCAAACCTCATGTGTTAAAGTTCTTACTGTCAGGTGACAGGATATTGGGCTGCGTCATGAAGAGTTTCACTTAACAAACCCATTGATTAAATGATGGATTCTTAATTGTGTATACTGTTGAGAGTTTATGGTAACATTTATAGGTAGTTATTCTTGGTTTTGCCCTGCCCCTCATAAAGATGAATGTCCTGACTGTCACATATTCTAACCACTTTGATATCCTGCCTTACTACCCAGAAATAACGAAGCCCACTGGTCATAGGAATAAATGTTTGAATACGAGACCCAAAAGTAATCTTTTATTCTAACATGTCTTTCTCAAGTATTTGATTAAGAACATGAAAAACTAACATATTGTGAAATTGTGAAAAACAAGAAATTGAAGGCTTTAACTAAACAGATATATTATCTCCCCAGAAAAATTCCTTAATATTTTAATTTACAAAATAACAATAATAGTCATCAATCCTCCCTCTCTGCAACTGGATTCTAGGAGTTGGGCTGATTGTTTAGCTATGGGTGTCTGCTTCTGCTTCCTTCATCTAGTGGATGAAGATCATGCTGGAAAACCCCACAGAAACAGCTAACTTGAAGAAGCAGGAAGCTCATGGAACCTAGGTTGATAGTATATTGATAGCATGCCTTTAATCACAGTACTATAAAGGAATACAAGGCAGAAACTCAGTGTAGTCTCTGGGCAGTCTGAGACTTCATGGAGAGCATTTCAGTCTGTATTCACCTGAGGACAAGATTGTCCTCCTTTAGTCTGAGCCTTGGTAGAGGTACGAATTCTCTAGCTGTCCTTTTCTGATCTTCGACTTGAAACCCAGTATCTGCCTTTGTTTTTTGTTTGTTTGTTTGTTTGCTTGGTTTTTTTTTTTGGTTTTTCGAGAAAGGGTTTCTCTGCATTGTTTTGGAGGCTGTCCTGGAACTAGCTCTGTAGACCAGGCTGGCCTCAAACTCATAGAGATCTGCATGCCTCTGCCTCCCGAGTGCCTTTGGTTTTTTTTTTTTAATTTTTTTATTCTTTTTTTTTTTAATTTAGATAAGAAACAAGGGTGCTTCACAAGTCAGTTCCAAGTCCCTCTCCCTTTCCCTCCCCTCCTCCCGTACCCTTCCCCCAACCCCCCCATTATCCCCTCGTTCCCCCAGGGAGGGTGAGGCCCTCCATAGGGGTGTCCATAGTCTGTCATTTCATATAGGGCAGGGCCTAGACCCTTCCCCAAGAGTTCAGGGTGAGAGTGCACCTCACATTGTTCTATGGGAGTCCAAAGTCTGTGTGTGTACTTGGGATGGGTACTGAACTGCTGCCCAAGGCTCAATAGATTACCTAGGCCTCCTCACTGACACCCAGATTCAGGGGGTCTTGATCAGTCCCATGATGGATTCCCAGGCTGATGCCTGGGTTCAAGAGTTAACCTTTGTCTGGTCAGCTGTTTCTGGGGGTTAAACCAGCCCAGTCTGAATCCCTTTGATCATCAGTCCTCCCTCTCTGATACTGGCTTTCTTGAGTTCAGCTCAGTACTTAACCAGCCACTAAATGTAGTTTCTGTTTCCCAGACTCTCTGGCCATAGGATTGTAGGCTGGCACTCCCCAGATCTAAGTCTAAAATCCATATATGAGAGAGTACATGCCATGTTTCTCTTTTTGTGACTGGGTTACCTCACTCAGGATGGTTTCTTCTAGTGTCATCCATTTGCCTGCGAATCTCATGATTCCATTATATTTTCTGCTGAATAGTACTCCATTGTGTAGATGTACCGCATTTTCTCTATCCACTCTTCGGGTGAGGGACATCTAGGTTGCTTCCAAGTTCTGGCTATTACAAATAAAGCTGCTATGAACATAGTGGAACAGACATCGTTGTTGTATGAATGGGCATCTTTTGGGTATATGCCTAAGAGTGGAGTTGCTGGGTCTTGTGGTAGGTTTATTCCCATTTTTCTGAGGAATCTCCATACTGCTTTCCAAAGTGGCTAAACCAGTTGGCACTCCCACCAGCAATGGAGGAGTGTCCCCCTTTCACCACATCCTCTCCAGCATAAATTGTCATTGGTGTTTTTGATTTTAGCCATTCTGACAGGAGTGAGATGGTATCTCAGAGTTGTTTTGATTTGGATTTCCCGGATGGCTAAGGATGTTGAGCACTTTCTCAAGTGCCTCTCAGCCATTTTAGACTCCTCTATTGAAAACTCTCTATTTAGTTCTGCAGCCCACTTTTTAATTGGGTCCTTTGCTGTTTTGGAGACTTGCTTCTTGAGTTCTTTGTAAATTTTGGAAATCAACCCTCTGTCAGATGTGGGATTAGTGAATATTTTTTCCCATTCTGTGGACTGCCTTTTTGTCTTGCTGACTGTGTCCTTTGCCTTACAGAAGCTTCTCAGTTTCAGTAGGTCCCATTTATTAATTGTTGATCTCACTGTCTGTGCTACTGGTTCAGGAAGCTATCTCCTGTACCAATTCGTTCAAGGGTACCACCCACTTTCTCTTCTATGAGGTTCAGTGTGGCTGGATTTATGTTGAGGTCTTTGATCCATTTGGACTTATGTTTTGTGCATGGCGATAAACATGGATCGATCCGCATTCTTCTACATGCCAGTCTCCAATTATGCCAGCACCATTTGTTGAAGATGCTTTCTTTATTCCATTGTATATTTTTAGCTTCTTTGTCAAAGATCAGATGTTCGTACGTGTGTGGGTTAATACCCGGATTTTCAATTCGATTCCATTGGTCTACATGTCTATTTTTGTGCCAATACCAAGCTGTTTTCAGGACTATAGCTCTATAATAGAGCTTGAGGTCAGGGATGGTGATGGCTCCGGACGTTGCCTTGCTGAACAGGGTTGTTTTGGCTATCCTGGGTCTTTTGTTTTTCCATACAAAATTGATTATTGTTCTTTCAAGGTCTGTGAAGAATTGTGCTGGGATTTTAATGGGGATAGCCTTGAATCTGTAGATTGCTTTTGGCAGGATTGCCATTTTTACTACATTGATCCTACCTATCCAAGAGCATGGGAGATCTTTCCATTTTCTGAGGGCTTCTTTAATTTCTTTCTTTATAGATTCAAAGTTCTTACGATACAGGTCTTTCACTTGTTTGGTTAGCATTACCCCAAGGTATTTTATGTTGTTTGTGGCAATTGTAAAGGGTGATGTTTCTCTGATTTCTCTTTCAGCCCTTTTATCATCTGTATATAATAGGGCTACTGACTTTCTTGAGTTGATCTTGTAGCCTGCCACTTTGCTGAAGGTGTTAATCAGCTGTAAGAGTTCCCTGGTAGAGTTCTTTGGGTCATTGATGTAAACTATCATATCGTCTGCAAACAGTGAAAGTTTGACCTCTTCCTTCCCAATTTGTATCCCCTTGATCCCCCTTTGTTGTCGTATGGCAATAGCTAGAACTTCAAGTACCATGTTGAAAAGGTATGGAGAGAGTGGACAGCCTTGTTTTGTTCCTGAATTTAGAGGAATTGTGTTGAGTTTCTGTCCATTTAGTTTGATGTTGGCTGTTGGTTTACTGTATATGGCTTTTATTATGTTTAAGTATGTTCCTGTTATCCCAGATCTCTCCAAAACCTTTATCATGAAGGGGTGTTGGATTTTGTCAAAGGCTTTTTCAGCATCTAGTGAGATGATCATGTGATTTTTGTTTTTCAGCTTGTTTATATGGTGGATTACGTTGATGGATTTTCATATGTTGAACCATCCCTGCATCCCTGGGATGAAACCTACTTGATCGTGGTGAATGATTGTTTTGATGTGTTCTTGGATCCGATTTGCCAGTATTTTATTGAGTATTTTTGCATCAATGTTCATGAGGGATATTTGTCTGAAGTTCTCTTTCTTGGTTGTATCTTTGTGTGGCTTGGGGATCAAGGTTATTGAAGCCTCACAGAAAGAGTTTGGCAAAGACCCTTCTGCTTCTATTGTGTGGAACACTTTGAGAAGAATTGGTATAAGCTGTTCTTTGAATTTGTGGTAGAATTCTGCACTGAGGCCATCTGGACCTTGACTTTTTTTGGTTGGGAGACTTTTGATGACAGCTTCTATTTCCATAGGGGTTATAGGTCTATTTAAATTGCTTATCTGTTCTTGATTTAGTTTTGGCAAATGATAGCTGCCCAGGAAGTCATCCATTTCCTTTAAATTTTCGAATTTTGTGGAGTACAGGTTTTCAAAGTATGACCTAATGATTCTCTGGATTTCCTCAGAGTATGTTGTTATGTCCCCCTTATCATTTCTGATTTTGTTAATTTGCGTGTTCACTCTCCGCTGTTTGGTAAGTTTGGACAAAGGTTTGTCTATCTTGTTGATTTTCTCAAAGAACCAACTCTTCGTTGCATTGATTCTTTTTATTGTTTTCCTGGTTTCTACTTTGTTGATTTCAGCCCTCATTTTGATTATTTCCTGGCGTCTACTCCTCCTGGGGGAGTTTGCTCCTTTGTGTTCTAGAGCTTTTAGCTGTGATGTTAATTCTCTGGTACAACTGTTTTCCTGTTTCTTCATGTGAGCACTTAGTGCTATGAACTTCCCCCGTAGCACTGCTTTCAAAATGTCCCATTGGTTTGGGTATGTTGTGTCTTCATTCTCATTGAATTCGTGTAAGTCTTTAATTTCTTTTTTTATTTCCTCTTTGACCCAGGGATGGTACAGTTGAGCATTATTCAATTTCCATGAGTTTGTAGGTTTTCTGCAGTTTGTGTTGTTGTTGAATTCTAATTTTAAGGCATGGTGGTCTGATAAGATGCATGGAGTTATTCCAACTTTTTTGTAGCTGCTGAGGTTTGATATGTTGCCAAGTATGTGGTCGATTTTTGAGAAGGTTCCATGTGGTGGTGAGAAGAAAGTATATTCTTTTTTATGTGGGTGAAATGTTCTATAGATATCTGTTAATCCCAGTTGGGTCATTACTTCTATTAGACCCTTTGCTTCTTTGTTGAGTTTCTGTCTGGTATTCTTGTCTAGTGGTGAGAGTGGTGTGTTGAAATCTCCCACTATAACTGTGTGGGGCTTTAGATGAGATTTAAGTTCTAATAGTGTTTCTTTAACGAATGTGGATGCCTTTGTATTGGGGGCATAGATGTTCAGGATAGACACTTCATCTTGGTGGGTTTCACCTGTGATGAGTATGTAATGACCTCCTTTATCTCTTTTGATTGATTTTATTTTAAAGTCTAGTTTGTTAGATATTAGGATTGCTACCCCTGCTTGTTTCTTGGGTCCATTTGATTGAAAAATTTTTTCCCAACCTTTAACTCTCAGGTAATGTCTGTCTTTGAGGGTGAGGTGTGTTTCTTGTATGCAGCAGAAGGAATGTTTCTGTCTTAGAATCCATTCTGCTAGTCTGTGTCTTTTTATGGGTGAGTTAAGGCTGTTAATATTGAGGGATATTAATGACCATTGATTGCTCATCCTTCTTCGATTTGCGATGGTTGTTGTTGGTGGAATTATGGGTGGAATTTCACCCCTTTGTTCTTTTGGCTGTTGGTAGAGAGGGATTCTCTAATGCTTATGTTTTTCTGGTTGTAGTTAGCTTCCTTGGGTTGGAGGTTTCCTTCCAAAATTTTCTGTAGGGCTGGGTTAGTGGACACATATTAATCCGTGCTACAATTCATCCCATACAAATGCGAGACTATAGAGATTTCAAGGCAAAATCTATCATGGAAAACAGGAGAATATTATCTAAGAAGTCAACATATTAGAACTATATGATGCAAATATATGGTATGAAGTAAAGGAATAGATTTATAGAAGATAAGTTCGTTGTTAATAAATCTTAAATATTATAGAAATGAAGTATATAAAACATTTGTAAAATTAAAAAGACTCTTCCTTAACACAGTAATGTAAGATTCTAAAAACAAAAATGTATGGGGACATCCATAGAAAAGATAAATGAAGGAGAGGCATCAATGGAAGGCATTATAAACCAAATGTACCTAAGAGACACAAAAAATTCCACCCTGTTACAGAGTTTATGCTCTTTGTAGTCCAGTGCACTCTGCAGGAAGCATTAACATTAAAATTAACATTTCGTTGTCTCAAGTATCATTTCCAGTCACAGCAAAGCTAAAAAAAATGAAACCACTAATTGCGACCCCCGGAGGGGACCCCCGACCCTTGGCGATGAAGTGATGAGGGTCGCTACTAATTTGGTGGGTCTTTACGAGCAGATCCAATCTTAAAAAGCAAACTTCAAGAGGTTAAGAGAAACAGGCTCAAGACAACTTTTGCTGATCAAGAGCATTTATTCTTGGGGGTGAATAGGTTTTTATAGGTAGAGCAACTCAGGGGGCGGTACAAGCATGTCAATCAAGTCTCAACTCAAATATACACCAAATAAGGTAAAGATGAAGCTGTAATTTTCTGTCAGTTGCATTCTGCAAATGCTTATCAGCATAAGCCAGGTGCAGGAAATCCAAAGGAACATATTAACCTTATGTTAACAAAGGCAATTGTTCTATATGGGTTACTTCCTCCTGGCTAGGCAGTTGGGTTGCCCTGTGTAAATTTAACTTTTGTGGTTAGCTTTTCCCTTTGTTTCAAGGGCATGTGTGCCTGCAGTCACGTAGGCAGAAGGCCAAGAAATCGCTGACAGACTCCAATTTATTCAAGGTTCTTAGCAGTCCCCAACAACTAATGACAAAAAGAAAAGCTTAACAATTTAAAATGTGTGTAGACTAAATAACATGTGTAATTCAGTGGATCTAAATAGATTCAGAAAGGAAAACTAATTGTGTTCTAAAAACAAATAAAAACTGTTATGGTGGGTGTTCCACCCAAGACCCCCTCCCCATCTCCCTACAAACCCTGCTGCTTCTCAGATAGCCTGCCAAATAATGACCCCCCCAGAGATACTCAAGACCACTCCCACAGGGTACTTAATCAGTCCCCCAGAAATAAGACTCATGTTTTTTTTTAAATCTTCCTTTCCTGTCTCCTTTCTGGGGAGCTGGAAAGCCATCTATGAGCATTGTATCCATTAAACATGGATTTTTGTTAATTCAGTTCTATTTCATCTTATTTGCAATGCTGCATTGAGAGGGAGGCTTTTTGGATTACAGAATCCTTTTATCTGGAAGTTCCACCAAGAGGGCTGTTTTTCCCCCACTGGCCCATGGTCTCATGGTGGGAAAACACCCTTCTCCCCCACACCTGCTCTCTATCAGCCTAAGATCTGTTTTTGACTAGGTAAGCTGTCCTTTCTAAGTCATTGACTTATAGGCACAGGGCTTCCTGCAATCTTGGGGGTGTCCTGACAAAAACACAGCTCTGTGAGGCCCCATAACCTATTACAAGGACATGCCTTATCCAGTGGGAACCTGTTATGCCCAAATTCTGAACCCCATAACACCAAGAGGCCCATTTTGATGCAAAAGCAAAGAGTCTTTTATTGTAGTTGTTTAACGAGCTAACCCCATTAGCTTGGGCCTTTCATCCATCCACCATAGTGAATGGCTGGAGAAAAGACTCAGAGAAACCACAAGGAATGGATTTGATAGGGCAGCATAAGGGAGTATCTAGGGATATGAAACAGTCTCAGGATTGGTGAGCTTCCAAGCTTGGATGACCTGCCTTATCCTGATTGATCAATTGGTTTTTATGGCCCATAGGCCCTCCCAGGGCAGTTTCTATGCTCTTGTGCACTTGTCTGTAAAGCACACCCAGAGACATAAAGCACAGCCCCACCAGCTAACTTCCATGCATTCTTCCCACTAGCCTGGTCCCAGAGCTGCATCAGTCCCAAATGTACACAAAGGACGCTATATGAATTATGAAGCTATTGGACATTTGGTATGGTTTCTTATTGGCTAGCCCTGACTTAATTATTAAACCATAATTGCTAATATATTTTTATAAAGTCTTATTTTACCCAGAATGTCAGACTTGCACCCTCTCCTCCCAGGATCACATGATGACTCTCTACGCTTGATTACATTTCCCTGAATCCTCCTCGACTCCTAGTCCCACCTACCTGATTCTTTATTGGCCAACAGTGCTTTATTTATCAACCAATAGGACAACATATACACAGAAGGACTTCCCACATCATATCTGGGAACTGGGACACTCAACTCCCATCCTGAACTTCCTGCTCCAGACAATGGCCTCTCCCCCACTCCTGCCTGCCCAACTCCCTCCACATTCCTCTCATTCCTCCCCCATCCACCTCTTCCTGCTTCCTTCCATTCCAGGACAAAGATCTAGTCACAGCTCCCTCCTCCTTACCCACCTTCCTGTTTTCCCCTTTCCCCTACCACCACTCCCTCTCTTTCCATGGCACCTCCTTGTCCCCCTTACATACTGTCCTATACTTGACCTACCCTCCCCAGCAGGAGCCACCATCCTAGCCACCCATTTCATTTCTCAGTCAGCACCAGATATTAGAAAGCAGTTAAAAAAGGCTGAGGAAGGGTCCCCAAACTCCCATAGAGGAATAGGTAAAAATTGCTTTTGAAGTTTTCAGTGCCCAAGAAGAGGCAGCCATGTCCTCCTGACAGACAAGACTATAACAGAAGGTCATACCCCAAGCCTAAGCCTTAACAGCTGCCCTGAGGTCACATGAGGTACAAGGGAAGTCAGCCACCATGAGGCTCCATACTGCTGGAACTCATCCCAAATCAATTCCTCCCAGAACCGAAACAAATGCAAGCAGGATGGTCATTTGGCAAGGTATTTCCTGGACCCTAGGCTGCCAATGAGGCCATGCTCTGTCTGCTGACAGTCTGGACACTGGTAATCAGAATGCCCCTGGTGTAGCTTTCACCTCTATGCCATGCCACAGAGGTTCAGCTTCACCAATACCATGAGCTGAGACTGTCAGAATTCAAACTACTCAGCATGGCAGAGGAATGACTTGGTGACCCCCATTGCCCACTCTGAGCCTAGGGTAACACGGCAGGTAGGTGGTAAGTCCATTACTTTTCTGTTGGACACAGGAGCTACCTATTCTATTTTGACCTCCCACTTGGGCCCCACAGTTCCCTCTCCAGTTCCTGTCATGGGGAAGGATGGGGCCCCCTCCTTCCCATTTCAGTAAAACCAGGGACAGCTTTAGCTGAAAAAACTGTCCCTCAGTTGTGATAACTTTTGATGACTAGAGTACTGATAGCTCATTAGTTCATTTAGTAAAATTTCATGCTAAAAGTGCAGACAGGTGTGCCTCTTTTACAGGCTTCATAATCTGGGATGAACAGGTTTCCGATGTAGCTTCAGAGCTTCAGATTTTTAAATTTCCTTTGACTGTCCCCCAAAAAGGCTCAAGTCCTTTAACCTAAATCCATAGCCTTTTGCTAGGGCACCAAGATGTAGGTCTGTTCCAGCTGTGTTACAAACACCTGCAATTTCCTGGGAGAAGTTCTTTTTACATCAAGAAATCTGGTCTGATAAAAACAGTCTCCAGAATCCATTTTTACCCCACCCATTTTCAAGCGCATCTTGCAAGTTACCTTCTCCTGCCTGGGCAGAGGCCAACCCTCAGAGAGTCCTGCAGATAATGCCTGCACCTGAGTGGGCTCTCTCCAGGCTCAAGTGGGCAATTCTTCAGGATATTTGGTCTTTCCAGAAACTGGGAACCTCCACCCTCCAGTTTTCAAAGACATCCCAATGAAGGACATGTCTGCACCCCTGCCTCACCCATTCACCCTTGCTTTTGCTTCTTCTATACTACCAGGACATGTCTCTATTCCCTTCATTCTGGCAGTTATCACCCTTCCCATGGCTAGCTCCATTCATAGGGCCAATTATATTAATCTGTTTTTTTCTCCTAGCAAACTGTCTTCTCTGACTCCTCAAGGAACAGGTGCCTGAGGTCTACAGGATGGCAGCTAACTGAATACTTCTTCATTCATACCCTCCCCTCCCCCCATTGACTCCTGGCTCCTCTCTCCCCCACATCTTCCGTTGTCAGCAGGAAGAAGTCAGACAGGAACCGGCGTGCAGATACCCAAAGACTCTGGGATGTTATGGTGGAGGTTTCACCCAAGCACCCCTCCCCTATCACCCTCCAAACCCAGCTGCATCTCAGAAAGCCTGCCAAATTCAAGACCACTTCCACAGAGATACTCAAGACCACTTTCACAGGGTATTTAAACAGCCCCCCAGAAACCAAACTCATGGTTTTTGCTTTTTTCCAGTCTCCCTTTCCCTTCTTCTCCCTGGAGGAATAGAAGACCATTAAATGTGGCCTTTTCTAATTCAGATTGATTTGATCTGATTTAGATTGCTGAAAAACATGGGCTATCAAAATGATGGAGAACAGGAATAGTACATAGAGTGAAATTACAGTGATAGGGGCTGACAGTAAAGATTAAGAGAGATAAGCAACCTGAGTGTTCAAAGAATCAGAAAAAAGTTACAGACAATAAAGTTCATAGGTGGTAAAGAATAAATATCAGAGAAAAGAAAAATTAATTATACACTAGAAAACCAATTAAAAATCAGTTACTGAGTTCTTTTTTCAAAATATCAAATCAATTTAGAAAATATTAGCTATCCTTAAAAGGAGAGAAGGGCATAAACAATAAAATCAGTGATAAAAGGCAAGACAATGCACCCAGTGTCGTGTGGAAAAGAAAACTATTGAGTCTTTATGATTATTTGAAGCATGAAGAGCTTAGAAAATTGGCAGACACTTAAGAGTGACATCTGTGAGACCACTGAAAGTTATATGGACAGCAACTAGAAAGAAAAGTAAATAAGGTTTTCTATTAGATAATTAACTTCAGACAAAGAAGAAAATAAGTCTAAGAAGCATAATTTTGTGTGTAGAAAATAGTAGAATTAACAATTATAACAAAAGTAAAATTAAACAGTAGCAATAGTTAATGAATAATTTAATAATATGAAATAAATATACAAATCATTTGTGATTGTTTATACTAAAAATAAACAATTGCTGAAAAACATGTTTTAAAATTTCAGCTACCTAAAAAGTTTAAGACTTAAGATTACTTTTACCCAAAGAGATGAAAATAAATTGTTCAAAATATAAATTACTGATAAAAGAAATTAACACAATATTAAACAAATAAAGCCACACACTCTTCATGAATAGGAAAATTGGTAGCATTAAAATGTTTATGTTGCGCCCAAAGTGATCTACCAACTTACTTAATGTTATCAATATTAAAGTTTTAATAAAAACAGTCTTCATTGTTGTACAAAATATCCTAAAGTGTATATGGAAGCACAAAGGACTCTATTAGCAAAGTTATCTTAGGAACAAACATACCTGGTCTAAACAGAGAGCTTGACCTCAATGTATTACAAAAACATATGCACTTGTAAGGACCTTCAGAAAGAGATTGTAATGAGTGAGAAAATGTTCCTAAGAATGGAACAGAATGATTGTACCACTCTCTACAGCAAAGGAAAAATCCTGAAGAGAGGGAGAGAAATCCCCCCAGCTCTACAACTTCTGGGAAACTGACACCTAAAATATACAAAGAAAGGAAGAAAAAAGAAAGGAGAGAGAGAGAGAGCTCACAAGAAAGAATTAAACACCAAAGACATCATAATCAATAAATGAACAAGGAATTGGACAGTTCTTGTAAAAAGAAATTCAAATAGCTAAGCATATGAAAAATGTTCAATATCTTTACATATTGGGGAAATTAAATCAAAATTATACTGAGCTTTTATCTTCATGAGTCACAATGGCTATCATCAGCAAGTGGAGAAAAGCAGCCCATTACAGCCCTGCTGGTTTGTGTGTGCAGACTAGGAAACAGACACTACAGAGATTAATGTGAAGTCCCTCCCCCAGAAAAGTGAAAGGAGAACTACCATTTTATCAAGTCATATGGCTCCTCAGCACATACCTGGCAGACAGTCCAATACTGCACAGTGATCCTTCTAGTTCCGTGCTTCTTGCTGCATTATTCATGCCAAACAAGACATAAAACCAACCTGATGTAGCTTGTGCATGTTAATGACAGTTATCGGGAGAATGAAAAATGATTGCCATAATTTTGAGACCAGTCAGGTTTAATTAGCAAGATTATCTGTTAAAAGGGAACTACGGGTTTTGGGGTGATAACACAATCAGTAAAGCATCTCTACAGAAAGGATAAGTATCTCAGTTTGAATCCCAACTCTCCATACAACTACATAAAATCCTGTGTGCTGATCAAATTCTGTAACATGTAGTGTAACTGAGATGGGCAGCTGTCCAAAGTTTGCTGTATAGTAAATCTAGCCAACCAATGAGTTCTTGCTTCAGTAAAGAACCTGTCTCCAGAAATAATGTGGAAAGCTATAAAAAAAAAGACATGTTACTGTAAAGAGAAGCCTTCCCGCCAGCCTGGTTCCAGAGCCACATCATTCCCAAATAAACACACAGGAGGCTATATTAATTATGAAGCTGTTGGCCTTGCTTGTTTCTTACTGGCTAGCTCTGACCTAAGTGTTTATCCCATAATTGTTAATCTAAGTATGTCTCTTACCAGAGAAGTTTCCGGGCTTCTTATCCCTATGGCAGTTACATCTTGACTCCCTGTGTTTCTCCTACCCAGAGTCCTCCTGGACTCCTAGTCCCACCTATCTTGCTTCCCTATTGGCCAACAGTGCTTTATTGACATATACACAGGACTTCCCCATCATGTTACTATCTGTCATTCACATCTACACCCTCATAAAATACATTCACACATACACATGCATGCCTCCTTTACAAGAAAATAATACCATTCTGTCAAGTGGCATAAACCAGTCTCAGAAAACAATTGTTCCAAGATTTCTTTCATAATTGGAGCTGAAATATTTATCTACATATTACATATATGCATACATAGGTTATATTATGACTAGAAAAGGAGACTTGTGCTCAAGGGAGGGGAACTAGCATAAAGGGTAAAGGTAATAACAGAGTAATATAGAGATTATGAGTAATGTCCACAGTGTATAAGTATATAAATATATACATATCCTAAATGTAATAAATATATACAATATATTATAAGGTAAACTTTAAATTTAGAAAAATATCGCTGTTAATATAATATAATTTAATACAAGTATTATTTAAAATAAATTATGATGTTAAAAACAATTTAAAACTGGAAATATATTAAATGAAGTGACTATAAATTATTAAAGAGAAAGGATGAAATGCAGGGAAAGCAACACATGAGCAGTGTAATAGGCTATAGAGCTCATTTCTTTATGTGTTTCAACTCTCTTGTGCTTATTATTGTTATTTGACTTTGGTGGTGTATAAGTGCATAAAAACATTATTTACAGTGAAAATGTGTCTTGATTGGAGTTACACAACTTCAAAAATGACCACTCTAACTCTCTAGGAGTTCATCAAAATCTAGAGTTTGGGGTCAGACAAGTGTTCCTTTGAATGACAATCTTGATCTCATTTTTTGGAAGCTTTTGTTTTTAGTTCATTACAACAGAATGCTTTTTATATGTAAAAGTATTTGGCATTTATTTAGTGATGCTGCATAATAAAGACACTAAAACTGAATTTATGAAGTATAGATAAACAATTGTTGACAAGAACCCAAGATTACAAAATGAGTAATAAATGCCGACGGGAAAGTAGGTAATGTTCCTCTCAAGCATGAAACTGAGTGCTATACAACACCATAAACAAAAGCTACACCAGAAAGATTAAAGACTTTAAAATAATAGCCAAAGGAAAAAAAAACCCAAAGTCCTAGTAGAAAACCTTCTTAAAATTGACAATGATGTTGAGTAGGAACTTCCAAACAAAATACAAGTTAAATGACACAAACAAGCAAGGTAAACTTCAAAGCCTTTTTGTAAGAAAAAGAAAACAGCAGAGTGAAAAAGACAAACTGTTTAACTTACATCACATAGGTAAACAATTACTATTGAAATAGTTAACATTTTATGTCACTATGAAATACAAACATACAATCATACAAGTGACCAGGAGTTGAGGACCTATGTTCGCAGTGTAGACATAAATGGACAAACTCCTTTGGGGAAAGAAGTTCAATATCACTGAACATCTGGTAAATGAGCATTTAAACCTAAGGGCGACGACATTGCACATACAAAAATGGGTGGGGGAAGAAGAATAAATGATGCAGAGGAGACGAGGAGGAAGGGAGAGAGGAGAGAAAGAAGAAAAGCAGGAACAGAAGGAGGGAAGGAGGGCATATGAAGTGGTGATGAGGATATGAAGTGAAGAGAGTTTCAAGCATGCCCTGATGATGAAGATGCAAATATGATAGCTGCTGTGGGATGGTATGGAAGCTCTTCAAAATTATAATTGGTATTACCACACTATCCAGTGTTAAAACATGGGGACATTTATCTAAAATATTTGAACACATAATCTGAAAAAGATAGTCACAGCTCCATCCTCTTTGCAGCATTATTGACAACAGCTAAAATGTTGCATAACAGAACCATAAATATGCATTGATGGAGGATTGAGTATAGAAGCTATGTGAGTGGGTAGAGATCACCGGTGAAGTCTTTGCCTAGTTTAAGTGAGACACTACCATTTACACCAGAAACACACACATGTACACACACACACACATACACACACTTTCTTTCTCCTCCTCCCTTTACCCCTCCTTCTCCTCAACCATCTACTCTGTTTCTTTTTTAAACTAGGCATGATGGCCCATTCATTTAATCTCATCATTAGGGATGCTTAGGCATGAGACCTGTTATGAGTCTGGTTCCTGCCTGTGGGTTCACAGATACCAATCATGCAAGACTGCACTATGAGACCTGACTTCTCAATGGAAACGATGAAAGCCAGAAGATCCTGGACAGATGTCCTACAAACGCTAAGGGAACAAGGATGCCAGCCCAGACTACTATATCCAGCAAAGCTCTCAATTACCATAGATGGAGAAAACAAAATATTCCACGACAAAGCCAGATTTAAACAATACATATCCATGAATCCAGCTCTACAGAAAATGCTAGAAGGAAAACCTAGAGCCAAGGAAGATAACTACATTCACAAAGACACAGGCAATATATAATCACACTTTACATAACACCAAAAGAAAAAGGGAGAAGAAACTACACAAAATAACTTCACTAACAATAAATCAAGCACAAACAAGGATCACCAATCAATGGTCATTAATATCCCTCAATGTCAATGGCCTCAACTTGCCTATAAAAAGACACAGACTAGCAGAATGGATACGAAGACAGAACCCTTCCTTCTGCTGCATACAAGAAACACATATCAACATCAAAGACAGACGTTATCTCAGAGTAAAGGGTTGGGAAAAGATCTTCCAATCAAACGGTCCCAAGAAACAAGCGGGTGTAGCAATCCTAATATCTAACAAATTAGACTTCAAATTAAAATCAATCAACAGAGATGAAGAAGGATACTTCATATTCATCAAAGGAAAAATACATCAAGACAAAGTCTCAATTTTAAACATCTATGCCCCAAATACAAAGGCACCTACATTCGTAAAAGAAACATTACTAAAGCCCAAAATACACAAAAAAATCTCACACACTAATAGTAGGAGACTTCAACATTCTGCTCTCACCGCTAGACAGGACCTCCAGACAGAAACTCAACAAAGAAACAAAAGAACTAATAGAAGTTATGACCCAACTGGGGTTCACAGACATCTATAGAACATTCCACCCAAATAAAAAGGGATATACATTCTTCTCGGCACCACAAGGAACCTTCTCTAAAATTGACCACATAATAGGAAACATAGCAAATCTCCACAGATACAAAAAAATTGGAATAACCCCCTGCATCTTATCAGACCACCATGCCTTAACATTAGAATTCAACAATAACACAAATCACAGAAACCCTACAAACTCATGGAGATTGAACAATGCACAATTGCACCATCCCTGGGTAAAGGAACAAATAAAAAAGAAATTAAAGACTTCCTCGACTTCAAGGAGAATGAAGACACAACATACACAAACTTATGGGACACTTTGAAAGCAGTGCTGAGAGGAAAGTTTATAGCACTAAGTGCCCACATGAAAAAACTGGAGAACAGTCATACTAGACAATTAATAGCACAGCTGAATGTTCTAGAACAAAAAGAAGCAAACTCCGCCAAGAGGAGCACACGCCAGGAAATAATCAAATTGAGGGCTGAAATCAATCAAGTAGAAATCAGAAAAACATTGAGAAGAATCAATGAAACAAAGAGTTGGTTCTTTGAGAAAACCAACAAAATAGATAAACCTCTGTCCAAACTAACCAAAAGACAGAGGGAGAGCATGCTAATTAACCAAATCAGGGATGAAAAAAGGGGACATAACAACAGACTCTGAGGAAATCCAGAGAATCATCAGGGCATACTTTGAAAATCTGTACTCCACAAAATTTGAAAATTTAAAGGAAATGGACAATTTCCTGGATAGATATCACTTGCCAAAACTAAATCAAGAACAGGTAAACAATCTAAACAGACCTATAACCCCTAATGAAATAGAAGCAGTCATCAAAAGTCTCCCAAACAAAAAAAGCCCAGGCCCAGATGGCTTCAGTGCAGAATTCTACCAGAAATTCAAAGAAGAGCTAATTCCAATACTCCTCAAAGTATTCCACACAATAGAAGTAGGAGGCTCACTGTTAAACTCTTTCTATGAGGCTACAATTACCTTGATACCCAAGCCACACAAAGCCGCAACTAAGAAAGAGAACTATAGACCAATTTCCCTCATGAACATTGATGCAAAAATACTCAATAAAATACTCACAAACCGGATTCAAGAACACATCAGATAAATCATCCACCATGATCAAGTAGGCTTCATCCCAGGAATGGAGGGATGGTTCAACATTAGAAAATCTATCAATGTAATCCACCATATTAAATATCTGCGAAAGAAAAACCACATGATCATCTCACTAGATGCTGAAAAAGCCTTTGACAAAATCCAGCACCCCTTCATGATAAAGGTCCTAGAGAGATCAGGGATAACAGGAATGAACCTGAATATAATAAAAGCAATATACAGTAAACCAACAGCTAACATCAAACTAAATGAAGAGAAACTCAAAGCAATTCCTCTAAAATCAGGAACAAGACAAGGCTGTCCACTCTCTCCATATCTCTTCAATATTGTACTTGAAGTTCTAGCTACAGCAATAAGACAACAAAAGGAGATAAAGGGGATACAAATAGGAAAAGAAGAAGTCAAATTTTCACTATTTGCAGATGATATGATAGTTTACATAAGTGACCCAAAAAGCTCCGCAAGGTTACTGCTAGAGCTGATAAACACCTTCAGCAATGTGGCAGGATACAAGGTAAACTCAAAAAAATCAGTGGCCCTATTATATACAGATGATGAAGTGACTGAGAAAGAAATCAGAGAAACATCACCCTTTACAATAGCCAAAAACAGCATCAAATATCTGGGGATAATGTTAACCATGGAAGTGAAAGACCTGTATATCAAGAACTTTGTGTCTTTAAAGAAAGAAATCAAAGTAGATACCAGAAAATGGAAAGATCTCCCATGCTCTTGGATTGGTAGGATCAACATAATAAAAATGGCAATCTTGCCAAAAGCAGTCTACAGATTCAATGCAATCCCTATCAAAATTCCATCACAATTCTTCAAGGACCTAGAAAGAACATTAATCAACTTTATATGGAAAAACAAAAGGCCCAGGATAGCCCAAACATCCCTATACAATAAAGGAATTTCAGGAGGAATCACCATACCTGACTTCAAGTTCTATTATAGAGCTATAGTCCTGAAAACAGCTTGGTATTGGCACAAAAATAGGCAGGTAGACCAATGGAACCGAATCGAAAGCCCTAATTTTAACCCACACACCTATGAACACTTGATTTTTGACAAAGAAGCTAAAACTGTACAATGGAAAAAAGAAAGCATCTTCAACAAATGGTGCTGGCATAACTGGGTACTGGTATACAGAAGACTGCAGATAGATCCAGGTTTATCACCTTGTACAAAACTTAAGTCCAAATGGATCAAAGATCTCAACATAAATCCAGCCACACTGAAACTTTTAGAAGAGAAAGTGGGAGATACTCTTCAACGAGTTGGTACAGGAGACCACTTCCTAAACATAACACCAGTGGCACAGGCACTGCGATCGACAATTAACAAATGGGACCTTCTGAAACTAAAAAGCTTCTGTAAGGCAAAGGACACAGTCAAAAAGACAAAAAGGCAGGCCACAGAATGGGAAAAGATATTCACTAACCCTACATCTGACAGAGGGCTAATCTCCAAAATTTACAAAGAACTCAAGAAACAAGTCTCCAAAACACCAAAGGATCCACTTAAAAGGTGGGGTACAGAGCTAAATAGAGAATTCTCAGTAGAGGAGGCTAAAATGGCCAAGAGACACTTAAGAAAGTGCTCAACATCCTTAGCCATCAGGGAAATGCAAATCAAAACAACTCTGAGATACCATCTTACTCCTGTCAGAATGGCTAAAATCATGGGGGAACAGGAAGTTGAGGGGGTGGGGGTAGAATAGGGGGAAGAGGGAATCATAGGATCGAATACAGATCAGGCACCAGAGCGACCTCGAGTGATCTAAAGGGATAACAACAATTGGTAAGCTATGCAATAGTGGAGAGACCACCTCGAATGCCCATTCCTGATAATGAACTTGATGTCTATAACCATCCAGGAGCCTTCATCCTGTGACTGATGGAAGCAGAGGCAAACACACTATTAATCACTGAACTGAACCCAAGAAACCCAGTGACAGAGAGAGAGGAGTGATGAGCAAATTGGCAAAGAATGGGCTGGCAAAACCAGCAGAGACAGCTGATCTGAACAGGGGAGAGCTCTTGGACCCCAGACTGACAGTGGGGAGGCCAGCATGGGCCTGATCTGGACCCCCCAAATGTGAGTGTCAGCAAGAAGGCCTGGGGCAACCTATGGGGCCCTGAGCTGTGGATCAGTGTCTATCCCTGATATACAAACAGTCTTCGTGTGCCTATAGCACAAAGAGGGATGCTCTCTCAGCCTGGACTCTTAGGGGAGTGCCTGGACCATACCCAGAGTAAAATGACAGACTCTACATATCCCCTATGTGGAAGGATTTGGCAATAGGGTGGGAGGGTGGGGGGAAGGGGAGTGCGGGAGGAGGGGAGGGAGAGGGAACTGGGATTGATATGTAAAACAAGCTATTTAAAATTATAAAAAAAACATTTAATTTAAACAAATTCTTATTCACGACACTGATACTGTTAGAAAGTATAAAGCACAAATATTTAAATCAAAATGTTGTCCATAAACATTTAAGAAAATACAATAAGAAAAAGAAGGTTATGACAATGGAAAAAAGAAAGCACAAGGCACAATGACAAAGATAAAACGCACATTATTAAGAGTTTTTCTTACTTTCTCAAACGTGCCTCTTCGTCCAAACTTCTTGTAGCCAATTTTCCACTTGGCATCTTAGATAAAGAAAAGATGCTTTATACAGGCCTGTAATTAAACTATTAAAGTTATTTATCAACAATATGTACTAAACTGTTAAAAAGAAATAATTCATTATCCTCATTTATGATATCAATTAACAGGCATGAGAGCTGGAAATTTCACTTGTATAGAGCTTCAGTAGCAAGTTCAAGCTTTTAGTGAGATTAAGACAGTGAATGAATAAGTAAATATTAACTTTAAAAATAATAAATATTAGATTGTTTTCTTTTAAGGAATCATTCATTTAAAAATCAGTATCATTGCCTGATTGACCATGGTGCTACATCATCCAGTAATCTGAAATTTTGGGGCTGTTATGACTAAAGTAGCATGGCTACAATAAAATTGATAGACATTACAGTATAATAATTTGATCTTACAGTATAATAACTTGACAAATTTGTAAATGAGGAATGTTCTTATCTAAATACCCTCATCTGTCCTGATGCTTTATTGAAGAATTGAAAGAACAAAGGATTTGGTTGCTAGAACTACCCGGCACATCCTGGTCAGATCTGACTCAGTTACCATTAAGCAGTTCAGTGTATACATAACATTGAGATTGCATTGAAACTTACTGCTGCACGCATCTGGAAAATATTGCCTCCCAACAGGAATGAAAATCGAGTCATGAGACTGTTGTCTAAATCTGGCTCCTTGACAATCATGGTTTAATATGCCCTGGACACAAAGACTACACTCAGTTGATTTTCAGTAACTAGAGAACTGTTTTGCATTGTATCAGCACAGTAACTGATTTGACACACAGATATATACAAATACCTGCAGGACTTATCCCCACATCTTTCCTTTCCTCTTCTGTCCTTTTTCTCCCTCCCTCCCTAAATATGTGGGAATGCATGGTAGGCAAGCACTCTCCTACCGAACTCCATGCTCCGCACTTTGCAAGCCCTTTATGGAGTTCAGATGGACCTTTCTCTTATAGCTGCATAATGAAAGTTCTAACTTTGTCCCTAATGCATTTCCTCATTTCAGTTAACTAACATCACGGCTGCACTTCACTATTTTGCAAGAGTTCATCTTACAATGAAATAGAATCTCCTGCTTAAGGGCCTGGTATTCCCCAATGCAGTGAGAAGGCCTATAATCATTAGCTATTATTTTCACTTAGTACTTCCTCTTGAAAGTTAATCAGGTAAAATCAGATTTCGCTCAAAGCCAAATTCTTCTGCTTAATTCAGAAGGGATCTAAGAGCTATGAATCTTTGATTAGACATAATCTCTTATTATTCAACTATTGTTACTAGAAAAGAATTGAATTAAGTTTCTGTAAATAATATTCTATATCTTAAATCTTATTCTCAAAGGCAAATTCCATCACAACTACACATTACCTTTGTAAGGGATACCAAATTTAACTGCTTAATTTTCATCAATATTACCAATTAAGGGATCTTACTTTCTTATAAATTAATTCAAGCTTTATACCTCAAAGGAACAACTATATGAACTACATTTTAATTGAACAATACAATTGATCTTTCACTATACCTTCCAGGCATTATTAAATTTATTTTAGGGAAAGTTGGGTAAGACTCTATTTTTTTATTTCTATTGCTCTATGACTATAAACATGTGAAAATTAATCATATGGAACATTTAGTATTTGTGCATTTAACATTGTGTCTTTATTAAATGTTTAAAATAAAAATTAACTAATTTGAGGAGGGCAGCTGTGGTGCAAACCTTTAATCCCAGCAGGTAAAGGCAGGCAGAGATCCAAGTACGAGATCAACTTAGTTTACAAAGTTCTAGGACAGCCAGGGCTACACAAAGAAACTCTACTTCTAACAAAACAAAACAAAAAATAAAGAAGAAAAAACTAACAAAAGAAATGAAAGAATGTCCATTACTGTTATTTAAAACCCTATTCATTAACATATGTGACTGCTATATCCAGTGTTTAGTGTTATATGACTGCATCCATATATATATTATTTTCAATTTAAATTTAAATTAGAAATAAGGTTGCTTCCAGGTCCCTCTCCGTTTCCCTCCCCTCCTCCTGTGCCCTCCCACCAAGCCCCCAATATTCCCTCATTTCCCCAGGGAGGGTGAGGCCCTCCATGGGGGTGTCCATAGTCTGTAATTTCATCCAGGGCAGGGCCTAGACCCTCCCCCAAGAGTCCAGGGTGAGAGTGCATCTCTCGTTGTTAGATGGGAGCCCAAAGTCGATTTGTATACCAGGGATAAATACTAATCTACTACCCAAGGCTCAATAAATTACCTAGGCCTCCTCAGTGACACCAACATTCAAGGGGTCTTGATCAGTCCCATGCTGAATTCCCAGGCATCAGTCTGGGATTCAAGAGCTACCCCTTGTCAGGTCAGCTTCTTCTGGTGGTTAAACCAGCCCATTCTTAATGCCTTTGGTCATCAGTCCTCCCTCTCTGTACTAGATTTCTTGAATTCATCTCAGTGCTTAGCCATGGGAGTCTGCCTCTTCTTCCATCAGCCACAGAATGAAGGTTCTGTTTCCCAGATCTCTGGCCATGGGATTGTAGGCTGTCACTCCCCAGATCTATGTCTAAAATCCATATATGAGAGAGTACATACCATGTTTGTCTTTTTGTAACTGGGTTACCTCACTCAGGATGGTTTCTTCTAGTGTCATCCATTTGCCTGCAAATTTCAGGATTCAATTGTTTATTTCTGCTAAATAGTACTCCATTGTGTAAATGTACCACATTTTTTCTATCCACTATTCAATTGAGGGCCATCTAGGTTGCTTCCAAGTTCTAATCAAAAACACCAATGACAGCCTATGCTGGAGAGGATGTGGTGAAAGGGGAACACTCCTCCACTGCTGGTGGGAGTGTCAACTTGTGCAACCACTTTGGAAATCAGTATGGAGATTCCTCAGGAAAATGGGAATAAACCTACCACAAGACCCAGCAATTCCACTCTTAGGCATATATCCAAAAGATGCTGATTCATGCAACAAGGATGTCTGTTCCACTATGTTCATAGCAGCATTATTTGTAATAGCATCCCAATATTTTTAACAGATACAATGTAATGAAGGAATTTGTTATCATTAAGGAATTTCTCATGTTTTATATTTATTTACTGATTCTATATGGAAAAATGCAGAGAAAAGTAGACCTCATTCCCAACGAGCATATCTATAACACAGCTCCTCCACCCAAGTCTCAGGAAACATATGGAAAATGGGAAAAAAGACAATGAGAACCCTGGGGTCAGAATTTGCAGTGTGAGAATATCTTCTGGATATGGCAGGAGTGCTGCAACCATGAATGCTCACCTGCATTTGGTTGCTGTAGCAGAACTACACAAGACCACTGCAGGCAACACTTTGGCATGAATGGTGTCAGAAGGCTCACAATGGACCGCCCTTAGATGAAAAATGTTAGGAAGCTATTACCTCTCTAGGGCAACTGTTTTCTTCATGGTCTAGTCCTTGAGGGCCTGATCATGTCTCAGGAATTGCATATTTGCCAACATACAGAGCACAAATTGCAGTCATTCTTGATGTAGCCTAAAAAACAGAAGGAAATTATAACTATGCCTCATGGCATTAGGGAAGGAAAATAGCACTGAAGATTTTTATTCAATCAACCATATTTTTTAGAGGTAATGCTCTGCCTTAAGTGATCTGAAGTAGCATCTACTATTAAAAACTTAATGTGACTAATATCTACAAGCAAAGCCATGTTATTGTGTCAACTTTGTAAACATAATTCTGGTATTCCATTATTTTACTTCCTTGCAGCCCACTGTTTTCCTAACTATATCCCACATAGGATGTTAAGGCCTACCAGGCTGAGATGAGCCAACCTGAAGTTTGCCTGGTGGTATTAGATGTCCTGATTGTGCCTAACCAATGAGGAGTGACCACTTGATACTGACTGAGGCCTAACAACAGATGCTGCCAGAGGTCCTGATCATGCATAACCAATGAGGAGCAGCCATGTGATGTCAATGGATCGGGAGTCCTGGGTGCTCAGAGCGTATATAAGGTGCCCCCCATTGCCAAATAAATGAGATTCCTCCTTTGCTTTTCACCTGACTTCCACGATCTGTGTCGTTGACTTTGTACATTCTCACTCACTCTCCCCGAATGGACCCAACAACAATCCTTTTTCCTTTTTCTTTTTCTTGCATATTTCTTATGAGACAGAGTCTCGTGTGTAGCTGTCATTGAACATGAAGTCACTATACAGGCCAGGCTGGTTTCTTACTCAAAAATATCTCTTCCTCTGTTTTCTGATGCTCTCATTAAAGGCATGTACCACAAGACACAGATACCACCAGCTATTGTTTAGGTATAGTTTTGTGGATTGTAAAGTACCAATTAATGTTAACTGTGCTTCTCAGTGACAACTAAAAATGTCTTCAACTGTCATCACATATACTTGATAAAGAAAACCTCACCCAGGGATAATAATTTGTGATACCAAATGTTTGCATAGTATATTATTACAGAATCTCAAATATTTTCTGTATGAGTGTTTGCTTGCATGTATGAATGTGCACCACATGTACGTCAGGTGCATTCAGAGGTCAGAGGGCATTGGATCCCCTACAACTGAAGATATGGATGGTTATGAACCACAATATCTGTGCTGGTAGTGGAATCCAAGTTCTCAGAAAGTCAGAAAGTGCAAATAATGCTATTGACCATTGAGTCAACTCTCCAGTCCCCACACTTTATAGATTAATAATCAATATGGAAGAATTCTGCACACTAGAGACTGGGTAGTATACTTGTGGTATAATCTTTTAGCTGGTAGTGCCAGGTTGTATAAGACAGCAGGCTGAACAAGTCAAGACAAGCAAGCCAGGAAGCAGTGTTTATCATGGTCCCTACTTCAGATCCTGCATCCAAGTTCCAACTTTGAAATACCCTGTTTTGACCTCCCTTGACGATGCATTGAAAACTGTAAGGCAAATATACCCTCTCCTCCCAAGAGAAAAAAGCTAGAACAGCGTGTTCATTGGGACACTAAGTATATTTTCATTATATATGAATAGTAGTGTCAAAATTATAATATTTTTCGTCTAATTGAAAAAGAATAAGAAATAATGTCTAACTACCTAAAAACCATCAAATATTTCTTTGTAGGAGAGGATGTGGAGAAAGGGGAACACTCCTCCAATGCTGGTGGGAGTGCCAATTGGTACAGCCACTATGGAAATCAGTATGGAGATTCCTCAGGAAAATGGGACTCAGTCTACTACAAGACCCAGCAATTCCATTCTTAGGCATATACCCAAAAGATCACCATTCACACAACAAGGATGTGTGTTCCACTATGTTCATAGCAGCATTATATATAATAGGTAGATCCTGGAAGCAACCTATATGCCCCACAACTGAAGAGTGGATAGAGAAAATGTGGTACATTTACACAATGTAGTACAACTCATCAGAAAAAAACAATGGAATCTTGAAATTTGCAGGCAAATGGTTTGCTCTAGAAGAAACCATCCTGAGTTAGGTAACCCAGTCACAAAAAGAAAAACATGGTATGTACTCACTCATATATGGATTTTAGATATGGATCAGCGGAGTGTCAGCCTACAATCCCAGTGCTAGTAAGAATGGGAACAGGGAGGTTCCCAAGAAAGATGCATGATACCCCAGAGAACTGGAATGAGGCAAGCTCTCGTGAGAATATTGGGAACATTGGGGGATGGCAGAGGGAACCAGGAAAAAGAGAGGGGGATAAGAGGAGGGGAGAAGAAGGCAAGGGGGAGCAGCAAGGTTGAGTCGAGGTAAGAATAGAGAGAGATACAATAATAGATGGAGTCATTAGAGGGTAGAGGAGAGAGCTGACACTAGTGAGAATTCCAGAGATCTACAAGGATAACACCAACTGGCAAAATAAACAATAGTGGGGAGATTACATTAATAGCCCCTCCTTGATGATAAGGTTGAGGACTACCTTGTATGCCATCCTAGAACCTTCATCCAGTGACTGATGGAAGCAGAGACAGATACCCACAGCTAAACACTTAACTGAACTCCTGGAACCCAGTGACAGAGATGGAGGAGTGATGAGCAAAGAGGTCAAGACCATGATGGTGAAACCCACAAAGACAGCTGATCGGATAAAGGGGAGCTCTTGAATCCCAGACTGATGGCTGGGAGGCCAGCAGGGGACTGGTCCAGACTCCATGAATGTAATGTCAGTGAGGAGGCCACAGAAATCACTGGGGCCTTGGTGTTTACCATGGTGTATGAATCATCTTTGGGAGCCCATTCCAAATAGAGGGATGCTCACTAAGCCTGGACACATGGGGAAGGGCCTAGGTCCTGCCCTGGATGAAATGACAGACTCTGGAGAATCCTCCAAGGAGGGCCTCACCCTCCCTGGCGAATGATGTGGGGATGGGGTAGGGGCTTGGGGGGCTGGTAGAAGAGGAGGCGTGGGAGAGGGAACTGGGATTGACATGTAAAGCATTCATGTTTCTAATTTAAATAAAAAACATAGAAATTTGCAAGCATTTATTCAGCAATTCACGTGACAAAACCAGTGTCCATAGCAAATACTGATGAAAATGAATGGATAAAGGTGATAGCATAGCTCCCATGCCATGCAGTTATACCTATAAAGAGAAAAAAAAGGTAGTATATCTGATAGACTTCTAGTTTGATATGGTTACCCTGCTTATTGAACGTTTTAGAGGGCAATTTTTCAGAGTAGCTCAATGTATGGTAAAACATAAATTTTAAGGTATATGAGATTTGTTGCATTATAAATATATCAAATCACTGTCTTTACAAAAGACTTGAAAATTGCTTATTTTCATTTATTATTACCATTATTTGCATAACCACCAGAGACATTTATCACTGTTATTGAGTCTCATTGCCAAATACCAAGAAAATGGCCAACAATCAGTCATGAGATTCATACCGCATCCTGAATACTTATGTTAGATTTCACTTTCCTGAAAGTATCATACATATACACAGATGCACACACATACACAAAGATGCACTTAAAAGCACATAACCCTGAACACAAACAACATAGAGATATAAGTACACATGAAGCACATTCTTAAATCTACAATAGCCACATACAATTTCACACAAATTCACACACACAAGACTTGTTTTCTTGTTCCATGTATCTTACTCTTTTGTGAAAGAACCAGGGTTTGCTTCTCTGTCGATGAACCTATGCTATTTGTTTTTGTTGTTGTTTTAAATTCGACACCTAATGAAGCGTGACAAGGTGCTATGCAACTCCTGAGACTACATTTTATTAGAATTTAAAAGTCTATTAAGTTAATACCAGTTAATAAAGAATCCTGCATGCTATATTTTACATGGTGAGAAGATAATTGCCTCATAATTTCATATCTATATGGAAGTATTTATTAGTAAATAGTAGAATCTTTAATTTTTTAAAAAAGATTGGAAGGCAGTCTAGATTGATGTCGACCTAATACATGCTATAGTCATTTTAAAGGAGGGAACATAAATTGAAAAAAATGCCTCCCAAAGATTGAGCTGCAGACAAGCCTGTGCAGCATTTTCATAGTTACTGACTCTTGTGGGAGACCCAGTTCATTGTGAATGGTGCCATCCCTGAGATGGTGGTCTTATAAGAAAGCAAGTTGAGCAGGTCATGCAGAATTCCTACATGGCTTCCTCATCAGCTCCTTCTTCCACCTATGTCCCTGACCTGTCTGAGTTTCTGCAGTGGCTTCCCTCAGTGTACTGTGTTCAGGTGTGTAAGCCAATTAAATCCTTTCCTCCACAAGTTGCTTTGGTCATGGTGTTCCATCACAGCAATAGAAAGCTAAGAAAAGTGGTAATCTACCAGAAAATGAGAGCACTTGTATGTTTTATGTATTTGATTTCTGTGTAACAATGACAGATATCAGTGACATATTGGAAATTACAGAAATAACAAATTGAAAATTATTGGGACAACGTCATTATTTTTCCTAATCACTTTAGTGCTACAATGTGTCTAATACATCAACACAGTACTTTGTGTCAGAAGTTGATCAACCAGAGAAGCCATTAATATATCCATGAAAAATCAATGTACATAATAGTGCCTTGATTAGTTAGTTACAGAATACAAACATACATTATATAGTTTGTATAAACAACTCACAAGTTGTAGTGATCACCAGGCAAGAAAAGAATTATAAAATAGAAAGTTTCAAGAGTGACAGTATATTTAATTATCCTGTTAATCATCAATTACTTAAATTCTAACAGTATCTAAATATCTTTATTTTTGGTTAATATAAACTGAAAACTATAGATTCACTTAGACTATTTTAAATAATTTCCATACATTTTAGCATGAAAGATAATAATTTAAATTCACACTATCTTAAATTATTTTTAATAATAGAACTTTTAGTTTTATGTATCCCACTTGCTTCTAAAATACATACAACTCTTGCTGCTGGCATTTCTGTTGCCTAAAGTATTCATAAATGCTTAAATGTAGTGATGTAAATTGCTTTTCTCACTCCACTAATTTTATTTATTTTTAGTTTTATTTCTTTCCTGTAAACACCTGACTTACTATGCTCTGTATACGACACATAATTTGACACTTTAAAAGCTCTTGTTGACCATTTTTACTTGCTAACTTATGGAACAAAACGATTAATTAAATATTTTGCCTTTTATGTATGCTGAAAATATAATTTTAATTTCTGAATGGAAAGATTAATATGCTAATAAAATATTTTAGTTGTTAACTACATATCTTATGTAAAAATCTTCTAGAAATGTAAATAAGATGACAACAAGGATCACCCAATACTTACAATGACTAGAAAACACACATAATTAATATAACAATATTATTTACAATTATGTGAATATTACACTCTATCTGTGGATAATTCTCACTGATATTCATAAAAATAGCAGTAAAACATTTAGATATAAAATATATGTGCATTTTATATCTTGAATGTGATTCTTAGAATAAATGCACAACCCAATGGAACTTTATGTAGTATCTTGACGTTATCTTGAACAGATGAACTCATTATCTCTCAACTAGGGATTAATTCCTTGAATACATTTTAGTCATACTAATAAACACAGTACAAAATCTACATTATCCGTGTATTTTGCGGAGGGGTGTAAGTAGTATGTATTTGTTACTGAGTTCTCACATTGTTAGTGATTTTATAAAATAGCAAAGAATTTAGATTCTATAAAATAGAAAATAAAACAAAATTTTGATTCACATTAGTTATGGAGTTCATTAACTCTCTCAGCCTTAAATCATAGTCATTAATCCAGAATAAAAAATAACAAGTGTAATTTATAATATTCATATATACGAAAGTTGAACTTTGAAGCAGACATGCTTTATGGTCATAGTGTTCATTGAGAGACTCTTGCCTCAATGCCTCTGAGATTTTATCCTGGCTAACTTCATTTAAGTCAAAGGGCCTAATTACCTAAAAGTGAAAAAGCTAAAGAAGCAGGCTAGTGTTTTATAAATAAAGTACATGTGGTTCTAAGAGAGAAATCTGCCTTAGCAGCATGTGTTAAAGTCATTCAGTCTACTTTATAGCCATGACTTGCTATAAAGAAACACCAGGGAAGGGAAGATCATCTATTAAGTGCCAGGAGCATCCTTACTGTTCACAGCCCTCCTGTGAAAGACCCACAAGGAAAAGCATTTTTACCTCTTTCCATTATGCCAATTTCAAATTTTAAGAGATCTTAATTTGGATCATGCGAACAACACACACATACACACACACACACACAAACACACACACACATAGCATACATACACATGCAAATACACAGAATATTCATACATAAATATGTATGTGTTTATATTTGAATATATATTCAGGTATACAAACACACACAAAATAAGCTTCATTATGAATTTCAGCAAAATTTAATGGGAAGAAAAATTAATTGTTAGAAAAAAAAATCTCAGCACTACCAAGGCAGAGGCAGGAGAATCTCTGTGAGTTGGAGGCCAACGTGGTCTACAAAGCAACACAGAGAAACCCTGTCTCAAAAAATTAACAAAAAATTTTAAAAAGTCAAAGATTAGAACTTCAAATATGTCATACTAGCAAATATATTTGTCATCATAATATTCCTCTCTGCTTTTGTGAACTCTGACAAAAATTACACTGTGTCTTCTCTGGCTCTTTTAAAAGAATCTTGACATTCAAAAGAAAGCATCGCCCCCCTGAAGCATACATGTGAAGAATGAAAAAGTAACTTGGAAATTCGCTGTATTTACATGAACTGACTTTCATGCACATTAGTTCTCCCCTTGAATTCAACCACCATCTCTTTAACATTAATACTTATAATCACTTCTCTGTGCATGGGGCGTTCTGCAAAGGCAATTGCTTTCAGGCAGCCCTGCCTAAAATTACTTTCTGAAGTAAGGCTAAATATCATATGCACAGAGGAATACATCTTACAAAAGAATTTGTTAAATTATTTAAAGTTTATCTAAAGTTTCAGTAACAAGAACTGTAAGTCAACAGTCCCACGTGGAACTTATTGGTAGACTGGAAAGAGCGGTGAGAAGAAACCAACCCAGCTGGAGCAGAGAGAGAGGGGGTGGCAGGAGAGCTTAAAAAGGGAGAGCTGCACATGCTCACTGAGTCCCATAACCAGTGATGATTTAGCCCCCTTGTCAGGAGGAGGGGTTAGTGTAATGTTGGAGTTCCTACAGTACTGTGCACCGAATGCATGTTTTTCTGTACTAAACACTAAAAGTAAATATAAAGGCAGTGTAGTTTTAGCTATGATGAGTTGTGGGAAAGATTCTTTTACTTTTGAGTTTTGGGGTTTCATGCCATCAGAGTGTAAGAACCTGTCAAAGATAATGCCTCATAACATTCTTGATTCTTTATTTCATTATCTGCAAGCAAAGTAACTTAAAACACACTAACGGAATTATTTTGCACACATTCAAAGATCACAACTCCCTTATATTCCATCTGTAGGTTGAACTTTTGTAGCAGGCTATAATATATAACAAAAAACTTCTGTTTGGATTGATATTTGATTGACTGAAGTGTCTTTCAGAAATAGTATGAAATGAAATGATTCTGAAATTTTTAGGAAAGAAATCTTTGTGGATTGCAACAGTTGACATGTTTTATGATGCTAACTAGTTTCGATCTTCAGTGAAATCCTATAAGCGTGCACTGTTTCTAGATTACATAATCAGAACAAGAGTAAAAGAGCCCCGCATTAGTCCTCCTCACTGACACCTGGTGGGAGGGCACGGGAAGAGGGGAGGGAAATGAAGAGGGACCTGGAATTGACATGTGAAGCAACGAAGCAACCTTGTTTCTAATCTAAATTTAAATTTAAAAATAAATAATAAAAAAGAATATTAATATAATACAGAATTAACATAGACACTTCAAATAGGAGTAGACTACGAGTTATACTGAAAATGTCATTAGTAGTAATAAAAAAAAAGAGCCCTGCATTCCTTAAAATGTGCTTCATGAGCCGTCTGTATGTGATAGCTGGGAATTATTTTATATAAGCTTTGATCTCAAACTTGCTTCAAATAGTAAATTATAAACCTGTAGAATAGAAATCAAAAGGTAAAATGTAAGCTTTTCTACATTTCTCTGAGCCAAATACACTCAAACCCTTGCCTCCATTTTCCTCTTGCGAATGGTGAAGAAAGGCCTTAAGAAGACTGGCTGACTCACTTTTGGCACTCTTTAGCACCAGGGATAGAAGAATTTCATATGCACTTTTCCTAAAAATCATTTTCAAATGTCATTATATACAGAAAGTTCAGAATATCTGTTCTACATTTTAAGTAGGTATGCTACTATAAATATACAAATAAAGTATGACCCTTGCCAACTGAAAAAGTTCAAATAAATAGTTGTCCATCAACTTGACTTTAGGAATGCAGACACAAATATTTTTAAATTTTCAAATTAGTAAAAATGTGAACTATTTACTTCATAGATATGTTTCCCTAAAATGTTTTTCCATAATATGAAGAAAATGTAAAGATTGTTCTACTAATGTAAATGCAATTAAATTGTGAAGTGGCAATCTCTGAAAACACAAAAACTAGATTTCAAACAATCAGATTATGTTTCCCATACAGTAGAGTGAACTCCATGCCCAAGAGTCTGCCACAGGATTTGCTTTAGTGTGTACTGACTGAGAGCAAACTATTTACTTCATTTTTAAAATTCATTACATATATATATTTGTGTGTGTGTGTGTGTGTATGATATGTGTGTCTATATAACATATATAGAGGGGGGACATAGTAATATTCATAAAATTCATAAGTGTAATTGAAAATTTTAATAGTTCTTTTAGTTATTTTGACTTGGTATATAGTCACAATCAAAATATATGCATATATTGAAGCTTCCTAGTTCTGCTGAACAATTAATTATTTAACAGAATTAGTATAGATTGTGCCTTGCCCCTTCCAATGTTGAATCATTACAGAATTTTGATTCTCAGTTATACTTTTTTGGAATTCATCTGCTTGTCTTACATCCCAGCTGTAGCCTTTAACCCAACCCCTATTCTCCCCTCCAAATCCTTTCCCCATCCTCATATCCCACCCTCACCCCACTGTATTCCTCTTCTCTTCCATCTCCATTCAGGAAAAGGCAGATTTCCTAAGAGTATCAATTAAACCTGGCATATCAAGCTGCCATAAAGACTAAGCACCTCCCCATTACTGAGACTGGACAAGGCAACCAAGTAGGAGAAGTAAGGTCTCAAAAGCAAGTAAAAGAGTAGGAGACAGGCTTTGATCCTGCTGTTAAGAGTACAACAGGAGAACCAAACTACACAACTATAACATATGCAGAGTGCCTAGGTCAGTCCCTTGCAGCCTCCCTAGTAGTTGGTTCAGTCTCTGCAAGCCCTGAAGAATCCAAGTTAGCTGACTGTGTGTGCCTTCCTGTGGTGTCCCTGACTCTCTGGCTCCTATACTCCTTTCATCTCTTCCTCTGCAGGATCCCTGAACTCCACCTGAGGTTTAGCTGTGGGTCTCTGCATCTCCATCTATCAGTTGCTGGATGGCATCTCTCTAATGTGTTGGGCCATTTTAGACTACTTTTACACTATTGCTAGGAATCTAAACTGGGGTCCTCCCCATAGACTACTGGGAGACTCCACTGAATCAGGTTTCCGCCAAGCCCAAAATGCTCCCCACCAGCAGTCCCCTTCAGCACTGGTCCCAACCTGATTGCTCATGTTCCTAGCCCCACCTGCCCTCAGTCTACTCACAAATCTCTTCTATTTTCCTGTCCCAAAGAGATCTTGGCAGCCCCCCCACGAACTCTCCTTGAACCTAGTCGCTCTGGGTTTGTGGATTGTGGCATGGTTATCTTTGAACAGATATACTTCTTTATTCCAGTATAGTTTTAAAAAAATTCTAGTACTTTGAAAACTAGTGAAATATCTCATCTTTAAAAATGAGCTACACTTTGATACACAACTTTATTATCCCTTTGTGTTAAATATATTTAATATGATATAGGCTTGGATCAAAAGGCAAATATGTTTCCCTATTGTGTATGAAAATTGTCTATCAAAAACAAACAAATAAAATAACAACAGAAGTAAATACAGGTCTTACCTCAAAGGGAATAGTTTAATCTGGAGTCAAATTTGGGTGACCATGGCCCTGGAAGCAAGGAGATAGGCTGGCCCAGGTTTCAAGTTCTAATGTGGAGGCAGTTTCAGAGTTATTAGTTGGAGCAAAGCGAAGAAAGTCATAAACCAAGACAATTTGAAGACCCATTGATGGGTGTATCAGAAAAGCAAGTTGCAGAAAGGCACATAGGTCCAGGCACCATTTGACTGCATTCTTTGCTCTTTCACTGGTAAGCATAGGGTTTTAAATCTGATAGGTCAAGGCCAAATAATGGCCTTTTTGAGGACTAAAGACAGTCCCAAGGAAACTCTCAGTATGTTATAAGCAATATTCTCAGCTCTAATCCTTGAAGGTTTAAGCAGCCACAAATTTCTTTTAAAATTGTCCTTTAAATCCACAAAACTGATGGCCTATCTGGAACTTGGGGCAGAAAAAAAGGACTCTTGACTGATGTCTCTAAACTCTAAACTCATTCTACCTTCAACCCCATTTCCACTCATATTCCAGACCCACATCACACACACACATGACAACAAGCCTATGTGCACATGTATGTGCATGTGTGAGAGTGTATGCGTGTGTGCATGTCTGTCTATCGATGTGTGCACATGCATACGCAATGATAGTATTCACAAGTTGTCAACGATGTTGAAGATAAAGCCCAAATCTCCTTCTTCAGATCATGAGGCTCATAACTCGAATCCTGTACCTGTGATTTATCTAGCTGTTCATATTCATCTGTTCTTCCAGGAAATTGTTAATTTTAATCTTTATAGTTCTTTAGCTTTATGTCACACATGACTTCAAGGCAAATATGCAAAATGTTTACATATAAACTGTTGAATGGCAGAGATACATTACAATAAACAGGAAAACCAAGGGTAGAGAGAGCTGAATCAGAAACAAGTCTAAAATGTGGTCTATACTGCTCAGTGCCTCTTCCTTTTGTGAGGTATATGCTTGCTACTGTTTTTTTAATGACCTGGAAAAGGATAACCTTGTTTAAAGTCTCCCTTTTCACTGAGGTAAAAATAGACTATCTTTTGGAAGAGTTGCATATATAGGAACAAAGACATTGCTCCCTGTGCCCCATAAAAAATGTGGACTACAATGTAGACAAGAGGGCTTCTGCAGCTCTAGGAATAGAAACATACATCTCTGTTCCTTTCCTCCAATATTGGGCTCCCTGTGGGCTACAAATACTCACTGAGACACCTGTCGAAAATCAGAGGTTCCTTTTTGAGGGAAACAGTATATGCTTCCTGTTAGGTTGCAATGGGTGATGGCAATGAGTAAAGAGTAAAAACAAAACTTCTTGGGAAGCAGATTGTTTTAATCAGAACAGTGAAGGAAAGCGGTCTCCATGCTGGAATAGAGACTGTGCTCGCTGATGCAGAAGGCTTGAGCGGGTCTACAGGGCGGTAAAGGGAACTTATGTGATGGGAGATTCCATTTCCCACACTTGCTTGTTTCACATGAACCCTGTATGGAAGTTCTTCCTGTGGATCAACAGTAGAGGGCTGCAATTGTGGCCTCTCTAGGCCCTGCTAGAAAACAAGCTCACTGAAGGACATGAACATAGAGTCTATCAGAAATGATGTTATCAAGCAATAATCTATGTGTTGCAACAGTTTATGGATCAGCCTTTGTGATTAAGTGAGAAGAATTCATAACTCAATAAATTGGTATTACTGGAATCTGATGTTTCTGATAATTTAATATAAAACCATAAAACTGACAATTGAATTGTTAATGAATTTTATGAAACAGAAGAATCACTTTTTTCTATTGTAACATTTTATTCATCTTTTGTTAGACCGAAGTTCTATAAAATTATTTTGAATGGTTGTCCATTGTTTATCAACATGAATTTTTCAATTCTGCTACATAATGAATGGTATTAGCTTTCTTGGTTCCATTCTCTACAATGGCCAAGTCATTCCTTCAACAAGAGGTTGTCTTTTTTGGCTGCTTATCTTAAATTTATGTGTTATAGTGTATTTTCCATGTAGTAATGTGTTTTTAAATTCCTTAATGAAGCAACATGTTTTAGATTTCTCTCCCTCTCTCTCTTGTAAATATCATCCTCTCCTATCTAGAACAGCATGAGACTATTAAATAGTGAGTTGCATTTACACTTTAACAACTCCTGGAGTCTCCGTGATGACCATCAATGGTCCTAATCAATTTCCTTTTGTTTTTCAAATACAATGAATTAGCAGCCACACTTTAAATAACAGAGGGCATACCTGCTGACAGAAGTCAATTCTCCACAGGCAGATGTTTGCATGGCCTCAGGTGGTGGAGAAAGCACAACATACTGCTTTCTCAGTTACATCTGTATTAGAGAGCTGTGATATGTCCTATTTTATGTCATGCAAAATGGATAAAACTCCAGTAACACCAGGAAATTAGAACTTAGTCAAGCCTGCAATATGCAAAGAAAACCTCAGAATCACCTGCATCATAGTAAGTCTAAAAATATTTATGTTGTGAAAATATTTAATTAAAAGATTTCAACTGTCCACTAAAGCTACAATGTTATGATGTTGAAGATTCTAACATTATAGGTATCCAACTGGATGGAGTATAAATAAAACTTACTGGAAATTTTGCTTTTATAAAAAGTATTTTCTGAAAAATAATCACTTGGAATGGGAATAAGAAATAATCTCTATGATAATTTTCAAGTTAAACTATTTGGAAAAGTTAGTTTTTAGAATGTACACTTTATTTTGTTTTTATTTAGCAGAGTTGGAAGCATTTCCTAACTTCCTACAAGAACTACACAACAAGACTATATCAATTAAAAATACTGTTCTGTACATAAAGAAATCAATAAAAGAAGCCAACAATTTCAAACCTGAATGATAATGTTTAATAATGAAAATAGAAAATACTACAGTTTTTAAAATGGGATAGTTGAACTATATATACTCTTGGCTAAGTTATATCATTTGGTCAAACCCTAGTCTAAATACTGTTGTGAAGGTATTTGGCAGATTAATAGTCACTATTACTTCATATAAACAGTTTATATTTGCTTGGACAGTTACTTATTCTACATATTCTTATGCATGGATGCACATATTCACAACTTGCCAGCAGAACTGATGGGGCAACTTTGTCCCATGTTACAGGTAAGACTCATTCAATAGTGTAAAAGTTTTAAATTCCAAACTGATATCTAAAAAAAGGCGTTTTGTCTCAGATTTCACATAGAAATCATGCCCCCAGTTGTCAATTCAATGTTCTATCACAGATCCTCAACTAAGTCTCCAACTGAAATGATTCTGTTTGGAAATCTCAGA
Organism: Mesocricetus auratus; assembly: GCF_017639785.1. Lineage (NCBI taxonomy): Eukaryota > Metazoa > Chordata > Mammalia > Rodentia > Cricetidae > Mesocricetus > Mesocricetus auratus. Next base: position 81,680,512 of record NW_024429193.1, on the reverse strand, counting down.
TTATTTCCAATGTGCTACCACAAACTGAAAGGAACAGAAAGACGCAAAGCCAGCAAATTATAGAGGAGAATGAGCAGAACTCAACAGGCAGACAGGGTGATAAAGGGCTCCTGGGGGACAATGTTTCAACCTAAACTACAATGGTGTGGATGGCAATACCACAGACTGAATAACCAGATAACACACATCACTGTATAGATCTGTTTCTAAATAATTTCACACTGTAGCAAGTCCAGTCGATTAAATTCAGCACTTGAGGATTAACCCTAAACCTGCTGATAATCAGCTGATGGCCACAGCTACCATTGAAAACAGAGATTAAGTTGATTCAATTGTATGTACCTATGTAGGAATGTATTGCAGACTGGGCTTATGAAAAGAAAATGTATTCTCTATTCAACACTCAGTAATAATTTTTTAAAAAATTACACAAAAATAGAAATATGTAGAAACAGCTCCAAGTTGATAAAGTATAAGAATATTAGAACACTCATTTTTAGTGGGAATTGGGTATTTCCTGTTTATATCACAAAATGAAAAAGTCCTTTTTTACTATTATTTGCAAATCTTAGGTTTTTTTAAATATATATACAACAAAATTAAATACAGTGCATAAAGATTCAGAAAGAAGTTGTAAGCCACTGTCTTAGTTGCTGTGAATAGACACTGTGGCCAGGGCAACATATGAGAAAAAACATTTAACAGGAGGATTATTTTAGAGTTTTAGAGGGTGAGTCCATTACCATTATGTCAGGGAGCATGGCAGACAGGAAGACACAGAAGTGGATGAGTGTATGAGAGGTTACATGATCCACAGCCATGAGGTAGAGCAAGGGCGAGACTAGCTAGGAATAGTATGGGATTTCCACAGCTCAAATCCCACCATCAGTGACCCATCTCCTTCAACAATGCCATACCTCCTCATATTTCTCAAACAGTTCCACCAACTGCAGAACAAGGGATCAAATACAGGAGCCTATGGGATCAATTCTCAAAACATCACTCCATCAGTTTTTCATGATTCTTGGGACATTAGTAAGTCAATTAAATATTCTGAACGACTGAATGATGCATCACAGTAACAAGATACAGGGTTATTATAGAACATTGAACTATTTTCTCCATAGCAAGTTAATAGTTGGAATTGGGACCTACAGATAAGTTATGTGACCACAAAATGAAATATGTAGATATAGGTGTTAAGTAAGTAACGCTCTATGTGAAGGAATTTACAGAAGTATGAAGGGATAAAAGAATGTTTAAATCGATGCTGACATGGATAACTGATATTATTAAAATGTTACATTAAATGAACAGAGTACTTGCAGTCTTGTGACAATTAGAGGGTTAGACCATTGTAGATACATGAGAATAATCATCTTCTTTTCTATTCTTTCTCTTATTATCTGGCAAATACAAAAGTTACCGCCAAGAAATTCACTCTAAGAACTTCAAAAGTCCTACACAAAGACAAAGTTATACAACGGTAACGTATACGGGAGAGCCCAGGTCAGTCTCATGTAGGTTCCCTGCTTGTCAGTTCAGTCTCTGAGAATACCTGTAAGCCCAGATTGCTTGGTTCTTCGGGGTTCTTGTGGTGTCCTTGACACCACTGCGTCCGATGGATCCTTCCCCGCCTCTTCTGCAGGATTTTCCAGCTCCGCCTAATGCTTGGCTGTGGTCTCTGCATCTGTTTGTATTAGGTGCCATGTGAAGCCTCTCTAATGACCTTTGGGATAGAAGTGAGAACGGGATGTCTTTGACTGTGTTGTCTGATTTTTGGGACCCATGCTTCCTGTCGGATTGCCTAATCCAACCTTGGTCGAGGAGGAGGTGCCTGGTATCAGGGCAGCTTGATGTACGGTGGTTGACAGATATCCATGGGATGTCTACCTGTATCTGAAGAGAAACAGTGGAGGAGGAGTGGATGGGGGTGAGATGGAGAGAGCTGGGAAAAGTGTGGTGGGAGGCAAAGCGTTGGTTAGGATGTGAAAACCAGAAAATAAGTTTTTAAACAGAATTTTAGAAGAAAACTCAGAAAGTTTAAATCTATCAGGGAACTCAGTCACCTCATATTTAATTTTAGCTTAAATTCTTGGTCTTGAATGTCACTGTCATCTATAATATCATTACCAAGGTATATTGGGTTTTTTTGGTTTTTTGGAGACAGGGTTTCTCTGTATTGTTTTGGAGCCTGTCCTGGAACTCGCTCTGTAGACCAGGCTTGGTCTCGAACTCACAGAGATCCACCTGCCTCTGCCTCCCGAGTACTGGTATTAAAGGCTTGCGCCACCACCGCCCGGCCGTGTAACATTCTTAATTTGATTTTAGTAGCGAAATATAATATAACGAAAAAGTGTGAGAAAATATTACATAACTTAAAAAGGTGAAAAAATAGGAGCCATTTCACAAAATATATATGTTCTGTGTCTTAGCCAGGCTTTGTTCTGTTGTAATAGAACATCATGGATCTAAAACAAAACACAGAGGAAAGACTCTGTTACACTTGCACATCACAGTTTATTATTAAGGGATCCAGGGCAAGAACTCAAGTCAGGTACTTAAATGGAAGCCAGTAATCCTGCTCCCTCTTTCCTATGTACTCAGCCTGATGTTCTGTGCACTCCAGGAACATCTGCCTAGTGGGCAGTACAATCTTCACTTAGGTAGATATCCTGAAATCCATTATTGATGAAGAAAATGCCCCAACTACATGCCAACAGGTGGATCTTATACAGGCATTTTCTCAGTGAAGGTTTCCTATTCTTCGCAGATGATTCTAGCTCATGCCAGTATAGCAAATAAATAAATAATATACAACTTAAAATAATAGACACACAAAACAAGTAGCCAGCACACTCTGCTTTCCTGAAATTTAAATGATTTAATTTAAAAGCTTCTTATCACAGCTTTGCCAAGACAGTTAGCAGGCATAGATAACTGTGATGAATTCTCAGTTTTTTACATCAGTGTAGTTGGAGTCAATACTTCCATAATGTTTGTAAGAAAACAATAACTCACAGCCTCCATTCTAACGAACAAGGAAAAGACTGTGCCCTTAATAAGTATTTGTGATAGATAAAACTTGTTGTGGCTATAATACGCCTGGGCAATAATAATGAAAAAATTTGCAATTAAACTGTTGTTTACTTACAATATTAACTATTATGATTCTAGGCAGCTCTGAACCCCAATGACCTCAGATTCTATTTCAAGTATAATAAAAACAAAATTGAAGAGCATAGCCCACAGAGAATATACAGGTATGCAAGAGTAGTAACAATTTTCCAGTGACTAATGTCACAGAGTTTGTCCACGCAGTACAAAGGGCATGCTGCTTTCACTTTCCTGAGCTGCCAGGTACCACTGAAAACCAGAGAACACGCCACTGTGAGGAAGCTGACTGCAATAGACTTGGTGTTTATTTGAATGAGAAGGATGCCAGAGTCTCATATATTAGAATATTTGGATCCCAGGTTGTGGATCTGTTTGAGAACTAAGAGGTGTGGCCTAGGGAAAGAGGTCTGTCACTGGGGATGCTAGTGAGGTGTTAAAAGCCCATGACATTCTCAGTTAGGTCTTTCCTCCTTGTGCCTTTGAATGGAGATATAAGCTCTCAGCCTTTATTCCAGTGACACACCTACCTGTCTGTCACCATGCACCCTTGCCTTGATTGTCATCAAGGCAGGAGGAATGGTGGTATTCTGGCAGATGTTCTGGAGAAGTAACTGAGAGTTCTACATCAGAATCTAAAGGCAACAAGAAGAGAGAGTGACACCAGGCATGGCTTAATCATCTGAAACCTCAATCCCAGCTCCTAGTGGCACACTTCCTCCAACAAGGCCACATCTACTCCAACAATGGCACACATCCTAATAGTTCCACTCCCTGTGAGCCCACGGGGGCTGTATATTCAGATCACAACAGAAGACCATCTTTCTTTCCTTGTCCATGTTCTACCTCAACCTGATACCACATTATTCAGCAAGTAGATCCTCTTTTCATACAGCCTTTCATATTCTGGACTCCTAGCTGCTTCACTGGAGAGTTAAAAAGTTATTTACTGTTTTCTCAGTTTCTGGTCTTTTTCAGTCACACATATTGCTACTGGCTTTAAAATATTGTTTTCACACACTATGTTTAGATAATATAGTTTTCATCCCAGGTTTTCACCAGCACCCAGCCCAAGCAACTTCATTCTCTCTCTCTCTCTCTCTCTCTCTCTCTCTCTCTCTCTCTCTCTCTCTCTCTCTCTCTCTCTCTCTCTTTCTCTCTCTCTCTCTTTCTCCCTCTAAAAATGACAAAAAATGTATACACACACATAAACACACACACACAGAAGCACAACACCCAGCCCACCCCTGCCCCCCAACACAACAAAAAATCAAATAAAAAAATCACAATTAAAATGGCAAAAATATTAAATGAAAACAAAACAGTATACAAAAACCACTGTATAGAATTTTACTAAAGATTAACTGGAAAAATAAGCAAGAATTTTGATTTGAATTTTGATCTAATTTAAATCCTACATATTCATTTGTTCTAAATCACTGTTAGTAGAAATGAGCAAGAGCAATATACCATTACAATTTTCAAAACAGAAGCATATTGACAGTACCTGAAATGTTATCTTGCATGATTGTGACCTATGACCTACTGATATAAACACCATTTTATGTGTCAAGAACAGAAATGAACTATCATGGAGTCAAATATTGCTAATGGAGTATACAGACAAACTAGTCATCTAAGTAAAGGTGGAAACAAATAGTTTGGACATTTCTTCAATTCAATTTACCCTGGATTTGATGGCATAATTAACCAATACCAGGGATATACTTTACTAATTTGCATTTGCAGAGTGAACATGGGAACCTTGGAGGCAAATCATAAGCTCCAAGGCAATGAGGGATACAGGAGTTATGTCATTAAAAAGAACAAACAATAAGCATATATAAATTAAATAAAATAAATATTGGAAAAATGAATGGTCTTATGGCTAGGGGAGCCTCATAGAAGAGTAAGGTGAAACAATGGAGGAGCCACAAGAGGAATTAAGCCTCCTATAAGGTTGTATCTCTGAGAAAAAATACCCATGGAGAAGAGCAGGATGCCTAAATAAGACCTGGAAATGATGACACAATAGATAAGTTGAAGTGGAAGGGATAATGCTCTAGAGGCCCAAACTCTGGACAAAAAAACTAAAGGCAATTAATTAAAAATGCTGAGGTCAGAGTCCTTCCAGACCCTACCCTCTGACATGCCCAGCTTCAGGTGAACTTGGGTTATCCTGGGACCCCTCCTCTGCCCATCACCTACACCCTCAATCTTCCAGAGGCTTCTCCAGGCATTGAGAGGACCTGCCCACACAGGAAATATGTCAGTCCTAACAGAACCTACCAGTAGTTCTTCTCATACCTGTGTCCCAGTCCCAGGTGAACTTTTGTCCTCCTGAGACCCCTCCCCTGCCCACCACCCACTCCCTCAGTCTTCCAGGGGCCTGGTCATGGCATCAAGAGGACTCAGCCACACAGAAAAGACATAAGCCCTTCCAGACCCCACCTTCCAGCATGCCCAGCTTCAGCTTCAGGAAAGAAGGAGACCAGTGGAGGCAGAAAGACACCATCAGCACCCACTGGAAGAAAAGATGGGAAGAAGATAGAATAAGAACTCACTCAGCAACAGAAAGACCAAAATGACTCCATCAGAATCTAGAGCCCCACACGAGCAAGACCTGAAAAGCACAACATAGATGAAGCAGAAGAGATAGACCTTAAAAATTTTTATGAAGATGATAGATACCCCCAAAGAGGAAATGAGGAAATAGCCTTAAAGTAATAGAAGAAAAACAAAAAAAATTAATGAAATGGAAGAAAAGATGAACCAAAAATTCAAGAAAAGAATAAATCTCTTAAAGAATCTAGAGTACCAAGAGAAAACAACCAAAAAAATGAAGGAAACAACTCAAACAGTTGAAGGATTGAAAGCTGAAATAGAAACAATAAGGAAAACACAGAACAAGGGGATGCTGGATATAGAAAAGTTTGGTAAATGATCAGGAAATACAGATGCATGTATCACCAATAGAATACAAGAGATAGAAGAGAGAATCTCAGGTGTTGAAGACTCATTAGAGGATATACAGTAATCAACCAAAGAAAATCTCAAAACCAAAAAATCCCTAACAAAAAATAAACAGGAAATATGGGACACCGTGAAGAAGCCAAACCTGAGAATAATAGGTATAGAAGAAGGGAAAGAAATACAGCTCAAAGGTACAGACAACATATCCAACAAAATCATAGAAGAAAACTTCTCCAACCTAAAGAAGGATATGCCTAAGAAAATACAAGAATCTTACAGAGTAACAAATAGGCTAGACCAGAAAAAGATGTCCCCTTGCCACATAATATTCAAAACATCAAACTTACAGAATAAAGAGAAAATATTAAGAGCAGCTAAACAAAAAGGCCAAGTAACATATAAAAGCAGACATATCCGAATTACACCTGATTTCACAAAGGAAACTATGAAAGCCAGAATATCCTGGACAGATGTCCTACAAACACTAAGGGAAAAAGGATGCCAGCACAAACTACTATATCCAGCAAAGATTTCAATTACCATAGATGGAGAAAACAAAATATTCCACGAAAAAGCCAGATTTAAACCATACATATCCATGAATCCAGCCCTACAGAAAGTGCTGGAAGGAAAACCTAGACCCAACGAAGATACCTACACTCACAAAGACATAAGCAATAGATAATCCCACTTTACCAAACACCAAAAGAAAAAGGGAGGAAAACCTACACACAATAACACCACTACCAATAAGAATTATCAATCAATGGTCATTAATATCTCTCCATGTCAATGGTCTCAACTTGCCTATAAAAAGACACAGAATCGCAGAATGGATACAAAGACAGAACCCATCCTTCTGCTGCGTACAAGAAACACATCTTTACCTCAGAGTAAAGGGTTGGGAAAAGATTTTTCAATCAAACGGACCCAAGAAACAAGCTGGTGTAGCAATCCTAATATCTAACAAATTAGACTTCAAATTAAAATCAATCAAAAGAGATAAAGAAGAACATTTCATATTCATCAAAAGAATAGTCCATCAAGATGAAGTCTTAATTCTGAACACCTATGCCCCAAATAAAAAGGCACCCATATTCATGTAAGAAATATTGCTAAAGCTCAAATCACAAATAAAATCTCACACAGTAGTAATAGGAGACTTCACACTCCACTTTCACCACTAGACAGCACCTCCAGACAGAAACTTAACAAAGAAACAAAAGAGCTAGTAGAAGTTATGACCCAACTGGGTTTAACGGACATCTATAGAACATTCCACACAAACGCAAAGGGATATACCTTCTCTAAAATTGACCACATAATCAGAAACATAGCAAATGGTCACAGATACAAAAAATTGGGATAACGCACTGCATCTTATCAGACCACCATGCATTAAATTTAAAATTCAACAATAACACAAATGGCAGAAACCCTACAAACTCGTGGAAACTGAACTATGCACACCTGCACCATCCCTGGGTAGAGGAAGAAATAAAAAAAAAAGAAATTAAAGACTTCCTGGAATTCAATGAGAATGAAGACAAAACATACCTATACTTATGGGACACTGTGAAAGCAGTGCCGATAGGAAAGTTCATAGCACTAATTGCCGATTGCCGACATGAAGAAACTTGAGAACAGTCACACTAGAGAATTAGAAGCACAACTTAATGCTCTAGAACAAAAAGAAGCAAACTCACCCAAGAGAAGTAGACACCAGGAAATAATCAAATTGAGGTCTGAAATCAATCAAGTACAAACCACGAAAACATTGCAAAGAATCAATGAAACAAAGAGTTGGATCTTTGAGAAAATCAACAAGATAGACAAACTTTTATCAAAACTAACCAAAAGGAAGAAAGAGGCCATGCTAATTAACAAAATCAGAAACAAAAAGTTGAAAAATTGTACTACACTAAATTCTTAAATTTAAAGGAAATAGACAATTTCCTGGATCAATATCGCATGCCAAAACTAAATCAAGAACAGATATACAATCTAATCAGACCTATAGCAGTTAAAGAAATAGAAGCAGTCATGAAAAGTCTCCCAACCAAAAAAAGCCAAGATGCAGATGGCGTCAGTGCAGAATTCTACCAGAAATTCAAAGAAGAGCTGATTGCAACACTCCTCATTGTTCCACACAATAGCAGCAGGAGGCTCACTGCCAAACTCTTTTTATGAGGCTGCAATTACCTTGATACCCAAAACACAAAAAGAAACAACTAAGAAAAGGGACTATAGACCAATTTCCCTGATGAACATTGATGCAAAAATAATAAAATACTAGCAAATCGGATTCAAGAACACATCAGAAAAATCATCCACCATGATCAAATAGGCTTCATCCAGGAATGCAGGGATGGTTCAACATTACAGAATGTATCAATGTAATCCACCATATAAACAAACTGCAAAGGAAAACATTATCATCTCACTAGATCCTTAAAAAGCCTTTGACAAAATCCAACACCCCTTCATGACAAAGGTCCTAGAGAGATCAGGGATAACAGGAACATACCTGAACATAATAAAAGCAATATACAGTAAAACAACAGCCAATATCAAATGGAGAGAAACTCAACATAATTCCTCTAAAATCAGGAACAAGACAAGGTTGTCCTCTCTCTCCATATCTCTTCAATATTGTACTTGAAGTTCTAGCTAGAGCAATAAGACAACAAAAGGAGTTCAAGGGGATACAAATAGTAAAAGAAGAAGTTATGCTTTCACTATTTGCAGATCATATAATAGTTTATATAAGTTACCCAAAAAACTCTACAAGGGAACTTTTACAGCTGATAAACATCTTCAGCAACATGGCAGGATACAAGGTTAACTAAAAAAAATCAGTGTCCCTATTATATACAGATGATAAAGTGTCTGAGAAAGAAATCAGAGAAGCATCCCCCTTTACAATATCCATAAAGAGCATCAAATATCTGGATATAATGTTAACCACAGATGTGAAAGACCTGTACATCAAGAATTTTGAGACTCTACAGAAAGAAATCAAAGAGGATACCAGAAAATGGAAAGATATCCCATGCTATTGGATTGGTAGGATCAACATAATAAAAATGGCAATCTTGCCAAAACCAATCTACAGATTGGCATTGGCAATCCATATCAAAATTCCTGCACAAGTCTTCACAGACCTTAAAAGAACAATAATCAACTTTATATGGAAAAACAAAAGACCTAGGATAGCCAAAAGAACGTTGTACAATAAAGGAACATCAGGAGGCATCATCATCCCTGACATCAAGCTCTATTACAGAGCTATAGTCCTGAAAACACCTTGGTATTGGCACAAAAATAGACAGGTAGATGAATGGAATCAAATTGAAAACCCTGATTATAACCCACACACCTATGAACACTTAATTTTTGACAAAGCTAGAATTATACAATGGAAAAAAGAAACCATCTTCAACAAATGGCGCTGGCATAACTGGATATTGGCATGTAGATGATTGTAGATAGATCCATGTCTGTTGCCTTGCACAAAACTTAAGTCCAAGTGGATGAAAGACCTCAACATAAATCCAACCACACTGAAACACTTAGAAGAGAAAGTGAGAGATACTCTTCAACGAATTGGTACAGGAGCCAACTTCTTGAACATAACACTGAGATGGACAATTAACAAATGGGACCTCCTGAAACTAAGAAACTTCTGTAAGGCAAAAGATGCAGTAAACAAGACAAAAAGGCAGTCCAAATAATGTGAAAAGTTATTCACTAAGCCCATATATGACAGTGGGCTGGTCTTCAATATTTACAAAGAACTCAAGAAGCAAGTCGCCAAAACAACAAATGATCCCATTAAAAAGTTGAGTACAAACTAATAGAGAATTCTCAATAGTGGAGTCTAAAAGAGCTGAGAGACAATTGAGAAAGTGCTCAACATCCTTAGCCATCAGGAAAATGCAAAACAAAACAACTCTGAGATCCATCTTACTCATGTCAGAATGGATAAAATCAAACACACCGGGTCAATTTATGCTGGAGAAGAAGTGGAGATAGGGGAACACTCATCCACTGCTGATGGGAGTGCAAATTCATACACCCACTTTGGAAATCAGAATGGAGATTCCTCAGGAAAATGGGAATCAATCTACCACAAGACCCAACAATTCCACTCTTAGACATATATCCAAAAGATGCAAATTCATACAACAAGGATATCTGTTCCACTATGTTCATAGCAGCATTATTTTTAATAGCTAGAACCTGGAAGCAACCTAGATGCCCCTGGCTGAAGAGTGGATACAGAAAATGTGGTACATTTACACAATGAAGTACTACTCAGCAGAAAACATCAATGGAATCTTGAAATTTGCAGACAAATGGATGGCACTCGAAGAAACCATCCTGAGTGAGGCAACCCAGTCACAAAAAGACAAACATGGAATGTAATCACTCATATATGGACTTTAGACATGGATCAGGATAGTGCCAGTCTGCAATTCCACTGACAGAGAGTCTGGGAAACAGGAAAGAACATATGAGAGATATGCTTGGCACCCTAGAGAAGAGGAATGAGGCAAGATCTCCTGAACAGATTGGGAACACGTCGGGGTGTGGGTGAGAGGGAGCTGGGAAGAAAAGAGGGGAGAATAGGATGAGAGAGTAGATCATGGGGTGTTAAGAGAAGCTTTTTCTTTGAGAAGGAGCAGTTCCACCAGCCTGGTTCCAGAGCTGCTTTCCCGCCAGCCTGGTTCCAGAGCCGCATCAGTCCCAAATAAACACACAGGAGGCTATATTAATTATGAAGCTGTTGGCCTTGCTTGTCTCTTACTGGCTAGCTCTGCCTTAAGTAATTACCCCATAATTGTTAATCTAAGTATGTTTCTTACCGGAGAATAGTTCCCGGCTTCCTACCCCCATGGCGTCACATGTCGAACTCTCCTGTGTTTTCTCCTTCCCAGAGTCCTCCTGGATTCCTAGTCCCACCTATCTAGATTCCTATTGGCCAGACAGCCTTTATTGACAAATAACAGGCAAATAACAGGACTTCCCCAACATCTCCTCTTTTCTGTTTAAACAAAAAGAAAGGTCTTAACTTTAACATAGTCAAAGCATATATAGCAGAACAGTTATCAAGTAAGAATACAGCTACAATATTTTTTCTACCAACATTCAGCAAGATTTAAAGACAATATCATCTATCTCATTCTTGTGAGTCCAAAGTCCAATATGTAGTTTATCTCTTACCATAACTAAGGAAAACTGTAATTATAACTATCTGTCTTCAACTCCATCAAAGACCACAGAAGGATAATATACAATCACTAAGATTGACAGAGATATCTTACTGTCTGGACAGTCACCCGAAGTTCCTCTGTAACGTTGGGGCATCCATCTTCAGCCCATAGGCCACAATGTGTCCAGAAGATTTCTCAGCAAAGCAGGAAATTTCAAACTGTCCATCTGCATTGGCAGTCGGCAGAGCCCAGGCAGCTGGCAAGGGATAAACCAAAGTGGCTAGCAAAGGAAAAGCTTCCCATAACAGAATGGTGATCAGGAGTGGGATCATGAATTTCCACGCAAAATAACAAAAGCTTTAAAGGAATTTTAGAAAGAGAAGAATGGAGAGAAGCACAGATTTTTGATAGCAGCATTTTCTCTGGTGTTTTGCTAGCCACAAGCCGAGATTCATGCAGCTCGTTTACTGGAGTCTTCCTGACTCGGCATAAAAAGAAAAAAAAAAAACAAGAAAAAAACCACCAAGGTTGTTTTAAGAGAATCTGCTAATGATTTAAAGGTGTGTACATACAGCTGGAAGTGGCTGCTTTTGCTGGAGGTCAGCATGGACTGAAGCATTAAGCTGAAATCACTCTTACGCCCGCCATCTTGAAACGGCAGTTTAAAACAGCTGCGGTTTTACAGATAAGACACGTGGCCAGAAAAACGTAAAGATTTACAGTAAAGTCAGACTTGGATGAACAAAACCTCTAAAGGTTTACAGTGTGTTTAAGAATATACGTGAGATTGAGAGAGAAAATGAAACGGCAAAGTGGTAAATAAATACAAAAGCTGGCTGTGGTGGCGCACGCCGGTAGGAATTGCTCCAGAGGCAGAGGCAGGCAGGTTTCCACAGAGAAACCCTGTCTCAGAGAAAAATAAATAAAAGTGAAAGAAATAAAGTAATAATAGATAAATAAATAAGCCACATAAAGATGGAAAATACACAGAGAGTCTGGATACTGTACGCTATTATGTTTTTCAGTTTTTTGATTGCTAAGGAAGGAACAGCTGCTAAAGTACACTTGATTATAAATGCTGCTAAATTAATACAACTTCTATCTTTTGAAAATGCCTTGACCTCAAAATTTAAGTATAAGGATATGTTACTTGGGAAAGGAGATTTTGCTTATGTTTCTACAGAAAATGAAAAGCTGAAGATTCCTTCCAGGCTTCTGTGGTTTCACCAACCAAGACCCCCAGAAGCAGTGGACCAGGTGTTCCAACAATTGAAACCGCTAAGATGATGCAATTTTACAGACCCCGAAAATATGGAATTATACAGGTTTCTGAGTTTTGTCATGATCCCCATGGTATAAACAGCTCCCCTTCCAGCAGGAAGCAGTTTGGAATGAGCGACGTCCCAATTCCCATCTTGTTTATAAATCTTTGTTTTCATTTAAATGGGATTGTTTATAATTGGCTAGTGATCACAGGCAATCTTTTTTAATGGTAAAAAGGGGAATTATGGTATGGGTATTGTTTTTCATTTATTGAGACAAAATCAAGGTCAATTTTGTGATGCTTATATTTCTCCTCTTGATTAAGTATTGTGCTTATACTGATCTTTCAAAACGTAATGCATAATTGAATACAGACTATAGATAGTTACTTATAATAGAATTTATAGTTAGGTTTTCTAGATATACAGAAATATATTTGAGATGGACAGTCTTCAAACCTCTCAAAGACCTTCAGAACATGGCATTTAAAATGGTTTAGGGTTTTTCTTGACAATGTCTGCTCCTGGAAGCACCAATTACGTCTCAGAGGAAGATGGGCATCGAAGAAACTTGTTAAGGAGCTTGCTTTCAACATGGCAAGATTAGCCATTTGGGCAAGAAACTGCTCTTGCCTGTACTGCTTGACTGTTGTATAATCTGGTCATGCAGGACCCACAGGAAAGTGACTGCTAAACTCAGTCTTACAGGGTTCCTGCTTCATGGAAGAGTCTAGGAGACGTTCTGCAGGACAAAGAAAAATGACTGACAGACTGCCAATGCATATGGACAGTTTGAAATTTCCTGCTTTGCTGAGAAATCTTCTGGACACATTGTGGCCTATGGGCTGAAGATGGATGCCCCAACGTTACAGAGGAACTTCGGGTGACTGTCCAGACAGTAAGATATCTCTGTCAATCTTAGTGATTGTATATTATCCTTCTGTGGTCTTTGATGGAGTTGAAGACAGATAGTTATAATTACAGTTTTCCTTAGTTATGATAAGAGATAAACTACATATTGGACTTTGGACTCACAAGAATGAGATAGATGATATTGTCTTTAAATCTTGCTGAATGTTGATAGACAAAATATTGTAGCTGTATTCTTACTTGATAACTGTTCTGTTATATATGCTTTGACTATGTTAAAGTTAAGACCTTTCTTTTTGTTTAAACAGAAAAGAGGAGATGTTGGGGAAGTCCTGTTATTTGCCTGTTATTTGTCAATAAAGGCTGTCTGGCCAATAGGAATCTAGATAGGTGGGACTAGGAGTCCAGGAGGACTCTGGGAAGGAGAAAACACAGGAGAATTCGACATGTGACGCCATGGGGGTAGGAAGCCGGGAACTATTCTCCGGTAAGAAACATACTTAGATTAACCATTATGGGGTAATTACTTAAAGCAGAGCTAGCCAGTAAGAGACAAGCAAGGCCAACAGCTTCATAATTAATACAGCGTCTTGTGTGATTATTTGGGGACTAGAAAGCGGCAGAGCCCAGGCGGCTGGCAAGGGATAAACCAAAGCGGCTAGCAAAGAAAAAGCTTCCCATAACAATGGGGAAACAAGAAGATTGACTGAGGGGGAGAATAGGGATTGAATAGGATGACAAATACCATAATAGAGGGAGTCATAGGTTTAAAGAGATATCTGGCACCAGTGAGACCTCTAGAGATCTACAAGGATGACACCAACTGGCAAGCTAAGCAATAGTGGAGAGACTACCCTAAATGCCCATTCCTTATAATGAACTTGACAATTACCTTATATGACATCCTTAGAACCTTCATCCAGGGACTGATGGAAGCAGAGGCAAATAACCACAGCTAAACACTGAACTGAATCCATGGAACCCAGTGACAAGAGAGAGAGGAGCGATGAGCAAATGGGCAAAAAATGGGCTGGTGAAGCCAGCAGAGACAGCTGATCTCAACAAGGTCTTGGGGTCTTGGACCCCAGACCGACAGCTGGGAGGCCAGCATGGAATTGATTCAGACCCCCCTGAGTGTGAGATTCAATGAAGAGGCCTGGGCAAACTATGGGGCCCTGGGCAGTAGATCAGTATTTATCCCTGTCATACAAATGAAGTTCGTGTGTCCATAATGCGAAGAGGGATGCTCTCTCAGCCTGGACTCTTAGGGGAGTGCCTGGACCCTGCCCTGAGCAAAATGACAGATTCTGGATACCCCCTATATGAAAGGAAATGGGGATAAGGTGCGAGGCTGGGGGGATGGTGGTGGTGGATGCGGGAGCAGAGGAGGCAGAGAGAAATGGGATTGAAATGTGAAGCAAGCTATTTAAAATTAAAGTAATAATTTTTAAAAAAGAATGCTGAGGTCCAACGAAATAATAATAATCTTTCCCAGGAAAGAACCCGCTATTTGGTTATCCAACACCAAATACACAAACCTGAAACCATGTACATACAAGTAAATTATACAGACAGAGAAATTATATTTATTTAAGTATTATTTGTTATTTATGTAGATGATTTCAGGTCTGATCTCTTTGTCCACACAAGCTATCTCCACTGTCTCCATGTGAGTTGCTGCTTTGGTGATCATAGTGTATTTGAATTTTCATTATAACTTTTGTATCTGAAAATGTAAAATTTGAATCATAGGAATAGATTTCCAGATGTTCATTTACTATTAAATGTAAAATATAAACAATATTAAAACCATTAACTCAGTAACTTTCTTTGCAAATACTATGAAAATTTATCTGGTAGTTTTGGTCATTAAAATATAATAATTTTTATCTCTATAGAAATGAGAGGGGAAGGGGAAATGAGGATTAAAATAAATGGGTATTTACCTGCAATCTGCTGCTGCTTTGTTAACTTGCCTGGTAACAGAATATGTCCCCAATCTTTTGACTGAGAAGGATATTTTCTAGCAAGTGACTCAGAGGGGATTTGTCTTCCTCAGAGTCTAAAAAGACAGCATGGTAGCCTTTAAATAATTCAGAGCAACTCCTTGAAATTCAAACCAGAAGGGAAAATATAAATATCTGAAATGAAATGCTATAAAAACTCTCATCTGCATTCTTGGTTTAGATAATTCAATAATGACTAGAAGAGTTTCTGCCATGGTAATTTTCCATTTTGTAGTGGCATAAATCCTAATCACATACATACTTGGACATTTATAGGACGAAGGGCTACATTTATTTCAGAAAAGAGACCAATTTACAATACAGCCTCAAGTTCAAGGCTGTCTCTTGTTTCTCCATGTGAGCTGCTCCTTTGGTGACTTTAGTGTGGGTTTGAGCAAGTGTCCTTGTAGGTTTGAAGAATATATCTTTCACTTTCATTATAATTTGCATATATGAAAATTTGAAATTTGAATCCTATGAACAGATTTCCTGAAGTTCATTTACTATTAAACATAAAATTAAATAAGTTCTTTTAGCTTCCAAAGGAGACTTTAAACTACATTTAAATATTCTTATTATGGGGGCAGGGGGGAAATGGCCTAATAATATTGTCTAAGAGTAAGAAATAAGCTAATAAATACTTGTTGTGACCATTACATATTAAACTGTAAAACCTTCACTGTTACAATTACAAGTTAGTACAGTTCCTTAAGAACTGTTACATATATTTTGTATTAGTTATAACTATATGAAGAAACAGAACGACCTGAAATAAATTCTATTGGTATTTTCTGCTTCTGTTGCTAGAATTAAACAACATATTACAAACATCTTTATGTCACCTAAATGTGTAAATATTGAAATCTCTAGATGGTGAGCATTTCTGAGTGCAGTGTTTTTCCATGATCACAAATTATTTCTCATCGAAATCTTGTTTTATTTTAAAGAGTCAATGCATTGAAGTTTTCTTTTTTTTTCATTGAACTTTTCTTAAGTAATAAACATTATGACAAATACTGAATAAAACTCTGCATGGTAGCTTACATTTAGCATTCTAGTCATTTAGAGCCAGACAAAAAGGTGATTTCAAACATTTTGAGGCCATCCTGTGTTATACACTTCTAAGCTAAAGACAGCTATTAAGACCCATTGTCACAAAGTAAATATGCATTAAATTATTAAACACTCCTATTGTCTTTGCAATATTATGCAAGACACTTTAAAGATTACATCAGTATGTTCATATTAATAACATGTTCAATGTGCAGAAGTTCATCAGGCTTAGAATTAATGGAGCTCAATGCACAACAGTGTCTGGAATGAGAACAGTGAGGAAATACTTGTTCTCATATTTATCACATCTTTTCTCCATACAAAACTAGACATACAATTCAATAAAAATCTTGCTTTCATATGCCACATTTTACATTTGCTTCTCACCTGCTGGCAAGCAAAAGAAGACAACTTACCCAGCCATAAATTCCATTGAATTAAAATGACATATTAATAATAACACTTACATATGAAAATTCGAATGACTACAATTTATTCATCATTTAAAATGGCAGCTTTTTATTAATTGACAGATGACTGTGTCTGTATATTCTGTTGAGGTAAGAGACACAGGACCAAATAATTAGACAAATTCAAATGAATTGAAAGTGATAATACAATTTAATAGGAAGAAACCTGAGTCATTGTTACCACTATATTCTGAGATTTGTGAGTTTTCATTTTTTTAAGTAGAACATCTAGTCCTCATTGGGATCATTGTATATATCTAAGTTTTTGTGTCTGTGAATACGACAAAGACACATTCAGGGCCAAGTACTTTTCTTTAGACTTTAACTCCAATGCTTCTCAATCATCATTACTGTTAGTTCATACAAATGTAGAAGTGAATTGTGCTGTTACCATTATATTGGAGATAGTATAATAACAAAATAATCTAAATTTGTAGAACTATTTCCCACTAATACTTGATGGTATTGCTTACCTAATGAACCTTTCTGTTCTTATGTGATAGACATTTGTATGAAATTGTCAAGTATCTCTTGAAAAAGGACTCCTAATCGAGAAACTTCTCTTTCATCTACAAAGAGACCATTTTAAAATCTTTTTTTTATTTTAAAAACAATCTTTTCTCATTTTACATACTAAACCCTGTCCCTACTTCCTCCTCTCCTCCTGCTATGCCCTCCTTCACTCCCCACCCTCAATCTACTCCTCAGACAGGTTAAGGCTTCCTATGCGGAGTCAACAAATTCTGCCATATCTCTTTGAGGCAGGAACAAGGCCCTCTCCCCTATATCTAGGCTGAGCAAGGTATCCCTCCATAGGGAATGGGCTCCAAAAAGCCAGTTCAAGCACTAGGGATAAATCCTGGCCCCACTGCCAGTGGTCCCACAGAAACCAGTTTTTTTTTTAAATCCAACATGATACCTGTGAGCAAGTATCCAAATGTCAGATGAGGTAAGTCTTAGACTACATTAATTATCATCCAAAGATAAATTATAAACCACTCATGCAATACATACATTATTTAGTTTTTTAGGGTTAGATTTTTTGGTTTATTTTCAATCTTAGAAAGACTGCTTACCTTTTCCTCTAATGCATAAAGTACCCATCATTAACTGCAATATCCCTGTGACAATGGGAAGACAGACTCTTTTAAAAATATCTCATTCATTAAGTGGTGAATGGAGGGAGGAAAAAAGGGAGGAAAAGAGGGAGATAATGTATATCTTCTGTATGTATGTTCTTGGGGAAGCCAGAATAGAGCATCAGATTTTCTGGAGCTGGTGAACTATATGATATGGGCACTGGAAATTGATATCGGTCATTGGGAAGAGCAATAAGCTCTATGCCATATTTCCATCGTTAGAATAAAAGTTCTTTCAGTTTAAAATTTATCTATCTATCACACTGAAAAATTATCCATTTATCAATTGTTTTCTTCTATAATCACATAGGTGCATTCTGTTCCCAGCAAACTGAATTCAAGTAAAAAAGAAAAGCATGGTGGTGGGCAATTGTAATTCCAGTGCTGGGTAGGTAGAAACTGAAGGTTCCTTGGGGCTTTCTGGCCATCCATTCTAGACTCAGACACACTTGTCAGACCACTGAGAGACCCTGAGTTAAAGAAAAGGTGAATGGCATTGGAATGGTAGCTGATATTGTCCTCTGACGTACACCCACACACATATTTACATACACACTACACACACACACACACCCTGCTTGCGTATCTACATACACAGGAACATATACACACAATGAAATAATTAAAAATAAATAACTTGCAGCCGGGCGTTGGTGGCAAACGCCTTTAATCCCAGCACTCGGGAGGCAGAGGCAGGTGGATCACTGTGAGTTCGAGACTAGCCTGGTCTACCGAGCGAGTTCCAGGACAGCCTCCAAAGCCACAGAGAAACCCTGTCTCGAAAAACCAAACCAAACAAAAATAAATAAATAAATAAATAACTTGCTTCCCAAACTTTCAAGAGCAACACACATGTGTCACAAGTCTGTCTTTGAACTGTATTTCTGTATATTATATGATATGTTAAATTTTTAATTTCTTATACTCTTATCTTTATGTAGTTTTATTTTGTCTTTGTGTGTGTGTTTGTGTGTGTGTGTGTGTGTCTATGTGTGTGTGTAAACCTGAGGTCAATATTGAGTATCATCTTCAAACGCTTCTCTACCTTACATTTTGACAGGGTATCTTGCTGCGTCCACTGCACAGCCTGTGTCTGAGAACATGCGGAGGGTGTCGGGGGATTGACAACACAGAGACTTGTTCAACGATGTAAAGAAAACTTTAAGCAGGCCCCAAAAAGGCTCAAGAAAACTTCCCAAGAAAGGCCTCCCTCCAGAAAAGCTTCTGCTCTCTCCTCTCCCCTGGCTGGTTCTGCTCTGACACCAAAAATTGATCTGGGTGTGTCAGAAGAGACGGTTAGTCTTTGGACAAGGTCGAGATCAGGGCGGTTCCCATGGGCAAGCCCTTCCCAGGAACTTATTGCCCCGGGCATTGTATTGCTTTTAGTAAACATGTTTTTAGTAAACATTGTCTTACAGCTGCCTACTCCCAGGTGGATGGGGAAGTGGGTCTCTGCTCAAGGACTGGTGTCCCCACAGTATCTCTCAGCAATCTTGAGCTCATTGATTGGCTAGACTGGCTGGTCAATGAACATCCTATGTCTACATCCCCAGATATTGAGCCATAAATATATACCTGCCCACACACAACTTGCTTTTCTACACAGATATTGGGGATCCAAACTCAGGCCCTTACACTTATACAGGAGACACTTAACCCACTTAATCCACCTCCCTAGTACCATATTCTCAGTGGTTTTGTTGTTTTTATTTGTTTGTTTGTAATAGAGTTTCCCTATGTATCCCTGACTGACCTAGAACTCTATGTAAACCAAGCTGACTTAGAACTCTCTATGGACTGACCTTGGACTCAACAATGATCCTGCCTGCTTCTGTCTTCTGCTTCTAAGTGCTGAGTTTAAAGGTGTGTGTCACTATTACCAGCTATTACTAATATTCTTTTTGTTTATTTTGCTTTTCAAGACAGTGTTTCTCTATGTAACCCTGGATGTTCTGGAACTCTGTGAACCAGGCTGGCCTCAACTTCAGAGTTTCCCTAGCTTGTGCCTCCCACTGCTGGCACTAAGGGTTGACCCACCACATCCAGGGTCCTAGAATTCTTATTTTAACATAAAAAATTAACTTTATTTTCATTTACCTTAAGAGAAACATTTTCAGCAGTGACTAAGCCAAGATCATATACCCAACATTATAGAGTGAATTGTATTCCCACTAAAAAAATCATGAGTTTAAATTCTAATCTCTAGTACCACAAAATTGACTTTATTTGGAGATACTGTATTATGTTCAAATGTGCCCATTCCTGTGGACCCTAATTCAGTCAAAGAGGTTAGTGGCCTAAAGAAAAAAAAAAAAAAAAAAACAGAAGCAACCCTGCTCCATAATAAAACCCAAATTAAAACAAAAAAATCCTTTTATTCTTCTCTCACACATTATATCCTGAGTACAATGTCTTCCCCCACCTTCCCTCTTCCCTAAATCTCCTGATCCTCGTTTAACATTAAGGGAAAAAAACCAACAGGCCTTCCAGGGATATCAACCACAATCAAACATGGCCTAACAAGATACAGTAACACTGGGCACAACCCTCATATCAAGTCCAAACAGGCAACCCAGTAGTAGGAAAGGGGCCTAGATGCAGGCAAAAGAGTCAGAGACACCAACCACTCCCATTGTTGGGAGACACATACAAACACCAAGCTGTACAACCATAGGCATATGTAATCCTAACTCAGGCCCATAGAGGGTCTGTGTTTGTCCCTTTAGTCTTTGTGAGCCCTTGGGAGTCTTGCTTAGTTGATTGTGTGGGCCATGTTCTCATAGTATCCTTTCACCTCCCTGGTTCCTACAATCCTTCCTCCTCTCCTGCAGGGGTTCCAGTGACTGTACTTAGTGTTTGCCTGTGGGTCTCTGCATCTGTTCCCATTAATTGCTGGATGATGCCTCTCTGATGACAGCAGCAGAATTCCACTAGGAATCATTTCATTGAATTTGTTTCTTATGCTAGTTGTGATTGGTTCTATCCTGGGTCTCTGAGCTGCCATACCTCTAGTTCATGACTATCCAGGAATTGTCACATATGGACTACTTCTTGTGGAGTGGGGTTTCTTGTCATTCCAGCCATTGTTTGACCACTTCCACAAGTTATGCACAATTACTTCAGCTTATCTTGAAAATAGGACAGATTGTAGGTTAAAGATGTTTGTGGTTGGGTTGATATCCCAGTCCCACTGCTAGGAGACTTGCCTGGTTATAGACCCAGCCGGAAGCCATAGAAGAGATTGAATCCCCATATTCCCAGCTCTTTATTCCACACACCTTCTACATACCTGTGACCACACCCAAATGGGCATGGTTAGCGCTACAGGTACTTAGAATCTCTCCCTATAATACTCCACTGTGGAAAAGTGCCACAGTTTCTTTATCCATTTTTCATTTGAGGGACATTTAGGCTGTTTCTAATTGTAATATTTTACGTTCTTAATTTAGCACCTTCCCACTTTGTTGAAATGAAGGCAAACCTGCATACAATCCCCAAAGTCAGCATTTAAAGGGGCCACTTAATTCACTCTCAAATTTGTTTTGAATGCTCAGTGTTCTTCAAAGCATTAGGTGTACAACAGTGAGTAATTCATGTTCCCAAGCAGTACACAGTCTGGGGATTGGAGAAAAGAAGATGCAAATATGTAACTAAAGTGTATGATTTAGGTTCTGTAGGGTGGCTCAGCACTCACACTGGGCACCTCACATGTGACTGTAACTCCTGCTCCAGAGAATATTACACCCTCTTCTAGCCTTTACAGGCACCTTCAACACATGCACGCAACCACACATATACACAATGAGAAATTATGTTTAATTTTACAAGTGTAAAATGTGCATAAATATTTTATTTACAATTTAAGACAATACAATATATAATATTTAAAAATTAAAACAACTCTTTTGAAAAGAGAGTAATATGTAAAATCCCTAAATTTAATTTACATCTCTAATCCTAGTCATGATATGTCTGTTTCAAAGAAGAACTTGCATTCAAGTTTTCAGAATTACTTATCTATAAATATCATATATTGGTGACAACTTTCTAATTTCAGCTAAATAGTTCATGCAAGATTTTAGGGTAATTGTATACGAGTCTCTGTGTTTAGTCTCTTTGGCATGAGAAGGAACTCTGAACGCTACCAAAAGATAAACATGGACACTAACCCAGACAAAAAAAACCAACAACAAAAAGAAAACAAACAAACAAAAAAAACAACTTTGGTCTGCAATCTGTTCTGTCTGCAAAATATGCTAGGGCAATGGTGGAACAGAACTGGGGAGATTAGCGAACCATTGTCTGACTTGATTTACTGCCCATCCCAGGAGAAGGTATCCATACCTTGCACTGTGTCGGTAACCAAGAACCAGAGACTAGATGGACCAGAGACTTAGGGTAAAACAAAACATTAATGATTAAGAAAAGATCAGTGAAATGATCCTAATACCATTCTGCTATGCTCACAGAACAGAGTCATATCCAGCAATCATCAGAGAGGCTTCCTCTGGCAGCATATGGGAACAAATGCAGAGACCCAAAGCCGGAGTAAGACATTATGTGGAGAAAAAGTCTAAATTGCAGATCTCTATCAATTCTCTCCACTCAGAACCCTGAGAGTCAGGCAGTAACGGAGGAAAATTGCAAAAGGAAGAGGGGACGGAGGATTTCAGGAGAACAAGGCCATTTGAGCCAAATAAGAGAGGAACATATGAACACTGAAATTAAAGCAGCAAGCATAGGGACTACAAGAGTTTACATCAGGTCCTGTAGATACATACTATAGCTATTAGCATACTATTTTTACAAGACTCCTAACTTTGAAAATGAGTAGGTCTCTGACTCTTGTTCCTAGTCTTAGGACTCTTCTTCCTGTGAGGTTGCATGTCCAACTTCTATATGACAATTTTTGCTTCATATTATTATATTTTATTTTGCTATGTTTGGTATGTTGTCCCTTAGAAGCCTGTTCTTTTAGAATGAGAGAGAGAAAAAGAGAATCAATCTGGAGGGATGGGCATTTGGAGAGGAACTGGAAGGATAACTATAATTATGTGGGGAAGAGAAAATATAATTTGGGTATATTGTATGAGAAGAGAATCTATTTACATTAAAAAGAATCCTTAATTATTTTGTTAAATTATAAAACATATAACATTCCTTTAGTCAGTTCCTAAGGAATGATGATAATTTAGGTAGCCTGATAGGTAAAAAAAAGTCATCATTTCAGTTATGGGTTTGTTTTTTGAACAACAAAAAAGTGAATCCTCATCCAAGTTGCCTGTCTACTGTTTCCAGATTTCTGTGATATTTTTGTATTCTGTTCCATGTACTTAACTCTCTATCCTTTCAATTCCAGTTTTGATGCTGATTACTGTAGCTATATTAAAATCTGATAATTCAGAGACAACATGAAAATCTATTTTAAGAATGAGAGCCCTGGGCGTACTTAAACATAATAAAAGCTATATACAGTAAACCAACAGCCAACATGAAAGTAAATGGACAGAAACTCAATGCAATTCCTCTAAAATCAGGAACAAAACAAGGCTGTCCACTCTCTCCATACCTTTTCAACATGGTACTTGAAGTTCTTGCTATTGCCATACAACAACAAAGGGGGAACAAGGGGATACAAATTGGGAAGGAAGAGGTCAAACTTTCACTGTTTGCAGACAATATGATAGTTTACATCAATGACCCAAAGAACTCTACCAGGGAACTCCTACAGCTGATTAACACCTTCAGCAAAGTGGCAGGCTACAAGATCAACTCAAGAAAATCAGTAGCCCTATTATATGCAGATGATAAAAGGGCTGAAAAAGAAATCAGAGAAACATCACCCTTTACAATTTCCACAAACAACATAAGATACCTTGGGGTAACGCTAACCAAACAAGTGAAAGACCTGTATCGCAAGAACTTTGAATCTTTAAAAAAAGAAATTAAAGAAGCCCTCAGAAAATGGAAAGATCTCCCATGCTCTTGGATAGGTAGGATAAATGTAGTAAAAATGGCAATCCTGCCAAAAGCAATCTACAGATTCAATGCAATCCTCATTAAAATCCCAGCACAATTCTTCACAGACCTTGAAAGAACAATACTCAATTTTGTATGGAAAAACAAAAGACCCAGGATAGCCAAAACAACCCTGTTCAGCAAGGCAACGTCTGGAGGCATCACCATCCCTGACCTCAAGCTCCATTATAGAGCTATAGTCTTGAAAACAGCTTGGTATTGGCACAAAAATAGACAGGTAGACCAATGGAATCGAATTGAAAACCCGGATATTAACCCACACACATACGAACATCTGATCTTTGACAAAGAAGCTAAAAATATACAATGGAATAAAGAAAGCATCTTCAACAAATGGTGCTGGCATAACTGGAGGCTGGCATGTAGAAGAACGCAGATATATCCATGTTTATCGCCATGCACAAAACTTAAGTCCAAATGGATCAAAGACCTCACCATAAATCCAGCCACACTGAACCTCTTAGAAGAGAAAGTGGGTGGTACCCTTGAACGAATTGGTACAGGAGACAGCTTCCTGAACATAACACCAGTAGCACAGACAGTGAGATCAACAATTAATAAATGGGACCTACTGAAACTGAGAAGCTTCTGTAAGGCAAAGGACACAGTCAGCAAGACAAAAAGGCAGCCCACAGAATGGGAAAAATATTCACTAATCCCACATCTGACAGAGGGTTGATCTCCAAAATTTACAAAGAACTCAAGAAGCAAGTCTCCAAAACATCAAAGGACCCAATTAAAAAGTGGGCTGCAGAACTAAATAGAGAATTTTCAATAGAGGAGTCTAAAATGGCTGAGAGGCACTTGAGAAAGTGCTCAACATCCTTAGCCATCCAGGAAATGGAAATCAAAACAACTCTGAGATACCATCTCACTCCTGTCAGAATGGCTAAAATCAAAAACACCAACAACAATTTATGCTGGAGAGGATGTGGTGAAAGGGGGACACTCCTCCATTGCTGGTGGGAGTGCCGACTGGTTCAGCCACTTTGGACTTTGGAAATCAGTATGGAGATTCCTCAGAAAATTGGGAATAAACCTACCACAAGACCCAGCAACTCCACTCTTAGGCATATATCCAAAAGATGTCCAATCATACAACAAAAATGTCTGTTCCACTATGTTCATAGCATCATTATTTGTAATAGCCAGAGCTTGGAAGCAACCTAGATGTCCCTCAACCGAAGAGTAGATAGAGAAAATGTGGTACATTTACACAATGGAGTACTATTCAGCAGAAAAAAAAACAATGGAACCTTGAGATTCGCAGGCAAATGGATGACACTAGAAGAAACCATCCTGAGTTAGGTAACCCAGTCACAAAAAGAGAAAATGGCATGTACTCTCTCATATATGGATTTTAGACATAGATCTGGGGAGTGGCAGCCTACAATCCCATGACCAGAGAATCTGGGAAACAGAAACTTCATTTAGTGGCTGATCGAAGAAGAGGCAGACTCCCTCGGTTAAGTAAGTACTGAGCTGAACTCAAGAAAGCCAGTAATAGAGAGGGAGGCCTGATGACCAAAGGGATTAAGACTGGGCTGGTTTAACCCCCAGAAACTGCTGACCTGACAAAGGTTAACTCTTGAATCCCAGGCATCAGCCTGGGAATCCAGCATGAGACTGATCAAGACCCCCTGAATGTGAGTGTCAGTGAGGAGGCCTAGGTAATCTATTGAGCCTTGGGCAGCAGATCAGTACCCATCCCGAGTATACACACGAACTTTGGACTCCCATCCAACAATGTGAGGTGCACTCTCACCCTGAACTCTTGGGGAAGGGTCTAGGCCCTGCCCTATATGAAATGACAGACTATGAACACCCCCATGGAGGGCCTCACCCTCCCTTGGGAAATGAGGGGATAATGGGGGGGGGTGGTTGGGGGGAGGGCATTGGAGGAGGGGAGGGAAAGGGAGAGGGACCTGGAACTGACTTGTGAAGCAACCTTGTTTCTTATCTAAATTTAAACTGAAAACAAAATAAACTGAAAAGAAAAAAAAAAAAAGAATGAGAGCCCTACAGACATAATGCCTAAGAATAGACAACACCATTTTTCCCCTTTGCATGTGAAATGAAAGTACAAAAAAAAAAGGATTTTTTTTTATTAAACACAGGAGTTCTGATATCTGTGTACTCCAAACAACAGTGTGGTGACATTTGGATGCAGATCCTTTCAGCGTAATTAGATGATGAGGATGGGGTTCTCATAAAAGTATTACTGCCCATTAAAGGAGAGATTTGAGGAAATTATTCCTCTCTTTGTTTCTCTGACAATATCTCTACACTTAAAGAACTGCATGTACCCGAAAACTGAAATTTTGATGTCCTCGATAAAGTACCATGTTATATTACCCCTTTTTTACTATCCCAATGTGAATGATAGAGTTTATTTTAAAAAATAAAGGAAAATAAGCCATGTCATAATGTATTTGTACATATTTATTTTCTGTTTTGTAATGAAATATACATAGCCCAAAATGATTATATTGTGATTTGTTAAATAAGTTAAGTCAATGCAATTGAATGTAATAGTATATAAAATTTATATTACAAACATTATGTTAACTTAAAAACCAATTCCTTTATTCATATCCTAGTTACATGCATAGAAGTTTACAGGTTTAGCTGTTGCTTAATAGGTAAGTATAATAATTCAAATCCTGTTAAACCTGCAAAGCAGTGGCATCCAGGTCACTTTAGTAGAACATTTTAGCACTTCTTTGATGTACACAATGAAGAAATATTTATTTAGGGACAATAACAATTCTGTATTAAGCAATATAAGAAGTCAGGAGAGAAGTGGATGAAAGTGAACTATGAACCTAATAGCCATTCCTCCTCAGGAACTCAAACTGATGGTAATCTTCATGACCAGCTGATTTCTATTGGTTCATTAATAGAAACATTAAATTGCTTCAGATCAATTGTTAGTATCTAAAAACAGAAAGGAAAGTTACGATTAATGGTTTAATTATAATTATGTTTTTCCTGTTTTTTTAAACAAACATTATTTCCATCTCAGGCTATCTGTAGGTAAACAGATACAACTTCTCCTTGTTTTGATGATGGCATTCATATATGATCCTTTTTTCATGTGGTTCTAATGGGTAGGGCATGTTTTGGCTCACGGTCCAGTTTATACTTCCTCATTGCCAGGAAGTCAAAGTGGAACTTCTAAGTTGGGCGCTTAGAGCAAGACACATCACATTCACAGTAAATAACAGCAATAATGAAAACATGAGTTCTTTCTAGTGTTTGGCTCACTTTGTCTTCATATAGTCTAGGGCACAGACTCAGGGAGTGGAATAGTGCGCCGGATCTTCCCAAGTCAATAAACATAATCAACTCCCATAGGCATGCCCACAGGCCAACCTAGTCTAGACAATATCTCATACAGACTCATGTCTGGGTGATTCTGGAGTATGTCAAAGTGATGATTTATATATTGTTCCTTTTCAAATTCTTGGCCTCTGGTTTCATTTGATGTTGTAACTTACTATATAATCCTAAATACCTAAATAAAATCTGCTAAGTCTCTATAATATAATATTACTCATATGTTGTTATTTTTTTTTAGGGCTGACTGCTTGGTAATGGGTAACCAACACAAGTGACTTTGATGTAGGTGTTCATGCGTGAGATTTATTGACATAGAATTCCAAAGAACTTTTTATAGTTGCTATTTTAAATGAATATGTTTTTGTAAATAATTGAAGTAATTTTATCAATATTTAAACATATTCTTGCATAGGTATTTAGTTAATGAAGCAAACTTCTTTTGAAAGAGTATGCTTTTAAATGAACTTGAAATAGCATGTAAGAGCTCTGCATTTGATCCTGTTCAGGCTTCATTGTGCACTTCGTTTTTATAGCAAAATTATTTACCACTGCTAAATAAATATCAAGAAAATATAAAATGCATGCCATCTGTTATCTTCAATCTAATGAAAATATTCAAGACAACACAATTTAAAGTATGAATAATGGCCAACAAAACCTGGACCTTGGAAAAAAGGATTATAAAATAAGTATGATTTTTACTAGGTATTTTGTAACCAGAACAATATTCACAAAGTAGACTTGAGGGACTACAATATCAAATTTTACTAACATAGGGCACCAAATATTCCAAACTGCTCCCTCCAAACTGACAGAATTTAAATAAATTTAAATTTACATAGTTCAATGTCAAATTAGTAGGAAGACTAAATTCTAAGTTGAAGAGGAAACCAAACATGCAGAGAAGCAGAGAAGACATCACAATCAACAGGCTGTTCAGAATCAAGTCAAAGAGCTTTGACCATGGTGCCATTAAACACTAAGAGCCTGGGAAATTCATTAGAACCTAAGATTGTCCAAAGCTGTCTTTCTTAAAGTTGAGGTTGGGAAACCTGTTACTCTGTAAATCAAGTACACTTAAAGTGACTGATTTATTGTTAGTTCTTCTCATACAAAATTGAAATTGAATGGCACATTTTTTCTCACAGTTATAGTCATTAAGATGTGGTCTTACTCAGAGGAAACAGAATTAATTGAGTTCTTACATATATAATGTACTAAGTCCACACTAAATTCACACAACTTGGATGTGAAGGAACTTGTGGGACTGCATATTTCCACATATATACCAAGTTTGGAAGAAAGACATAAATTCAGAGTGGGAAATAAAAAAATAGTCAATGGTGCTGCTCTGATACAAGAATCTGATGCCTAGCTCAGAGCCTTGATTGCCTCTCTCATGACAACACTCATCATGCTATGAGGAGCTACGTTACTTTCAAAACAATTACATAGACTGTTTATTTAAGATGCATGTAATGCTCAAAACCAACCTTTGTATTGAAAACAGTGTTTGGGGAATTGTTAATTAATATTGCTTATTTTATATGAGTAAAGTTATAAAATAGCTGTCATTAAATGGATTTGTATGGCATGTTATTGAGGATAATGTAGAGACATCTTGCCAGGATAATGACATATAAATAAATATGTGGGAGTAACATGATTAAATAAGTGTCAAATACCATGGTTAATTTGAAATTCTGTTTTAGTACTGGTGATGACCTTGAGGAGTTGTGTAGATGTTTTACAGAGGCATGCTTGTTTAAAGGACATCCATATGTCACTCACCTCCTTGGCCGCAACGTGAGTAAAGTTAGGTTTTAGTGTATTGCCATCATAAACCATACTAACTTCATTGATGCTGGTTGTTCCTTTTCCCCACACATATATTTCTCCAAGTTGCATCTCATATTTGTTTGTATACCCATTTTTCAATATAGAATTTGTTAAAGTTTTCTGTAAAAGTGAAGAAAATGAAGTCAAGTCTCCATTTGTAAATATTCATGTAAATAGAGAGAAAAATACATAGCTGTGAACCAAAATAAATCTCAGGGCATAGCAAATTAGTGATTCAAGTATATTAAACAATAAGGTTTTATATAATGAACAGAGAATAAACCCCATACATTATTTAGTACAATTGACTATAGAAAGTATTATGTACCTGGTTTAGATTGAATTGTATCAAGGTATAGAGATCTCTTTCATAAGTGTCTGCAGAAAAAGAAAAATGAGAAGTAATATTATTTTTCAAAGAATAATGGTAAATACTAGCATATTTATTTTTCTTCCAGGGTAAAAATGAGTATTGAATTCTTGGGATGCATTTCTTGCTAAAGTCAAATACACAAAACAGATAAAAATGTTGTTTAGATACATGACTTTATCTAAAGTCCATATTGCCATAATAAAAATACAGCTAGCACTTACTAAAGACTTACTGTGTGGCAAATTTTAGGTACAATAACAGAAGCTCTATAGGAGATATATATTATCCTTATCATAATCATCATTATTATTGTTGCTATATTCTATGTAAACAAGAAGTGATCTGTCATAAAACAAATGAAGAAACAAAACATAAATATTGTTTTCCTTGTACTTATATAAGAACAGAGGATTTAGAAGATGGAAAAAGAAAAGTAGAATCACAAATATTATGAAAACAGGGACTAGAACAATCTAGAAAATCTAATGTATTTCATTTCCCCCATCTACTCACAGAAGTTAGAATATTGCTGCTAATTTTTCTGATTCTAAAACTGATACTTTGCCACAAACATGTTTTATATATTCATGTAGAAGACATGTATACTTTGATTTTCTTCTGTCTGTATACATGTATGTGTGCATACATGTGCTTTTGCTTATGTATGTGTGAAAAGTGGATGGCTTCAACGCCTTAATTTTTTAATACAGGTTCTCCTTGTAACCCAGAACTTGTCACATACACTACACTGCTTACATCTCACCCCCAAAATTCAGCAGTGTAGGATTGCAAAGGCACACTACCATGATTTGGAAAAACCTTAGGACAGAAATCAGATTCTCCTCTTTTCAAGGTAAGTACATTAAAGCTAATTTATCTTTGTAACTTTCAGAATATGTATTCTTAATGATATCTTTAGGTATGTCTGATGCCAATGGAGAGCAAAACTTATATACTGAGAGGTTTAACTATTTTTTGTGATGTTAAACACAATTGTGAATACAATGAAAGTAAATTTAAGTTTCAGATACTTTCTTATGTTAAGGAAAAAAGAAACGCAGAAACAATGACAACAAAAACATATTGAATGTAAAAAAGAAAGGCAAAAATAAGGATACAACATAAATCGATAGTAATACAGTAAGGAGACTAAACATATTTCATCCTGCTTTGTAGAATATCTGGTGGTTTTAGAGATATATCTTATGCACCAATGATGAACATGGAACATGACATGTTTTGATCCTTGTCCTATAGTTCCAATGTAAATAGCACTGTCCTGTCTTGTGTTGTAAGTAACCTCTGCACATACAATTCATGTAGCTCAGTTTTTATATGGGGACTAAATACTTTTAAAGTAAGAGAAGAGTCTTGAAGTTTAAAAAAATTTGTGTACTAGTCAAGAAATTTTTATACTC
The DNA here is from genome assembly GCF_017639785.1 of Mesocricetus auratus. NCBI lineage: Eukaryota > Metazoa > Chordata > Mammalia > Rodentia > Cricetidae > Mesocricetus > Mesocricetus auratus. The sequence goes on along the minus strand of NW_024429193.1, from coordinate 81,649,398 downwards.
TTTTAACATTAAATGATATGTCTAGCTTTGTGCTCAGCTATAAAGTACAAAGTTAACACAATGTATGGAATATACATGCTGTCAGCTCCATTTTGTCTGGTGAATAGAACACTCACCTATGCCATCTCCATCATCCCAAAATAGAGTTCCTTGTGCTGTTTGATTGTCATCTGCAGCAACAATGAGCTTCATGGGATTCTGTCGACTAAAAGAAAGAATCCATTCATTTATTTTTTTTCAGAGTAGGACACTTTATGATGTGACAGTCATGCAAGAATATGAATTAGAATGGAAGTTAAGAAAACAAACATCCAGTCAGAGAAAAGGAAGCTTTCTTCTACAAATGAGAAAATAGATACAGAAAAGAAATCCATTATAGTCAATGTAAAATATCACAACTACCATTTGGCTTAAGAGTTTACCTATTGCCTCTAATCAGAAGAGGATTCATTCATAATAATTTAAGTCATTAAGTGGTGGTGGAAGTCCTTCTGTGTATATGTTGTCCTATTGGTTGGTAAAGCACTGTTGGCCAATAGGGAAGCAAGAAAATTGGACTAGGAGTCAAGGAGGATTCTGGGAAATGTAGTCAAAAGTAGAGAATTGCCATGTGATCCCAGGATGAGAGGATGGATAAGGCTGCATCCTTGGCAAAGTAAGACCTTATTAAAAATATATTAGTAACTGTGGGTTAATAATTAAATTAGAGCTAGCCATTAAGAAACCATAGCAAACGGCCAACAGCTTTATAATTAATAATGCATCCTGCATGTTCATTTGGGACTGATGTGGCTCAGGAACCAGGCTGGAGGGAAGAAAACATGTTACTTTTATGCATCACTATTTTAATCAATCTTTCCCTCCCTCCTTTCATTTTTTTTGCTCTCTCATAGTATCAGGATCAGACACAGGTGTGTCCGATACTCTGCCATTGATCTGTAGCATCAGACCTATTAACAGAATTTTCAATACCTCAAGCTTAAAATTTCTACATATAAATCATCACGTATAAGTACATATTAAGAAGAATGAAAAAAATAACTAGATGGCTCAAAGTTCATTGATTTTATGGATAACGTCCCTCAGCTCATGCCTACATATTTCTATTTATGAACTTAACACTGCTCACTCTGTAGCACTATGTGAAAAGTAACTTGGTTTGATGGCATCAAATTGTAAAGAAAGTTATTGCTTCAACAAACTATTTATTCTGTCATGCAATGGTAATCACAGATATTGAAACTCAAACTGTCCTGAAGTTTCCTAACATATCCAGAGTTTTAAAGTTCAATTTTTCAATAACTTCATATTCAATTTTTAGATAAGCATCCAAAGCAGAAATGTTTACATGAATATTAATTAACATTTACTTAGATAAAGGAAACTTTATCTTATAAATATAAAATTCAGATTTAGTGATATGCATAGAGGCATATAATTTTAATCCCATATTCCCATAATTTGAGACTCAGGTAGAACATCTCCAGTTCTATGTTCATGTCTGCAACACAGCAAAATTCTGTCTTGAAAATTCTGGCTGAACTCACAATTTACAATACTTATGAAAAATTATACTGACATGTCTTATAGCCTGCACTACTACATTGTGTAAATGTAATGTCAATATCCCATATCACATGTGACCCTTAACACATAAACAGAAATAAGAACTAGATGAAAGAATTCTCTCAGGAAACTGAGAGTCCTTCATGGTATCAGTTACATATTCATATGTATATATGGAAAGATAGCTCAGGCAGTTAAGCAGAGTTTGTTCATAGCCACTGGGTTTTATCTTGTGTCTTTCCAGGAAAGTAGCCATAGGAAAGAATAAGCAAGCCAAAGAAACATCCATTCTTACATCAACCACATGACACTGAATGTATTCATGTTCCTTGGAGATTGGACATATCATTAGACCTGATGTTTTATTAAATAATGATTAATAGTAGTGAAACTCAAAGCAGCTATGTCTCCATTAGTCTTCATACAGGGGAAGACTATAGGAAGCTAGAAGGCAGGTTTTGTTCCTCCGGACATCAGGAAACAGCAGTTTGAAGGAACTATGATTTACTATATTGCTAATGGATATCTGCATTTTTGTAGTATATAAGTCAGAAAATATACCACAGAACAGAAAGGAATGGGTAGAGGCAGGGGTTCAAAGTAGAAATCAAAGGGATACCTTCCAAAATAAATTCTGTAAACTTCCTAATATTGAATATTATTCAGTGAATTAAAATGTCAAGAGATGGAAGGACTATGTGAGTGTACTGCTAAGTGAATGAAAGTGATCTGTGCAAGGCTGCATGCCATGAAGCTCAAAAAATATATCATTCCACGAGCTGTAAATGGTGAATATTAAATGCTCCCTGATTGCAAAGGGATTCCATGGGGTTGAGTGGATGGAGAATAAAGGGTGCTTGGAGAAATGGAACTTTAGATCACAAAAGATCAGACATGAGCCTTCTTATAAACTATTGACACTGGATGATAGTAATGTGTTCTTGCTGGTTCATCAAATATTGTGGGGCTGTTTATGCTAAAGAGGTTATTAAAATGGTAAATGCACTGAAACCTCTAAGCTATTCTCTTAGTTCTCTACAAATCAGATTTGTATTCTAGAATACCTCACAAAAATATCATTTTCAGGTCCAGGAATACAGTTCAGGTAGACAGCTGGCCCAGCTTATCAAAAGCCTGGGTGTGAACCCTAGCCCTACAGAAGCTAGGCAAGGTAGAAAACACCTAGAATCCCAGGACTCAGGAAGGCGAGACAAGCAGTATCAGAAGATTAAAGTCATCCTCTGCTACATCGCAAGTTCAAAGTCTGTCTATATTATATGAGACCTTGCCTCAAATAATTTTTAAAAAATTAAATTAAAAACCCAGGAAGGAATGGTTTTAAGAGGTATAGTTATATACATATCGTAGTTAAAAATAGATGACGATCTTGCTTAGGCAGCTACTCCAAAGACAAAGTATTTGTTTGCAAATATGTCTGCAGATTGTATAATGAGATCAAGAAGTTTGAGTTTGTATTTAGTCAGGAAGCTTTATTTGCAAAGACAATTTCTCATATGTCTTAAACATTTATGCACATTGCATGCAGAGAGATAATATACGTTTTTTCTTTTGAAGTTACATTTTAAAGAAATTTTTATGTAGGTGATGTTGGATGACAGGGTCAGATCTTAAAATGCTATAGATTACTGCCATTAGTATTATATTCACTATTCATTATACAAAGGAGAAAGAATGCCACTTTCCAAGGTAAGGATGGGTAGGTTTGTTTGCATCTCATAACAAAATATTCATTTCCCCTAGAGTAGTTGTTGCTCAATTGACTCAAAGTTTCAGTTGTAGGATCTACCAGGGTGACTTCAGGTCATCCCACTGGAACTAGGGGGCAGGGAAAACTGAAGTTCATCAAAAGCCTCTTTTTATTCCATGCATTCTGTTTATGATTAAGCACCTGCGTTATTAGAGAAGGATCACAGGGAAAAGATCAGATCCTCTCTAACCACTGACTTATAGAGCAGGATATATTAGAAAATAAGATGACAGTCACCTTAAATATGTGTTCCGTGCAGGCTCTTGGCATGGTAGAATATAACCTCCTCGGACATGCAGATTTATTTTATCAAAAGGAGCTTCAAATGTTTGTTTTTGTCCTCTGACCTTTATATCTTCTCCCTGGTAAGAACAAGGAGGGAAAGAATGAGAAATGAAAGAATTTGTAAAGCAAGAATTTAAGAAGACATATTTATGAAATTAACTGTTGCAATTTTCTACTTAAAAGCTAACAAGACACATAATTTTTAAAAAGAAACAATCGACTTTATAGTGTATCCTTAGGTCTTGGCTACATTTTTATCCTCATTTTGTTATTTGTTCTCAAGTTCTCCTATGCAGAAATATGTGAATTTTACAAGGACACAAAAGATGAAACACTCCATTATTTTTAATGATCATGTTTTTTATCTATACAAAAGAAGTAATGGACATTTGTAATATATAGTATACATTTTCGTGCTTATTTGCTAAAACAAAGCAATGTGCTTTGTGCTAAAACACACTAGAACAGAATAAATGAGTTGTTCCCTGGTATGCTAATTTGATTCAATGATAATTAACAGCATACAACTAAGTTTGGATTTTAAGTGGAAAATAAACAGATAAATAATTTATCATATGAATAATTAAGACATCCTATACTTCAGTTTAGTTCGCTTCCAAGAATTCTTCCAAAACTTACTGTATGGTAGTCAAACCACCGAGCGTTAGGGACATAGCCAGTTACAGTGGTCCTGTACTGGAATTGAAACAGAAAGTCATTGAAATCTTCTGAAATGAAATCAAAACATTATGTGAATAAACAGATGGTCACACTTACAGGCTCAATGACAGGAGTCACCATAAAAGCTGGACCCCACAGGAACTGCTCATATATTTCCCAGGTTGCCTTATCATCAAAGAACCTTCACAAAAGAATCACAAAGTATTCAGTGAAACCAAAGAACTGATTCTAGTCTGAACACTACAATGTGCTTAATCAGATCCCAGTTTGCCTTAAGAATTTTGGTGGACTCAACTAAAAACCATTCCCAAAAAATAGTTAAAACAAAAAGCTATTCTGCTGTTTAGAACACAGTGTGGAGCAATATATACTATATGAGTAAAACCAAATTATGTGAAAATGTTCTAACAAAAAGAGTTGTTAAGGAATATTTGAACAATATAATGACAAGTCCCTGTGAAGTACAATTTGTATAGGAGAATTAACACCTGTCTTTAAATATGAACTTTGTCTAGTAAAGGATTAGCAAAATTGGAAGCCGTAATACAAACAGCCTGAAAAAAGTTTGCAAAACTTTCATTATAAGGATGTTTATTATTTCTTTTCTTAATATTCTAAGAGTTTTTTTTTGTTTTAAGACAAGGTGTATAGGTTTACACCAGTAATCCCATACATGAAAGCTGAGGCAGGAGGTTTGCCATGGAGGAAGAACAGTCTGAGTTATATAAAGAATTCCAAATATGAAAGTAAAATTCTGTTTCCAGAACGTACATAATTTTGAAATTATAAAACAAAAAATAAATGAGAACCAGTTCTGTAGAGATGCCACTTCAACAGGTAAAGGACTAAGACAAAACCTTAGAAGTTTGGAGTCACACTGCTGCATAAGGAATGTTTAGTTAAAAAAAAAACTAAGATAAAAAATGTCAAGATGGTGGTGGTGGTGGGGAGATTGTCTGTCTTAGAGTTCTTCATATTGTCTGACATGGCTTAATGTCATTAAAGATTCTTGCATATCTAAGTTGATTTCTTAACTTTGAAAACCAAATGTTCACAGAAAAAAACATTACAAATTTGTAAGTAGTCACTAGCAAATGTTCCCATTCCTTATGTTGTTGAAATTAAATAATTAATATAATCACTTTTTACAATTCGTTTTAATTTTACATTTGTTTTCTTCCATTAGCAATTGAGAGTGGTGGTCAAGTAGCAGTTGGGGCTTAACCATCAAAGAACTCCCCATGAGACAAAGGCTGGATCACTCTCAATAGGACGAAAAAAAGGTTCAGAATCCATAACCAAACTCTCAAAATTTAGAAATGTAAAAGATATTAATCTGAAATGTTAAGAGTAAGAATAACTATATGATGATGAGAGAAACAGCAAAATTGTGCTTACTCATGCATTAGGGGTCTGATGACAGTGCCACCATGAACATGAGCTTCATGCATCTGTGTGTAAAAGTAGGGCAGCAAAGTGTATCTGATTTCTAGAACGTCCTTGGACATGTTAGCAAAAGTTTCATTCCAGGAAACAGGATCTTGCCTCTGAAATAAAGCATAAATTAACAGTCATATCTCATTGTTTAAATCTCAGCCATCAAATTGGAGAATAAAATTAGTAACTGAGCAATATCATGTGCTAGGAACTATCTTTACGAAAATCCTAAATGCTGTCTCAGTTCTCCTGTTATGAAGAATGAACGTGGTACAATATTAATATTTTAAAAGACAATGCAAATTAAGCTACATGCCTGAGTTAAGTAGACATATGCAAGTATAGTTCATATTTTAAAAGATGATAAATACATTGACAACTATGATAATACTCGGTGCTGGAATGTGAAGTCTAGCAAGGAAATTAAATGATTTGTTAAACAAAGATGCCCTGAAATCCAATAGATAAGCCAAAATCCCTATGCTACGTTGTATGCCATACATGCTTAAGTGAAATAAATAGATTACAGTATTGAATGTTAATAACGCTGTCATTTCTAGTTTCTCAATTTATCAGCTTGCTCTTTAAATATCTGATTTTAAGTCTTCCCATTTTATACATCATTGCAAATATCTCATACTTCTAATCAATGTAGTTCCAAGTTGAAGTATTTTATTGTTGCTCTGCCCTAGTGTAGAATAAGCCATATAGTAGGTCATTTTCCTAACTCTTCCAATATCATATAGAACAGCTACAGTATGTGTATACCCTAGCCAAGCCATGCACCCTGATTATACATTATGTCCTAATAGACTTTAAAAGATGGGCTAAGTACTATTTCATAAATATGAAAAATATTGAAGCATTAATTTAAAACTCTGTGAAGTAAAATATGATTGAAACAACAACAAACAATCTAAGGGTGTGTAGGGGAAAAACAAAGATGATAAAACAAGATTGACAGGAATATAGTAATGACATACTCTAGTAAATTGAATGTTGTGGTTTCTTGAATATGGATAAAAGGCTCCAAGTTGCATCCAACGAGTACAGAGATGATATTCTGAATCATTGAAAAAACCACAGATATCTGCTCCAACCTAAAAGATAATTATAATTCAATGCATATTAAGTATTGTTTCTTAATGATTACAGAATACAAATGTAAAATGAATAGATCTACTTACATATGGTATCCCAAAAAGATTAAATTCTAGCATACCTAAAAATTAGAATAAAGTTTTAGTATTTTAATTTTATGAATGAGGATCATATCTTCATATGTAAGTTCTTATTAAATGATACATTTTGGTATTACTAATAAATTAGTCTCTTGTAATCATTCTTCTTCTAATTAGTAATATTAATGATATTCTCAAATATGAGAGATCATATATATGTTTTAAGACAATATCACATTACATAATTTAATCTCTAATAAGTTATAAACACACCACAGTGACATAAGACTAAGTAGCATTATTTTGCTCAATTTTATTTTTAAAAATAGTTTTTCAGCTATTATTTAATCATTTATTTTTATCATATAAAACAAATATAATTAGTTTTATTAAGTAGTATTAAAATGATAATTTTAACATAATAGAGTGCATGTAACTTCTCAGGTCTTTGGCAAAGTAAGTATTCTAAATGTGATTTTAACGAATGTTTCATTAGTCCATATGGTTTAAGTCTAGAATCAAAACAGTAATTGTTTATTTGTGGCTTGAAATGATGTAGCCATTTGCTAATATCAGAAAAGATTTGGTTTAATGTGTTTCCTTCTTGACAATTTCTCTGTGATTCTTATTCACCAGTAGATAATATCTACCCATTTCCTTCTTAGATTTAGAATAGTGTTTCTTCAATCTCACACCTTCTTTTACTAGGAAACAGGGTCCACATTGAGTAGTGATTTTTATCCAAGTAAAGTAGCTGAGTATCATCAGTCACTTGTTTCTCTGCAGCATCCTTAATTGTGCCTTCCTGACTAGTGATTCCATAAGAATGAGGTGAAAATTTAATTCTTACAATTTATTAATGATATTTATCTAGCACAAAGAAAAAAATTTAAAATAATTATAGAAGATATTTCTACATACCAATGAGTGATTTTTCCAAATTAGCCCAGTTTGCATAATTGTCTCCGAGCCAGTGTCCCCCCCAGCGACCAGCCGTGGGATACGTGGACCGAGAGATGACTATCCCTCTCAGGCCAGTGGTCTTTCGTAATGCACTATACAATGAAGACATATGTTGCATGTTTACATTACTCATTTTCTTTAAATATTACTTTTTGTCCTTGTTGTTTTACAAGACAGAGCAGTTCTATGTAGTCCTGGCTGTCCTGAAATGTGGTTTTTGACTACTCTGGCCTTCAATTCAGAGATCTGCCTTCCCAGTGCTGGAACTTAAGGCTTGAGTTACCTGTCTGAGTTTAATATTTCCACGCAAACAACTTCCTTGGAAACGTTGTATATACTTTAGGATCAGGTCAGCTCTTCACAGCTGAGCCTTCACTTAGGTTTAGCGTGACAGAAACTTTTCTTCCCTTCTATAATTTGCTAGAGTGATATGCATCTATACTGTCAAATTTTCCTTTCTTAACGTTTCAATGCATGTAAGTTAACTTAATAATACTAGTCAAGTGAATCAATCAAGTAGAGCATTTTATTCAACTGAAATTTTTGGGATTAAGTAGAAATGTGATAACTCAATGGAGCTCTTCTCAGCAATAAATAACCACGTCTATTGTACATATTAATCTGAAGAATATATTTTCTAAGGCCTCCCCAGCTTAGCAGAAAATAAATAATGGAAAGAATTAATGGATCACTTATGTTTTAAAAAGAATCATCACACTTTAGATGTAGAATTTATCCCAAGTCTAATCACAGCAAGAAAATATACAACTCTGTTTATAATTAGTGTTACCTTTCTTTTCTAACCTGAGTTATGCATAATAAAACATAGTCCAGTTTAAATATAATACAGTAATACATCAATTTATCTGCATCTCTTTCACTTTTTTCTGTCATTCTTCAATTGTTTTTTCATCATTTGATCTTTCTATAATTAACATATATATATGTTCTATCAATTGAAATAAAATTTGTTGTTACTCAAAAATAACTATATGAATACAAACTATATAAAAAAGTATTTCAGCATGATGGACAGAGGTGGTGCATGCCTTTAATCAGAGCACTGGGGAGACAGAGGCAGGCAGATTTCTGTGGGTTTAAAGCCAGCCTGATATTGAGAGGGAGTTTCAAGACAGCCAGGGTAATACAGAGAAACTCAGACACAAAAAAAATTTCACTTGATGACTACTAAAATGCATAATTAGGTAGATTTTAATGTTGACTAAGTTCATCATCAGAATCAAATACTTTTCTGGTAACAACAAGGTACACTATGACTCTTATTATCTGCTTAGGTATAAAAATTCATTGTATTCCTTTGTTATTTCAGTGATGGTTAGTGTTAGCTACCCATTTGATAGAGTCGAGAATAATCTGCAGGTCTCTAAATGCCAGAGGGAGGTTATCTTGATCATGTTACTAATTACTTTAAATTGCATATGTACTCAAACTTCATTTATGTATTTGTACATTCAACATTATTCATTGTTTATTGTACTAGGATATTTTGGACAACAAAATAAATATGGCCTAGGATCCTATGGATTAACATGAAAAATATGAAAATAATAAGAATATAATGAAGATAGGTGGATTTTGTTTGACTGCTCAGCTGATTGTCAGGTTTCTAAGACTTATGAAGGAAGAAGTAATTTACAAATTGGAAATGAAAGAAATATGGCAAGGCTTTTGAAATATGACTTGAAACTATTATCATCAATATGAAAATGGACTAGAAGACCAGAGAAGAAAATGATAAAGATTACTTACTCCAGAGTGGGTTTCACTTGTGACCATCCATATAAATTGTGCACATCATAATGCAAAACTGATGACCCATCACTGAGAATCTGTTCAGTTTCCATGCACATGGTCCGGAAATGTAATCCCTCCGTTCTTTTCGTGAGTTCTGGGAAAACACAGTAATATTTTGGAGAACATGACTTGAAACATGTAGCTCATAACTACACATTCTTTAATTCTTAACTTTCAGATTCCAATTTTACTAGTGATTTAAAAGGTGCATATGAAATGCAGGTAATGTTTTAATCCAGTATAAGCTGGATACTAATCAGGCCAGAGTTTTTTGCACAATTATCACCCAAAGATTTAACCATTTCTTTATGGTGAATATGTGAAAAACCTGTTCTTACATTCGGAAACATCATACACCACTGTGAGTTATAGTTACCTAATGTGTCATATAAAGCAGGTATCCTTTCCCTCAAATGATAAAATTGCATCCACTCATAACTGTTGGTATGCAAATTATGCTATTTCAAATAATTATTGATTTTTAATCATTTGTACATTTTGTGTATGCTAATTTTAAGTGTCTGTAGTCATCTGTGCAATAATCACTGAATTTTGTGTTTGTATAAAAATCTAAAACATGTGGTCCACACCTTTAATCCCAGCACTTGGGAGTCAGAGGCAGGCAGATCTCTGTGAGTTCGAGGCCAGCCTAGTCTACAGAGCGAGTTCCAGGACTGCCTCCAAAACAATACAAAGAAGCCCTATCTCGAAAAACCAAAAAAAGAGAAAAAAATAAAACACGAATACATTGTCAGTTGCATAAAATTTTCAAGATTTACTCAAAAATTTTTATTTATGTGTATATGTGCATGTACACAAGAATATAAATGCTCATGAAGGCCGGGAAGCACTATGGGATATTCTGGATCTGTAGATACCTAGACCGTTTTAGCTGTCATATGTGGGTTTCAGGAACTAAACCATAGTTCTCTGCAAGAGCAGGGGGCAACCTATCTGTAAGCCATCTCTCCATCCCTGAAATGTCTACTGCTTTTTATTCAGTTAAATGAAAAATACTGATTCAGTACATTGCAATGGAAATAATTCAATTAATTCCCATAGGAGGCCTCATCCTTTCTGACGAAAGGATGGTGGCTGTAGAAAGTAGGTGGGCGAGGGTTTGGGAGGAGAAAAGGGAGGGAAACTGTGGTTGATATGTAAAATAAATTTTAAAATGGAATAAAAAAATTTAAAAATAGAAAAAGTGTCCACTTGGGGCACAAATCTCAGAACTAATGCCACTATTGTCTTCAGCAAGCTTTATGTTTGTTGCCTCCTTCCAGACATGAGCTGTCACCAGATTACAGAGGAGCAGAAAATATGTTTAGTCTATTTTCCCCTTCTTAAGAATAATTACTGCACAAAATTTTTAATGAGTAAAGTATATTAAGACATTTAACACAGAAAATTCTGAGGACAGTATGACAAACAAATTTGATTAAGCTAGAATTATGGGTACACAAATAAAACATTTACTTTTTCTCTCAAAATAGTGTTGGATTATTAACATTTTATGTGAGGTTGGGCATATTGGACTGTGTGACTGAATACTGAAAATTTAGAATGAATTTACACTTACTACAACTTAAGGACAACATAAACAGTAAACAGCAATAATTATTTCATATTATGAAAAGTATAGTCATCAAATTCTACCTGGGAAATAAGGTGGGTAGTTTAGTGTATCATTTCTGCATCTATTGCTGACAGTTCCATTTACAAAACTGGAAGGCTCGTTCATATCCTGAAAGAGAAAACAAGAAGTTTTAAGAATTTTACTCAATAATTGTTGGTAATCATTATTTAGAAACCTTGATAGGTAACACAAGTTTTTAATTCCAGAACTCAGGAAACTAAAGCAGTCTTAAGACAGTCTGGGATACCTGGGGAGTGGAGACTTCCATGGTAACCAACTTGTAGTGTTGGAGTGCAAATAAATTAAATGGGTTTGGACAGCATTTTGCTTACTCCATATTTTAAAACTTCAGAATATTTCATTGTGATGTAGTGTTCAATTCAGAATATTTAAAGTGACTTCTATACTCTGCCTCATTTTAAAAAACATAATGTATTCCCCACTGTAGATTATGCACATGAGTGAATCTGAGCAATATGCTTCCATGATGTAAATTATGATATTATATGACTTATAATGTTCTCTTCTCTCAGGCTCCTTCAAAGGGACATCAATTTTTTTAGGTTTAAAAATACAAGATGTAGCTTAAAATGTAGACAACTTCAAGGGGCATCATCACATTTGATCTCAGTCAAAAGGAGCATCTGTAGTGACCATATGGATTAGACACTCTGTAATCCTGCCGGGTGGATTAGGGGCTCTGTAGACCTGCAGGATGTATTGAGGCTTTGTAGTCCAGCAGGGTGGATTAGACACTCTGTAATCCTGTAGGATGGACTCAAACCATTTCTCTCATGAAATGACTTCCCACACCTGAGTATGACATTCTTGCATTAGGTAAACATAAAATAACTAGTTATGCCGGGCAGTGGTGGCACACACCTTTAATCCCAGCAATCGGGAGGCAGAGGCAGGCGGATCTCTGTGAGTTCGAGGCCAGGCTGGACCGACAGCCTCCAAAACAATACAGAAAAACCCTGACTCATAAAACCAAAAAAAAAAACCTAGTTATTATTTATTCATAACAGGACTCATAGGCTATTTTGGTTACATGGTCAAGTTGAGTAGCCCAAGAAGTTACATTCTCCTGTATATGTTACATAGTTAAAGGCATGTGTTTAGTATTCCTTTTTATAACAATGTTTAGCACCAAAAGAGTGAGCTAAGCAGCATAGGGATACATGGGCATTATTAAATTACGAAACATCTGTAGAATAAACATAAAACAAAGCCTTAACAGCTCACTTACGATCCACAAGCCATCAAACTTCATTTTGTCATTGTAGAAGTCATAAACTTCTGTTGCCCACCACTCTGCTGTGGCATTCTTGAAGAAGTCTGGAAATGCTACATGTGCTCTGGAAGCCTAAATAAAACAAAATGGAGACCCACACTCATATTCAAAAAGTTCTCAGCCTGGTTTACAGACTGAGTTCCAGGACAGTCCAAGCTGCTCAAAAAAGAGAGAGGGGGAGGAGAAAGAGACAGAACAGCTCAAGGATCTCTGTGGAAGATAAGCAGAACAATTTGAGGACTTGGAAGTAGTAGATGACTACAAGAATACACAAAATACAACAGTTTCACACATGAATCACAGGGTTGGGATAGCAGACACAAGATCTGTGCAAGTTCAAGCCAGACAAAGTCCCTGCATGGAGAGGGGATGTCCTTTTTATCGTCACTTTCAATCTAGTAGTATAATGATGAGAAATATGGAGTAATCAAGGAAAAAAATAAAGCATCAATTCAACAGCAAGATACTTAAAATTCTTTTACATCTACAATGCATCTCCTTTTATAAGATATTATTATCTTATAAAAACAATGTAAAACATACAATTCCTTCATCCTAAAATTTCATATTTGAAAAAGCTTGGTAAAGGTGATTAAGATTAATCCAATAAAAATATTTTAAAATATACTTACTCCTTTTAAAGGAAAATATTCAAATTCAGTCATACACTAATACAACCTCTAATTCCAAATTGTGAATTTTTTAGCTATAAAGTCCAGCAACACAAAACTTACATTAACTGCTTCATCTTCTGTTAAACTCTCATTTATTTCAATATTTGGTAAATCTGGCCAAACCTGTAAGAATGTATAAGTGAGTTAATAATTCAAGATGCATTAGTTCTGACTTCTATAAATATTATTAATATCCCACTAGAAGTGTATTCTGACTTTATATCCCTGTCCCTTTAATCCCTATAGGTATATCTTATGCATTTCATTTTACAATATTTTTAGATTTAGAGAAAAAAATGATGAAAATCGGTGTATTTCCTTCACCTACCTTCCCTTTAACCACATGACTAACTTATGTTTAGACTGTGCTTGAACTCCATCACTTTGTTAATTAGTACAATAACATTAAAAACAATCATAAATTAGTGAGTTAGGAAAAAACTCAAACCAAATATATAAATCATGAATTATTTCACCACTATAGGAATTTGTGAAATTTCATCCAATTTAAATATCAATATTGAGTGACTGAAATTTTTTAATATTAAAAAAATATCTTCCATGTCCAAGGGCCTAAAACAGGTCCACAGTTCCAGAAAGCTTGATATTACCAGGAAACAACAAACTCTCACTACAGCCTGCAAAGACAAGGCTGTCCAATCTATCCATATCTATTCAATACAGTGCTCCAACTTCTAGCAAAAGCAATAAGAAAACATCAAAGGGATACAAATTAGAAAGGAAGAAGTCAAACTTTCACTATCTGTAGATGATATGATGGCATGGATAAGTGACATGAAAAATTCTACCAGGGAACCACGGCAGCTGATAAATACATTTAGTAATAAGGCAGAGAACAAGATTACCTCTAAAAAAAATCAGTAGCCCTCCTATATACAGATGAGAAAGAAACCAGAGAAACATTTTATTTCACAATTAGTCACAAACAACATAAAATATCTTGGGATAACTCTAACCAAGAAATGTATAACAAGAAATTTAAATCTTCGAAGAAAGAAGTTGCAGAGGACATCAGAAAATGTAAAGATCTTCCATTCTGTTGGATAGGTAGGATCAAAACAGTAAAAAATGGCAATATAACCAAAAGCAATCTACAGGTTCAATGCAATTCCTATCAAAATCCCAGCATTATTCTTCACAGACTTTGAAAGAACAATACTCATTTCACATGAAAAACAACAACAACAACAAAAAAACAGGTCAGGCAAAACAATCCTGTACAATTAAGGAACCTCTGGAGGCATCACCATCACTGACTTCAAGTTTTGATATAGAGTCATAAGCATGAAAACAGATTGGTATCAGCACAATGGAATCAAAGTGAAGACACTAACATTAATCCAAATACCTATGAACACCTGATATTTGACAAAGAAGCTAAAATTATACAATGGAAAAATGAAAGAATCTTCAACAAATGGTCCTAATATAACTGGATGTTAACATGTAGAAGAACACATATAGATCCATATCTATCCTCATGCACAAAACTAAAGTTAAAATGGATAAAAAAAAATCTCAAACTAAATCCAGCCACACTGAACCTCATAGAAGAATATATGCCTTGAAGGCATTGACACAAGAGACCACGTCCTAAATATAAAACCAGTAGCACAGACACTAAGAGAAACAATAAATGGTACCTAGTGAAACTGAGAAGCTTCTGTAAGGCAAAGGACATGGTCAACATGACAAAACAGCAGCCCACAGAATGGGAAAAGATCTTTATCAACCCTACTTCTGACAGAGGGCTGATCACAAATATATACACAGAATTCAAGAAACTAGACATCACAGAACCAAATCTTCAAATTTAAAAATGGGGTACATGTCTAAACAAACAATTCTCATCAGAAGAACCTCAAGTGGAAAAAAGACACTGAAGGAATTGCCCAAAATCTTTAGCCTTCAGGAAATGGAAATATAAACAACTCTGAGATACCATCTTTTACCTGTCAGAATGGCTAAGATAAAAAATATGAATGATACTTTATGCTGGACAGGATGTTGAGTAAGGTGAACACCCCTTCATTACTGGTGCAAGTATAAACTTGTACAGCATCTTTGGAAATCACTATGGCAGTTTCTCAAAAAATTGAAAATCAATCTACCTGAAGATCCAGAAATACAACCCTTGGGCATATACCCAAAGAATGCAGACTCATACCACGAGTACATTTGCTCAACTGTGTTCATGCAGGATTATTAATAGTTAAAGCAAACTATATGCCCCTAAACCGAATAATGTATTAAAATGGTACATTTGCACAATGGAGTACTATTTAGTGATAATAAAATAATGACTTCTAGAAATTTGCAGGCAATTGTTAGAAAAAAATTCTGAGTGAGGCAACCCAGACCCAGAAATACAAACACAGTATGTACTCACTCATAAGTAGATATTATATATAACTGAAAGAATAACCAGCCTACAGTCCACAATCCCATAGAAGTTAGGTAACAAGGAGGACCCTAAGAGAGGAATACACGGATCCCCTCAGGAAGGGGAAAGGGACAAGTTCTGCTGAGTAAATCTGGAGAGGGAGAAGAACGGGAAGGAGAGAAGAGGAGGGGGAGGAGAAAATAAAGGAACCAGATGCTCAAGCTGGGGTTAGGACAGAGTTGGGAGAGCAAGGAAAGAGATATCTTGGTAGAGGGAGTCATTACGGGGTTAACGAGAAACCTGGTGCTAGGAAAGTTCCCAGGAATCCACAAGGATGACCCCAGCTAAGCCTCTAAGCACTAGTGGAGAGGCTGCCTGAACTGACCTTCCCCCAAGTCAGATTGATGACTACCTTATTTGTCATCATAGAACCTTCAACCAGTAACTGATGGAAGCAGATGCAGCGATCCACAACTGTGCACTGGGCTGAACTCTCAGAGTCCCATCAAAGAGAGCGAGAAGTCATAATATGAGCAAGGGGGTCAAGACCATGAGAGGAAGAACCAGAGCTAGTGGGAGTTCAGTGACTCTGGACTGACAGCTGGGGAATCTGCAAAGGACCCCTGAAAGTGGATAACTGTTTAAGGGGCAACTGGCAATGAGAGCAGGATTTATCCCTAGTGTATGAACTGACTTGTTGGAGCCCATGCTCTATGGAGGGATACTTTGCTTGCCTAGATCCAGTGGGAAAGACCTTAGTGCTGCCTCAGTGTGATGTGGCAGAATTTGTTCACTCCCCATTGGAGGCCTTACCCTCTCTGATTAGTGGATGAGGGTGGGGCAACAGGAAGTTTGGGGGAAACTGGAAGAGGGCAGGGAGGGGGAACTGAGATTGGTTTGTAAAATAAAAAAAACATGGTTTTAAAATAAATACAGTAAGGAAGCCAAATCCAGATATAGTATAATTCACTCAGATCTCAGTGTCACTGTTTGTAATGTCCAGTGAATGTGTTTCCATCTTTACTTTCTTCACATGAGTCCAGTTCTCAAAGCAAAACAACAAAACCAATGCTCCTGTTTTTCACAAAAATAAAAATGCATAACTGTTTGTCACCCAGAGCACAATGAACAGCCACTCCACTTTTGGATGTTTCATTAGAAAACATAAACAATATCTAAAAATGAATGAAATCCAATTTAGTCACAAAAAATTGATTTTAGGATTATTATACATCCCTTATTTATGTCTAATAATTCAGATCTATATCAGATAGAACAGAATATTTTAGTTATTGAATCTGTACTTTTATGTCATACCAAATATGCTTTTAAAATAGTTAATGAAATAAAATATCTAACATTTTCAAAATTATTATACTTAGAAATATCAAGTACCTTCGCCCAACAAATGTCATTTGTGTTAGGCCACTTGACAAAGACATCTTTCTGTATCCCTCGATCAAAGGCAGGGTAAGGCTTTGTTTCATTTCCTGAAATTGCTGGATCCTAAAATTAAAAAAAAAATAAAACAAACTAGGCATGAAGACAACTTATTTACAGCTTGTTGGGTGGCCATTCAAAGATGGTGCAACTTTCTACTCTTTTTTTTTAAGATTTATTTATTTATTGTATATACAGTATTCTATCTGCATGTATGCTTCCAGGCCAGAAGAGTGCAACAGATCTCATTACAGATGGTTGTGAGCCACATGTGATTGCTGGGAATTGAACTCAGGACCTCTGGAAGAACAATCTGTGTTCTTAACCTATGAGCCATCTCTCTAGCCAATTTTCTACTCTTGCACTATCATAACCTTCTGTTCTCCTTTAGGGAACTGACCAAGTATCAATACCAGATTCACGCTACAATATTCTAAGAAATTCTCAAAAGAATCTGTTAGGAACTCAGCAAGTTTATTGAAGGTTCTTGGTTTCATTTTTTCACCTCGTGAATGTTCTGGCTGTCTAAATTTCTCATTAAAATATATTCAAAAACTATTCTTTCCAGCGATTATTTTTATTCAACCCACTGAAAGCCACTTTGATATAATGGGAAACCCTCAGAAGAAATTCATCAGACCACCTGAAAGTGTCCTGGGAACAAAAATATCAATTCTCACCCTTCGAAATTGAAACCAGTGTGTGACTTGGGTGGTAACTGGAGCACAGTTTGCCTTTGGTACCTGTCACTTGACTTACATCTTTATAGGTAAACCTTAATGTAACATAGATGGTAATAGCCTGAGTAAATAATATACAAAGTGATGGGGGAAAAATCAATGGGTAGGAGGAGTGCTTGAAATGTTTTTTATTTTAAAAAATTTGGTGTGTGTGTGTGTGTGTGTGTGTGTGTGTGTGTGTGTGTGTGTGTGTGTGTGTGTGTGTATACCATATGTACCAGGTCTGCTGTAGAGGCCAGAATAGAGTATTGGACTCCCCTGGAGTTTTACATCATTGTAAGCTGCTCAATATGGGTGCTGGGATCAAAACTCAGGTCTTCTTAAAAGGAGAGAGTTCTCATAACTACTAACCAATATGCAAGTCCAATGTTCTCTTTTTGAAAAGTCTTTATACCTTCACTTTAGAAGAGTAAATATAAACAAACAATATAATTCACGTAAACTCAATACTAACCAATATAATAATATATTTCATTCCCTCATTTCTTATTCGTTCCACAAACTGGGGAAGATCTGTGAATCTTTCACCAATGGTGAAGTCTAGTTGCCGTTCCATGTAATTAATGTCTGTATACTGAACATCCTGAAATAGAAAATAATGACAACTTGATACCTGCATAACAAAGCCTGCATTAAAGAAAGAAAAATGGTGATAAAAATGCAAAGTAGTTTATAAACAGTTTCATGTGGATGACTGCTTTGATGAATGATTCAACAATTATTTAATTTGAGAAGTAAACAGTACAAATCAGCAATAGTGTAATATTGGTTTCCAAGAAAAACAGAGACAAAATTTTTTAATGCTATGAAATTAGGGTAAAATGGTCAGTCAGTTAAAATCTGAAATTTCAATGCATATTGTACTAAAGTTAGCCATACATCATGTAGGAATAAATTAAGATAATTTTACCAGTCACAAAAGGGAAAATATTTATAATCCCATCAGTTATTATCAAAATTACCTTCTCAAATAAATCAAATTGATTTTTGAAATTGCTTGGTGATGCATTGTTTACACTTAAATATTTGGAAATATATCTAGCCACCAAATTTAAAGTTTACCATGCGAACATCAAATTAGTATTAAATAACTAATTTTCCAACCATGTTCTCTTAATCAACATTGCCCTTAACTATTACAGTTTTGGGGGAAACTGCTGCTGTCATAGTAGGGTGATACTGAAAAGCCTCAACTTCAAATATCAACTTGCATACTTCTGTATTTTCAATGTATGCAAATGAATGACTCGGATATAGAATCCATGTCATTTTCAGATAGTGAGGTTCTTGATGTAAAACGAGGACTTACATAGATGTTTTACATATTGCAATGTTTATGGAATTCTTTCATATTGATAAAAATAAACAGATTCAGAAGCATTGTGGAAAGATCATATTCCATAAACCCTGCCATTTAGCCCTATGTAGTCCAATTATATATCTTAAGGCTCAAATCATGCAGCTGCATGCCGAGCTCCTTCAAATTGGCTACATTAAGTGATACTATAGATTATTTAAACATAAAGGGAAGATGTACGACTATGCAAGCCACAAGTTATGAGAGGAAACAAAATGATTCCTCAGAATCATCCAGGGTCTTACTAAAGTTGGAGACTAGGCAAAGATGGAGTATTACAGTTCCTTACCTATATATGTGAGACAGATATATGAAAACCCCATATCCAGTTATTAACATGCTCCTGAAACATGAACATTATTCCCAAATATTTAATTTACTGCTAAGGAATATCGTGTTTAAATAGGTCCTTCTATCTTACAGGCTCCATTTTATTGGTATACATACATAGGGGATGTTAGCAGCCACCATATCTTCATATAGTTGCATAATCTCTGAAGTATTTCTGTATCCATAACGACATAACTGAAATCCCAGCGACCAGTAAGGTGGCATGACTGGAAAGCCAATTACCTTTAGAAACATTATCAGTAAGACAAAATAAGTATTTCACATTATATGCAAAGCTCTATGGTTTTTAAATGAATATGCACTCATACTTCATGGTATTGCCTTGTTGCAGCTTCTGGGGTTGGTCCCAAGAACATGTAAAAATCCAAGATTCCTCCAATTGTGCGGTAAGTTAGAGCAGGAGTTGGCTGGAATGTAACATCTGAAAATCCAAAATAAGACTTAATTGTTATCTACATGTGAGATATCTATTTGTTACTGGACCACATTTTCCCATTTCATAGGTGAACTTTAACAAATAATAACTTCACCCATTCCATTGCTGTTCAGTAACAGAACTCCATGAGCATTGCCTTCATTTTCCAAAGCCATATAATAGGGATGGAATCCATAGGAATTAAGTTTGTACTGAAACATATAAAAATATAATATATATTTAGGAAAAATAAAGTATGAACTAGACCAATGTTGTTTAAATTCATTTACATTGAGTTTATTAACATATTCCTGATTAGCAAGTTATAGTATTTGAATAAGGTAAATGTATTTCTTTAAAAATATCACTTAGCTGGTAGGTGGTGGCACACACCTTTAATCCCAGAATTTGGGAGGCAGAAGCAGCCAGATTTTCATGAGTTTGAGGCCAGCCTGGTCTACAAAGTTACACAGAGTAACCCTATCTCCAAAAACATAAAAGATGTAAAATATTGCCTCTTTTGTACTAATAATTTCATATAGCATGCAA
Organism: Mesocricetus auratus; assembly: GCF_017639785.1. NCBI lineage: Eukaryota > Metazoa > Chordata > Mammalia > Rodentia > Cricetidae > Mesocricetus > Mesocricetus auratus. The sequence continues at coordinate 81,628,842 of NW_024429193.1, read as the reverse complement.
ATGAATATGAAAAGATGTGATATCCATAAACTATGCAACAATAACTGGCAGACTACCCTGATGTTAGAGCAGTTACGTTTCTTGTTTTGTTTTGTTTTTTTTTTGGTTTTATGAGACAGGGTTTCTCTGTTTTGGAGGCTGTCGGTCCAGCCTGGCCTCGAACTCACAGAGATCTGCCTGCCTCTGCCTCCCGAGTGCTGGGATTAAAGGCCTGCGCCACCAACGCCCGGCCAGTTACGTTTCTTTCAAGCAGTTATGTTTCTCACTTTATCTGTAAGTTAACATTTTTCCTAAAATAGAACATTCTGGAAATAATCATAGTGATGTAGATAATCAACCTGTCAAAAAGAAAAAGTTTATAAAGATATAAACTTTCCATGTAATTTGTGTAACTTGAATTTTAGTAAATTATTGGAATGGGAAATCAAGATAAAATTAACCTAATAATCATTATATTAACATAGAGGAGTTCTTTGGAACTCAGATTGTCACTTATGGCTTCCCCCTGCTCCACTAGATAACACAACGTCCATGTGCACGTGTGAGGGAGCATTAACTGGACTCAGTGGGCTCAAAAAAAAAAGATATATAAAATTAGAATTCTACCTTTCCAAAAATGAAAAAATAAATTATTGAAGTAAAATTTTTATTTTATTTTATTTATTTATTTATTTTGGTTTTGGTTTTTCGAGACAGGGTTTCTCTGTGTTGTTTTGGAGTCTGTCCTGGAACCTGCTCTGAAGACAAGGCTGGTCTCAAACTTACAGATATCCTCCTGCCTCTGCCTCCCAAGTGCTGGGATTAAAGGCCTGTGCCACCAACGACCGGTGAAGTAAAATTTTTAAAAATTTGTTCAATATGCCTTTTAAAATACATCACAAATTTTATTTTCTCTAATTTTTCAATGATCTCTGATAATATTGTTTACTTTTTCAGAAAATCACCGTATTAACTCTGGGAATCTCTTGCACCTTTTATGTTGTTTCAGTCTTGAGCTATTACCCCACAGAGAACTGAACCAACTCCCCATCACAGTCTTATCCGCCTCATTACCTAGTCACACATGGATACCTACACCAGGAGGTTGATCTCTTGTGAACATTCCCCAAGTATGCCAGTTCATATCTCTCTTGAATGCTGTGTGTTCTGCTTCCCCAAAACCATATAAATATTCTGATGGAAGACGGCTAGATATCTGAATGAACTGGTCATTGAATGCAAATCCAGGCAGGCGAGAATCCCAGCTGAAAATAAAAAGAAACAAGGCTGTCACTGTAAATATGTGTAAAATAAAAAGTAATAACTGTAATTATTTTTGTTGTCTTGAAAGCAAATCAATGCTTGTTCTCTATGCAAACACAAAATCATATTGCAAATAATAATGTTAATTCTTCATTTGTGATCTGAAAAGTGTTTCTCATACCCCTAATTACATCCAGGTGTCAAATGGATGTGCATAATTACTGTAAAAGAGTTTTTATTTTGACTAAGTTAGTGTCTTAATAAGTAAACTGCATTTTATGTACCATTGTGTGAAATATACGATGAGAATATAATTATATGTATTCATCATTAGTTCAGGATTGTACTAAAAGTAAAACTGATCAAAATAATAGTGGCCTGTTGGATTATATCCCAAAATTGAGTATGATTTATCTTATCTAGCCTTTGGGATAATCATTTTTTTATCTTCTGTACCTTAAGAAAATAAATCCTATCAGAAAGCATTATCATAACAGATATTTCAACTGCAAATTCTTCCTGCCTACTACAGCCTGCTGCTTTTTATTGTATTTAAAATACACGAGATATAGAAATGCATTTTAAAGGGATCATTACTTTAGTTATTTGTGAGAACAAATAGAAAGAAGGAGCAAAAGAAAGCAAGGCCAGCAAGTATTTTATTATGAAAAATCTGAGACACACACAAAGCTTCGAGGTCATTTTGAAATTGCTGCCTGAATAGGAGAACCTTCCCAGCCCCAAGAGTTTGTTTCATGAATCAGTTTGCTTCTCGTCCTTTTAAACTAAACTTTTTATAATAAAATAATGTTAAATCCAGTAAGTTGGGGTTTTCTTTATTGGCATCAACACTGTACATAACCGACAGCATCCTGAAATCATTTAAAAGAAGGCATGGAGTGCGTCAATAAAAATGCTTTTCAATTTGATGCCATTTGAGAAAATAGAGTGATTTTTTGAGTAAATTTATTCACCATAAGATGAATACAGATTTGTCTCAATTTATTTTCATCAACTTCCAGATCTCATAAATATTTTAAAAAGTTTTAATAACACATTTACATAACATATCCATCATCATCATCATCGCTATTATTACTATTATTTGGGTTTTTTTGAGACCGGGTTCCTCTTTGGAGGTTGTTCTGGAACTTGCTCTGTAGACCAGGCTGGCCTTGAACTCACAGAGATCCACCTGCTTCTGCCTTCTGAGTGCTGGGATTAAAGCTGTGTGCCACCAACGCCTGACTCCTAACTGTTATTTTCTGAACACTTACTATGTATTTTAAGATGAATCTGTTTACAATATTGTAATAATCTAGAATTTATTAAGGAAAGTGACCGTAGCTATAGAGTAAATTAAGTTTCAGATGAGTTTTTTTATTTGGTTCTTTGAGTATGCTGTTTAAAAATGTTAAAATTGAGAAAATATTTACTACAACTACAACTGTTAGGATATTATCTTTTCAATTAAAACTTTCCACTTTGTATCAAATAATTTAATCACTTACATAAGCCGTCCACTGCTTCTCCTTCGAACCTGGATGCCAAAAGGGTTTTCCTTGATTTCAACATCATAAAGCCTATTTTCATAAGAGCTTGTGGGGGTCTCTGGAATGTTTAATGGTACTGGAACTTCATATCTCTTATGATTCGCATCGAAAATCTATTGCAGAGAAGCATAACAACACAGGAGCATTCATTTGGCATTTAGAATTGTCATCTGAATTTGCATATGTAACTTACATAAAACATTGCGTATGCAGAAACTGATGAGGTCCAGAAAATATTAGATTGCTTAACATTTTTGTACTAAGAAAGTTTATATGAAACATACCTTAAATTGTAGCATGTCATTTTTGTGATATTTTACTTCTACTCGTAGATTGGAGATGGGGTTAGAAGGGAGGTTTACTCTAGCATTTGCAGTATTAAACTGGAGTTCGGCTGTTATACCCGTTGGTGAATATTGAGTTGAAGTTAACGAATAGGGATTGTGGTCTGCAGGAAAGTAGCAATCAGGTGCAAAGGATGTCGCACTAACCTAAAAGCGGTAGAGGAACAACATCGCAAAGTGTAAGCATTGTAAACTCGAACTTAAAAAAATCAAACAGGATGACACCAATTGGCAAGCTAAGCAATAGTGGAAAGACCACCTCGAGTGCCCATTCCTGATAATGAACTTGATGTCTATAACCATCCTGGAGCCTTCATCCTGTGACTGATGGAAGCAGAGGCAAATACCCACAGTTAAACACTGAACTGAACCCAAGGAACCCAGTGACATAGAGAGAGGAGCGATGAGCAAATTGGAAAAGAATGGGCTGGCAAAACCAGCAGAGACAGCTGATCTGAACAGGGGAGAGCTCTTGGACCCCAGACCGACAGCTGGGAGGACAGCATGGGACTAATCTGGACCCCCTGAATGTGAATGTCAGTGAGAAGGCCTGGGCAACCTATGGGGCCCTGAGCAGTGGATCAGTGTCTATCCCTGGAATACAAACAGTCATCGTTTGCCCATAACACAAAGAGGGTTGCTCTCTAAACCTGGACTCTTAGGGGAGTGCCTGGACCCTACCCAGAGTGAAATGACAGACTCTAGATATCCCCTATGTGGAAGGAATTGGCAATAGGATGGGAGGCTGGGGGGGATGGGGAGTGCGGGAGTAGAGGAGGGAGAGGGAACTGGGATTGACATGTAAAACCAGCTATTTAAAATTAAAATTAAAAATTTAAAAAACATAAAACCAGATTGGGGTAGATGAAAAAAAATCAAACAGGAAGTCCTCACCCAAGCTTAGTCACAATTTGTGTGACTCATAATTTATAAAACTATTACTCATGAGATACGTTCTAAAATATCACATTACATATTTACATATTGATTCTAATGTGAGAACAGTGGAAACAATCAACAATTGTTTTTTATCGCGAAATAATACAAATTGTGTTTTATTTAAAACTTTCCATAATTTTTGCCCGTATTTAACTTTGTGCTTTATAATGCTGTGATTTCTCTTCCTGAAAATGACTATAAAATGCAAAGTTGTAGTTTCTTCTCTTCCACATATTTTGATACTTATATAGTATCTTTTATGACTCATGCTGAAAGCTGCAGGTAGCATCCCTACCAAGATTAAAACCAGGGACTCTAAACAGAGATATTTAGACAGCACCCAAAGGCAAATTGATAACTGAGGTACTGATCATTAAATAGCTTACAACAGCCTTTTCTCAAAATATCCCAGTCATTAATTGATTATAGTTTCTGAAAAGCAATACATTTCTCCACATTTCAGTCTAGTTTTTTCAGAAATTATATAAATCACCCAATTCTCCTTAAAAGAATAAGATGCAAACTAATTATATTGAGATGTTCATTTCCTCCTATCTTCTTTATATTGGGTAGCTTGCAAATATAATGTTCATAGCTATGATAAACTTTGAAGACAAAACTATATGGAAGAATCTGACGCACTAATTACATTAAAACGCTGGGGAATGAATCCCAAGTTTCTGTTTACAAGAAAAAAAACTAAGTTCTGTTTTGCTTTATGAATATTGTGGTTTTAATTTGAAATACAGTTTACACAATGGTTACCTTTAGACAGTTTCAGTCAATAACTCCATCAGAGTTACTTTCCTAAATTTCATCACAGCTCCCTTATTTACAGTTTACCAACTTCTCTTTTGGAACACCTGCATTGGATTCTCGGTACCAATATGGTGGCTCACAAACTTTTGAAGTTCCAATACCATGCCATTGGACATCCAGTTTTGTCCTTCACATGCACTGAACACATGTGTTTCACATATACATGCACACATAACATGCCACTCAATATAAAATGAACAAAAAGTGATTGCTAATACAGTCTAAATATCTCAGTATCTGTATGGTAAGTACTCAACAGAAAAATAAATAATTTGTGTTTCCCAAGAAATTTCTAACTGCCTAAATTTAAAATATGTCATTAAAAATGTTTGCTTATTTAACACAGATCTGTCCATGTGGCAATATATCTGTTTATTACAGAATTAAATATGTTACTGTGACTTTGAGTGCTGTAGCTCTGAATAATTTAGCTTTGAGATTTTCAGCTAACATCAGATCTATTAGGACTCTTAAGGCTCAAAAAAACTGATGTCAGATTAAGGAGATAAATGAAGACTGTTAACCAACTGGAAGACTTGGGAAAATCTCTAATGGACCTCAAGTTCTAGGATAGTTCTACATTTCCAGATAATAACAGGGTTTAATTTCTGTACTGTCTGGGCAAGATACATGTTATGTTTGCTTTCGTATCATAATAAGCAGCATGGTTTGTACACATTCTGTATACAGCTGATTTACATCTCCATCCACTACTATCTTCTTATTCTCTTTTACTCTTTGACTCCTTCCCTATCAAGCTGACATTTCTCCATCACTAAATTCCCTCTTTTAGAGTTCACATTAATCCATACAGCTTTATTAGCATACTTATTCTCAATATAAATCACAGTCCTGGAAAAAGAATTTGCATTATGTCTCAGCAGTATAGTTAATGTATGGCTGGGGTAATATAATACCAAATTGAGCTCTCAGTCTTCCTAAAGTCACAACAGACCCAATGGGTACTAGTGCTGCAACTGCAGTTGACTTCTCCACTGTTCAACCACTATCACAAAACCTGAACAAAAATATTTGTTCTTCACTGCTCACCAACAAAGTTCTTATTGTCATCATGATTTCATTGTTTTCCTTATTATTTGAGTATGAAAAGGAGAGCAATCAGAACACAACACAAAATGGAATATCACATCTGCATACTATGTCACTTCCCAGTCCATGATATGTACTGTCTGCTTAATATTGAATAAGAAATATTTTAGTTGTATATTCAGTGCTCCTCTGTTTGAGGACATTCATATCTCAGCTCCAGTTTCTCCTGTATGGCTCATATTTCATTCATGTATGTTATCATTTGTAATATTAGATGATTGTACTTCACCCATTTTGAAACAAAAAACAGTTTCACCTCATAATCCTTTCACCCATAGCTCCATGTTTTCTTTTTACTTTACAGAAAAATAAAAAGTTTATCATTTCAATTTAGTTTAACTCAGCTAAATCAGTCATAAACCACATTCAACATTTTACTTGCCAATATTATCAATGACTTCCATCCTACTAAATCCAGATGTCAATTTTCAGGCTTGTTCTCATAGATTTTATAACAGTAATCTGAATGATAGAACATCTTATCTGGCTAAAGATGCATTTTTCACTTCCCTTCCATGGACCAACAATATTTTTAAATTAATGCTTTTGGTACTTATTTTTTATTTTCCCAATAGAATGCCATGAGGTTTCAGGGTTCACTTTTTGAACTGATTTTTCCTTTTCTGTTCATGTTCATTCCCTTGGTCATCTCATCCCATGACTTCAAATATACTGACATGTGACAAGAAAGGATCCTTTAAGAGGATCAAATGCATATTGCTACATTACAGATGTATATGAACTTTTTTTAGGAATATCAACCTTAATATATATATATATAAAGCTTCTCCCCTGAGCCAACTCCGCAACTACAAACAGTTCTCAGTTTTTACTAAGGCACTTCTTTTTCCAATTGTTCAAACCAATATGTAGCACAAAAAATAAAACACCCTGAGACTGATATTGGGGTTCAAGCTTCAAGCTGAATGTCAGGAAAGCAAAGCAGCCAGCCACTAGCTCTTACTTCTACCTCAGCTCAACCTCAGATGACCCCCAACTTCACTGTTCCTCAGATTCATTAAGACTGCTATGCTCTACTCAGAGTGGTTAGAGACTAACTCTCAGACTGGATGCCTCTACCTTTTATACCTCTCAAATCCTGGGATTAAAAGCATGAGCTTTGATTCACTCTCCTGTAGTGGTCTTGGACTCAGAGATCTGTCTAATTCTTAATCCTGAGTTCTGGGATTAAAGGTGTGTGTCTGGCTTTTATGGCTAGCTAGTGTCAGCTTTGTTATTTTGATTTCAATCACTTTAACAAATCATAAACAATACTTGGTATCGAACCAATGACTTGAAGTCAAGAGTTACTCTTTTCTTTTTTACACATTAAATGAGAAACAACATTTCTTGGCTTTTTGTTAAATATAAGTAAGAATAATCATTGATTAATTCAAATATTACCACACCAAATTAATTCACTTGCTAACAGTCTCTTCAACACAGCAATAATGATGGCTGCATTAAAATGGAAAATCATATTTGGCATTTGTATATCTCAACAAGAACCTCCCTCATGCTAAGACTCAAATTCTTAATGGTACTTAAGGACTACCTAATTGATCTAAATTATTTGTTTTCATTTTTCTATGACACAATTTATCAATGTTATTCCACCACTAATTCTGTTTCAGACGTACTGGCCTTTTTGCTATTTGTTCAACGCGACTTGTGAATAGCCACTCTTTCCATGCTGACAGTTGATAATCCTTTCTAAAGTATCACTGGCTCTGTGAAAGTGAATTTCAACACTTCTTCCTGTTTCATGTTAAGAAGTTACCTGTGTTTGAGAAACAGTTGTTCTTATTATCTTTGGTATTGTAACTTCTTAAAAAAAATCAAACTAAGTTTCAGGATAAATGAGTACCTAATACCACTTGCCATAGCTCCCATTCACTTCAGAATTGTTACAAGTAAGTAACTGTTTTTTTCTTAACAGGTGCCTAATTCATCCTGATGCTAACACTAGAAAGGAGAGGGAGCATTTGTCTGCAAGCAGAAATTATAACTAATTTCAACTAAGCAGAAACTTTGAGCAACTGATGGATAGTAGGTAATAGCTTTAGTTCAATGATACAAAATTTTAATTACCTGGCTTTATGGAGTAAATTCTGTCTGCTCTCAGCACTCAGAGACATAAGAAAGGGCTGAGCACTGAACAACAAGCCTAACAAGTGGGAATGTTTCACATCGATTCTTCTGTCCTGTAGCACTGATAAAAATGTCTGCTGTACACAGCTGTCATCCCTCTAACCAAAGAGTGCACCCTAAAAAAACCCTAGAGCATGTCTTAGTGTTATGTATCCAAGCTTTTATAGGTAGAAAATTTGTTTTTAATGTACATTGTTATTACTAAAAAAATACCTTGACAATTTTTCCAGGCACCTATAATCAATGCACTGTATAAATACAACAAAATACTATTTTGTAAAGAAAAAGTTTATCATGTATTTTGCATGTTCACTTTGCTGGATTTAAAATGTATTTTCAAATTTCCCACTGTTATGCTTATATGAAAACCACATATTAATTCACAAGAAAACTGTTATTACCTCTTGCCAAATGCAGCCTCTCTGTACACATAAGTTCTCAGTTGCCATGCCTGCATCTGGATAACAACCAAATCTCTCATTGTCTGAGAAAACTTGATTCCATCTAATGATAAAACTTTTTCCAAGATTAAAGTTGAGATCAGTAATTGAGAGAACCTATGGAAAAAAACCGAATGATTAATTCTTTAACTTTATGTCTAAGTATAGCAAACTCAGTCAATATGTAGATGATATATCTTTTTGAAGAACAGAAATATGAGGGGAGGAGGCATGTTACTTGAATATCTAGAACTTCAAGGGGATATCAGTCATTTTAAAGTGACCAACTTACCTTATTGGAAGCATCAAACGTGAAAGCAAGATGATTTGTCATTTGTTGGGCATCTTCTCCAATTGTAACTTCTGTTACAGTGTCTGTCAGCCCAAACACTTTGATTGTTTTAAACGCAAGGACAGCTCCTTCTGAATATGCTGAATGTGTGCAATTAACAACCAAGTCATTCTGAGGAGAAATGGTGCATACCATTAGCTGTTAAGTCCTCTGATATTAACTAGACTGGTGGATGGAAAAAGGGCAGGGTTGAGTCATCCACCACACCATCCCACTAGTGAGAACTGTGTTTACAACTCATTTTGTTTGTATATGTCATAAAACTTTATTTTTGAATTAATGATGAAATCAAATATGAGATATATATGAGATATATAATGTCTCTTATTCTAGTCGCTATATTGATCAGAGATAACTCAAAATTGTTAGAAAGAATAAAGAAATATAACTTCTGTGAAATAAATCATTAGCTATTTAAAAAATTAAATGTGCACGTATTTTTCATCCTTATCATAAAATGAACATGAATTATTACTGTAATTGACATTTTAAAACATATCCATATGTAGAAACTATTTACCAAGTTGTGCACATATTTTCATCCTTGTTGCTAAATGAACATGAATTATCATTGTGACTGACATATTAAATCATATTGAATTTATTAAAATTATTTTCTATGTGAAGTTAAAATAGAATTAACTAAGTACAAATGATACTATGTGTAATTTCACTATAAATTTAATCTAATGCAGTTAATAAAAGGTTTTGTTTGTTCATAATGCATAAATTTAAATTTAACAATTAATTCAACAATTTATTTTACTGAAAACTGGAAATTTAAGCACTTCCCAGAAGCATTGTATAATAAATTATAAAATAGACATTAAAAATACATATATTCTCCAAAAGAATTCTTACATTGGAAACAGAAAAGGTGTAAAATATGTAGTTTCCATTTTCTATGGTCTCTGAAATTGAAAAATAAATAGTTATCAGATCACAATTAATTAAATTTTCTTTTCTTGTTTTATATAGTACTTAGATTATTTTAAATTATACTAATGAAATGCTGTAAACAATTTTACTTTTACATTTCTGGTAGCTGGACTTGGAGATTAATTCTTGTGCTCAGAAGAAAAAAGGGTAGGAAGTTTAGAAGAAAAGTGACCAGGCAGCTCCAAGATGAGTTGAAGGGAAGCAATGTGTGGTGAATACAATTAAACCATCACGCATGTGGGGGAATGCTCCTGAGGACTCAACCCTACACAAAGACCTGCAGGCTACAAAAGACTGATGAGACTGAGATAAAGTCTTCCCCACGGACGAGACACCAATTGGTTATCCTGTATAAGATGGTCAGCCCTGAAAACATATATGTTCAAATAAGATGATACATAATGAGTAGAAGATATGTACACACACGCATAAGCATGTATGTATGCATGTATGTACATATGTACATTCTATGTATGAATATGCCAAAAACAGTGGAAAAAAGAGGACATGAATTTGAAAGATAGCAGAAAGGAATATATGGAAAGTATTTGAGACAGAAAAAAAGGAGAAAGTTTGCAATTATCATGCAGTTAAAATACCAGTTTTTAAAATTAAAACTAATATAAACAGATATGTCTTTTTTCAAATAGTAAATAAGATATTATTTAAGATATTATTTTCTTTTTCATTCCCTTGTCAACAAAGATATTAAATATAGTTTCTATTGAGCTTATTCATGAGGAGTAAAATAGTCTAGAAATTCAGAAGAAAACAAATGTCATTCTAGTCAGATGTATTAACCAGAGAGTGTAATCCCAGTTTTGGAGAGGCAGAGGTTGAGACAGGAGAGGGAGACTGTTACCCAGCCTGAGATACATGGGACCCTATCTTCATTAATGAAGCAATAGCAAAGGTTATAGAGGATGATATGTTGCTATAAATTACTATTTGAAGTGATTTTATATCTTAACTACTAGGTATAAAATAACGTGGTTTTTCAATGAAGACATGATTTAGCACAATTCTATTTCACATCTCTGTGTTTACTATTTTTCATTATTTTGGAAAATGAATGAATGTAGAGAGATACTAAATCAGATTTAAGCTGTAAATGAACTAACAGTTAATGTAAGAAACAATGATATCTGTATCAAACATGTGTTAAAAGGATACTAAGTTCAAAGAAAATTGAAGATTAAACTAGTCAAATTTGAAGGAAATCAAAGATAAATTTTAGTGACATTTGAAAAGTAATGAGTTCAAATGGAAACTATATGATAATATTTGCAGACACAAATAAAACTATTAGTAGCCAAGTGTCTCATAATGAATAAATTAAAATAATTTCAGTAAAAATGTAAATGATTGATTAAATCTAAAACCATAAAGTTAATAGGCAGATTTTACATAGTATAATAAGATGGCCCATGCTTGTTTTATTATTATTTAGTTTATTTCCAGTTGTATTGATTTTGCAAACTCTAAAATAAAGGAGTATGAATAATGAAAAAGGAAATGTTTTTACATTAAATAATTTGACACTGATATTTATTAACTACTTCTGAAATTATTGTTTTTGTTTCTGTTTTCATTACTACAATGTTACAGTAAAGATTACAATGAATTACCCAAAATATTTGGAAACAATGCAATTCCTACACTGAAAATTAGACAAACTGTATCATGTTAAAAGTATTAGTGTAAGATAAAAATCACATACAATTGTCAAAAAGTTTCTACTGCATACCAATTCACAAAGTTGATACATTAATCACATACACAAGTCAAACAGTGATCTCAAATTTTATAAAGAATTGTATCATAAAAGTATCATTAGGAATGCAATATGTATGAATGAAGCTAAACTACCAAGTTACCAGAATAGAAGATGTTGAGACTCACCTTTCGTTTCTCCATCATCCCAGAAGAAGTCTCCCTTTGCTGTCTGATTTTCATCCAATGCAACAATGAGACCTAGAGGATTCTTACGGCTACAGTATAAAATATGGTTTGAATAGAATTAAAAACAATTTTGTAATCAAATTATAACTTATAACAAATTCTTACTATTCAATATAAGTATTTTAGTAGATTATTAACATAAGAAGACTAATATCTACATATTTTTCCATTCATAATTTTCAATGGAAATTTACTGTTATGAGTAAAATCATAATTCATATACATGTAAATAAACAAAAGCATAATAAATAATTATGATGATATTTAATTGTTGAAGGATATGACACCTGTAAAATTCTTAAAAGTGGATCTTTGGGGCTGCTCCCGGCTTCCAGAAGAGCAGCCCACACAGGAAAGACATCAGCCCCTCCAAGACCCCAACCCCAGGGAGGCCAGCTTCAGGAAAGAGATCAGCCGCTCCAAGACCCCAACCCCAGCGAGTCCAGCTTCAGCATCCCCAGCTTCAGCTGCAGTAAGGAAGGAGATCAGTGGAGACGGAAAGACCCCACCAGCACCCACTGGAAGAAGAGATGGGAAGAAGACAGAATAAGAGATCACTCAGCAATAGAAACACCAACATGACCCCACCAGAATCTAGGGATCCAACACCAGCAAGACCCGAAAAGCACTACATAGATGAAGAAGAGGAGACAGACCTTAAAAATTATTTCATGAAGATGATGGAGACTCTCAAAGAAGAAACAAGGAAAACCCTTAAGGAAATAGAAGAAAAAACAAACAAAAAATCCATGAAATGGGGGAAAAATTCAAGAAATAAACAAATCTCTCAAAGAATCTAAAGAGCACCAAGAAAGAACAACCATAAAAATTAAGGAAACAACTCAAAGAGTTGAAGGATTGAAAGCTGAAATAGAAACGATAAAGAAAACACAGAATGAAGGGATGCTGGAAATAGAAAAGCTTGGTAAATGGTCTGGAACTACAATGCAAGTATCACCAATAGAATACAAGAGATAGAAGAGAGAATCTCAGGTGTTGATGACTCATTAGAGGATATAGAGTCGTCAACCAAAGAGAATCTCAAAACCAACAAATCCTTAACACAAAATATCCAGGAAATTTGGGACACCGTGAAGAAGCCAAACCTGAGAATCATAGGTATAGAAGAAGGTGAAGAACTTCAACTTAAAGGTACAGAAAACATATTCAACAAAATCATAGAAGAAAACTTCCCTAACCTAAAGAAAGATATGCCTATGAAAGTACAAGAATCTTACAGAACACCAAATAGGCTTGACCAGAAAAAGAAGTCACCTCGCCATATAATAATCAAAACATCAAACCTACAGAGTAAAGAGAAAATATTAAGAGCAGCTAAAGAAAAAGGCCAAGTAACATACAAAGGCAGACCTATACGAATTACACCTGACTTCTCAATGTAAAAGATGAAAGCCAGAAGATCCTGGTCAGATGTCCTACAAACGCTAAGGGAACAAGGATGCCAGCCCAGACTACTATACCAGCAAAGCTCTCAATTACCATAGATGGAGAAAACAAAATATTCCATGACAAAGCCAGATTTAAACAATACGTATCCATGAATCCAGCTCTACAGAAAATGCTAGAAGGAAAACCTAGAGCCAAGGAAGATAATTACATTCACAAAGACACAGGCAATATATAATCATACTTTAAAAAACACGAAAAGAAAAAGGGAGGAGAAACAACACAAAATAACTTCACTAACAATAAATCAAGCACAAACAAGGATCACCAATCAATGGTCATTAATATCCCTCAATGTCAACGGCCTCAACTTGCCTATAAAAAGACACAGACTAGCAGAATGGATACGAAGCCAGAACCCTTCCTTCTGCTGCATACAAGAAACACATCTCAACACCAAAGACAGACGTTATCTCAGAGTAAAGGGCTGGGAAAAGATCTTCCAATCAAACGGCCCCAAGAAACAAGCGGGCATAGCAATCCTAATATCTAACAAATTAGACTTCAAATTAAAATCAATCAATAGAGATGAAGAAGGGCACTTCATGTTCATCAAAGGAAAAATACATCAAGACGAAGTCTCGATTTTAAACATCTACGCCCCAAATACAAAGGCACCTACATTCGTGAAAGAAACATTACTAAAGCTCAAAATGCACATAAAATCTCACACACTAATAGTAGGAGACTTCAACACTCTGCTCTCACCGCTAGACAGGACCTCCAGACAGAAACTTAACAAAGAAACAAAAGAATTAATAGAAGTTATGACCCAACTGGGTTTAACAGACATCTATAGAACACTCCGCCCAAATACAAAGGGATATACCTTCTTCTCGGCACCACATGGAACCTTCTCTAAAACTGACCACATAATAGGAAACATAGAAAATCTCCACAGATACAAAACAGTTGGAATAACTCCCTGTATCTTATCAGACCACCATGCATTAACATTAGAATTCAACAATAACACAAATCACAGAAACCCTACAAACTCATGGAGATTGAACAATGCACAATTGCACCATCTCTGGGTAAAGGAACAAATAAAAAAAGAAAATAAAGACTTCCTCGATTTCAATGAGAATGAAGACACAACATACACAAACTTATGGGACACTTTGAAAGCAGTGCTGAGAGGAAAGTTTATAGCACTAAGTGCCCACATGAAAAAACTGGAGAACAGTCATACTAGAGAATTAATAGCACAGATGAATGTTCTAGAACAAAAAGAAGCAAACTCCCCCAGGAGGAGCAGATGCCAGGAAATAATCAAATTGAGGGCTGAAATCAATCAAGTAGAAACCAGGAAAACACTGAGAAGAATCAATGAAACAAAGAGATGGTTCTTTGAGAAAATCAACAAAATAGACAAACCTCTGTCCAAACTAACCAAAAGACAGAGAGAGAACATGCTAATTAACAAAATCAGGGATGAAAAAGGGGACATAACAACGGACTCTGAGGAAATCAAGAGAATCATCAGGGCATACTTTGAAAATCTGTACTCCACAAAATTTGAAAATTTAAAGGAAATGGACAATTTCCTGGATAGATATCACTGGCCAAAACTAAATCAAGAACAGATAAATAATCTAAACAGACCTATAACCCCTAATGAAATAGAAGCAGTCATCAAAAGTCTCCCAAACAAAAAAAGCCCAGGCCCAGATGGCTTCAGTGCAGAATTCTACCAGAAATTCAAAGAAGAGCTCATTCCAATACTCGTCAAAGTATTCCACACAATAGAGGCAGAAGGCTCACTGCCAAACTCTTTCTACGAGGCTACAATTACCTTGATACCCAAGCCACACAAAGACACAACTAAGAAAGAGAACTATAGACCAATTTCCCTCATGAACATTGATGCAAAAATACTCAATAAAATACTTGCAACCGGATTCAAGAACACATCGGAAAAATCATCAGCCATGATCAAGTAGGCTTCATTCCAGGAATGCAGGGATGGTTCAACATTAGAAAATCTATCAATGTAATCCACCATATTAACAAACTGCCAAAGAAAAACCACATGATCATCTCACTAGATGCTGAAAAAGCCTTTGACAAAATCCAGCACCCCTTCATGATAAAGGTCCTAGAGAGATCAGGGATAACAGGAATGTACCTGAATATAATAAAAGCAATATACAGTAAACCAACAGCTAACATCAAACTAAATGGAGAGAAACTCAAAGCAATTCCTCTAAAATCAGGAACAAGACAAGGCTGTCCACTCTCTCGATATCTCTTCAATATTGTACTTGAAGTTCTAGCTACGGCAATAAGACAACAAAAGGAGATAAAGGGGATACAAATAGGAAAAGAAGAAGTCAAACTTTCACTATTTGCAGATGATATGATAGTTTACATAAGTGACCAAAAAACTCTGCAAGGTTACTCCTAGAGCTGATAAACACCTTCAGCAATGTGGCAGGATACAAGGTAAATTCAAAAAAATCAGTGGCCCTATTATATACAGATGATGAAGTGACTGAGAAAGACATCAGAGAAACATCACCCTTTACAATAGCCAAAAACAACACCAAATATCTGGGGATAATGTTAACCAAGGAAATTAAAGACTTGTATATCAAGAACTTTGTGTCTTTGAAGAAAGAAATTAAAGAAGATACCGGAAAATGGAAAGATCTCCCATGCTCTTGGATTGGTAGGATCAACATAATAAAAATGGCAATCTTGCCAAAAGCAGTCTATAGATTCAATGCAATCCCTATCAAAATTCCATCACAATTCTTCAAGGACCTGGAAAGAACATTAATCAACTTTATATGGAAAAACAAAAGGCCCAGGATAGCCAAAACATCCCTGTACAATAAAGGAACTTCAGGAGGCATCACCATACCTGACTTCAAGCTCTATTATAGAGCTATAGTCCTCAAAACAGCTTGGTATTGGCACAAAAATAGGCAGGTAGACCAATGGAACCGAATCGAAAGCCCTAATTTTAACCCACACACCTATGAACACCTGATTTTTGACAAAGAAGCTAAAACTGTACAGTGGAAAAAAGAAAGCATCTTCAACAAATGGTGCTGACATAACTGGGTACTGGTATGCAGAAGACTGCAGATAGATCCATGTTTATCGCCTTGTACAAAACTTAAGTCCAAATGGATCAAAGATCTCAACATACATCCAGCCACACTGAAACTTTTAGAAGAGAAAGTGGGAGATACTCTTCAACGAGTTGGTACAGGAGACCACTTCCTAAACATAACACCAGTGGCACAGGCACTGCGATCGACAATTAACAAATGGGACCTTCTGAAACTAAAAAGCTTCTGTAAGGCAAAGGACACAGTCAAAAAGACAAAAAGGCAGGCCACAGAATGGGAAAAGATATTCACTAACCCTACATCTGACAGAGGGCTAATCTCCAAAATTTACAAAGAACTCAAGAAACAAGTCTCCAAAACACCAAAGGATCCACTTGAAAGGTGGGGTACAGAGCTAAATAGAGAATTCTCAGTAGAGGAGGCTAAAATGGCCAAGAGACACTTAAGAAAGTGCTCAACATCCTTAGCCATCAGGGAAATGCAAATCAAAACAACTCTGAGATACCATCTTACTCCTGTGAGAATGGCTAGAATCAAAACACCGAAGACAATTTATGCTGGAGAGGATGTGGAGAGAGAGGAACACTCCTCCACTGCTGGTGGGAATGCCGACTCATACAGCCTCTTTGAAAATCAGTATGGAGATTCCTCAGGAAAATGGGAATTAATCTACCACTAGACCCAGCAATTCCACTCTTAGGCATTTATCCAAATGAGGCAGGTTCATACAACAAGGGCATCTGCTCCACTATGTTCATAGCAGCATTGTTTGTAATAGCCAGAACCTGGAAGCAACCTAGATGCCCCTCAACTGAAGAGTGGATAGAGAAAATGTGGTACATTTACACAATGGAGTATTACTCAGCAGAAAAAAACAATGGAATCTTGAAATTCTCAGGGAAATGGATAGGACTGGAAGAAACCATCCTGAGTGAGGTAACCCAGTCGCAAAAAGACAAACATGGTATGTACTCACTCATATATGGAGTTTAGATATGGATCAGGATAGTGCCAGTCTGCACTTCCACAGATAGAGAGTCTGGGAAACAGGAAAGAACCTAAAATATATGCATATAGGCATAGTACCCAAGAGAAGAGGATGGAGACAAGATCCTCTGAATGGATGGGGAACACGGCGAGCGGTGGGGGGGGAGTGGGACCTGGGAAGAATAGAGGGGTAAAGAGGAAGGGACTTGGTCATGGGGGAACAGGAAGTTGAGGGGTGGGGGTAGAATAGGGGGAAGAGGGAATCATAGGATCGAAGACAGATCAGGCACCAGAGTGACCTCGAGTGATCTAAAGGTATAACATCAATTGGCAAGCTAAGCTATAGTGGAGGGACCACCTCGAATGCCCATTCCTGATAATGAACTTGATGTCTATAACCATCCGGGAGCCTTCATCCTGTGACTGATGAAAGCAGAGGCAAACACACAACTAATCATTGAACTGAACCCAAGGAACCCAGTGACAGAGAGAGAGGAGTGATGAGCAAATTGGCAAAGAATGGGCTGGCAAAACCAGCAGAGACAGCTGATCTCAACAGGGGAGTGCTCTTGGACCCCAGACTGACAGTGGGGAGGCCAGCATGGGACTGATCTGGACCCCCCCAAATGTGAGTGTCAGTGAGAAGGCCTGGGCAACCTATGGGGCCCTGAGCTGTGGATCAGTGTCTATCCCTGGTATACAAACTGTCTTCATGTGCCTATAGCACAAAGAGAGATGCTCTCTCAGCCTGGACTCTTAGGGGAGTGCCTTGACCCTACCAAGAGTAAAATGACAGACACTAGATATCCCCTATGTGGAAGGATTTGGCAATAGGGTGGGAGGGAGGGGGGAAGGGGAGTGCGGGAAGAGGGGAGGGAGAGGGAACTGGGATTGACATGTAAAACAAGCTATTTAAAATTAAAATAAAAAATGATAAAAAAATTCTTAAAAAGTGGAAATTCCAATTAAAACTAAAAACTTAAATGTGTTTGATGAATGTTCAATTTTCGGTGCTGGAGAAATTGTTCAGTGTTAAAAACACTCGTGTTATTCATGAGAACATCTGTTTGGTCACCAGTATCACCAATTAGTGGAGTCACAACGGTCTGTAACATTGTTTACATGAATACTACAAACCCTTTGGGTTTCTCTGTGCACTGCACACATATTGTGTACATACAGACAAGCAAGCATGTATACATACAAATGAATTTTAAAAGTAAATAAGAATGTTCATTTCAACTAATATAACCTTAATTTGAAATGCATTAATTACCCTACTGATATGAAAATATGGCTGTGATGGCTAATTTTACATCAAGTTGATACAGGCTAGAGCCATCTGAGAGGAGGTAGCCTCAACTAAGAAAATGCCTCCATGTGATTCTGTTATAGGTAAGACTCTGAAGTATTTCCTTAATTGGTTATTTATATAGGAAGGCCCAGCCTATTGTGTATGGTGTAATCACTGATCTGGTGGTCCTAGGTTCTATAAGAGAGCAGACTGAATAAACCATGGAGAGAAAGCCAGTAAGTTCCTGCCTCCAGGAACCATGCCTGCTTGAATTCCTGTCCTGATTTTCTTCAGTGATGGACTACAATATGGAAGTGTAAAGCAAAAAAGAAAAAGAAAGAAAACAAAAGAAACCAAAAACCTTTCCTCTCCTGCTTCCTTTGGTTATGGTGCTTCATCATAACAATTGTAAGCATAATTGTAAACATTGATAATGTTAAATGTTAAAAAGTCATGTATAATAATTTCCAAAGT
This sequence comes from Mesocricetus auratus, assembly GCF_017639785.1. Classification (NCBI taxonomy): domain Eukaryota; kingdom Metazoa; phylum Chordata; class Mammalia; order Rodentia; family Cricetidae; genus Mesocricetus; species Mesocricetus auratus. The sequence continues at coordinate 81,609,686 of NW_024429193.1, read as the reverse complement.
GAGGTTAGTTACAATGGATATCAGTCATGGAGTCAATCGCATATTTTCTTCTCTTCTTTCTGTATCACCAGAACGCAACACTTCTGAGGCTGTAGGATCCTAGCAACTGTTCTACACAGAGTACATTACTCACATTAGCCAAAGTTTTATTCTGTTGTTCAGGAAGATCTGGAAGGTGCCTGATTTTTGAGAACATTTTCATGAAACAGTTGTAATCATTACCGTAAAACCAAACTAAACTATGAAACTGCTAATACATACTCACATAGTCACTTGCATTTCCTCAAAAAAATGGTTGCAGAAAATAGAAGTCAGGCACTGTTGTACTTGGGTTGTAAATTTGTGGAAATGTGAGTTCCCACATTTGTGAAGTTTGTAGACTAGCATAGGAGACACACTGCGTACAGCAAGCAAATCGTTAGGAGACTGTGTGGTTGTGCCAAGCCCCTTCATCTCACCTTGCTGTGGTCGTTACATCGGGTTCCTGGGTTGGGATGACATAGCCTCCTCTGAGATGCAAACCTATCTTATCTGCTGGAAGGTACATATCAACCCTTTGCTTTCTCCATGGCCTTTTCTCACCCTGTATTAAAGAATAAGTAGTATTTTTAGTGTTAATTCATCTGTTAAATCTAGTTTCATGCTGGGCGTTGGTGGTGCATGCCTTTAATCCCAGCACTCGGGAGGCAGAGGCAGGTGGAGCTCTGTGAGTTCAAGACCAGCCTGGTCTACAAGAGCTTTGGAGGACAGCCTCCAAAGCCATAGAGAAACCCTGTCTCGAAAAACTAAAACAAAAATCTAGTTTCATAATGATTATAATTTATACATTTTATCCATATAATCGAACATTTATTTATTATTATGGAGAGAAAGTAGTTGTCATTCAGTTTTCAATGCATAAGGAAACAATTGCATTTTCATCTAAAATATAAAATAGGATATAGAGAAATATTTCCTTTCTACAATTATTAACAATTATACTCAAATTTTCTACTTTTAAAGTTATCCTGCTTATAGTAATTATGATTCTTCATTCAAATGGATATCAATAATTTAGCGAGAATATGTCGTATTTGTTTTCAGTGTGACTCTTTCTTGCAACAGAATACCCTTGAGTTCCAACCATTGTTCTGCAGAAGACAGGATTTCACTATTTTAATGTGACAATAGTAATATTTTGCATGTAAACCACATTTTCTTTGCACATTCTTCAACTAGGGAGCATGCAGCTTGATTTACTATGTCACTATCAGAACAGTGCAACCCTAAACATAAGGTTATATCATTTTGAAACATCCTTGCCACTGCTGTGTATACATTCCAAAGAAGAAAAAACTTGATAGTAAGGCAAATCTGTCAGCAGATTTTGGAGGAACTTCTGTGCTATTTTACAGAAGGGAAAATAGAAGGAATTTTTAAAAGAGACACCAAAACACAATTTGATTAAGGATGTAATAAATGAGCACCATTTTTCTATGTCAGAGTAATGTAACTATCATCCTAAAGAGGATGAGAATTACAAATTTCACATTTTATAGCAGTTAATAGGCAGAGTTCAAATACAGTACAGAACAGACAATGATAAAAGGAGTGAAAATGGTAGTTACATTGATTTGTTCAGTACTCAATGGACAAATGCAATGAAACTATACACTGAACTCATACATATATGCATTTTTGATGTTTCAAACAAAATGTCATGTAACATGCTTGGGATGCAAGTATTTACTTATATGTTCATTACAAATTTCATACCTGCATTTAGTTATCATGTTACTCCATAATTGTATGTAATTAAAATAATAAAGGAGTGAATACCAAGAAAATGATGCACATAAAATAAAGTTTGTTTACCTTTAGAAAGTCTTTTCAAATATTGTTTCAACCAAAAGTCATGCTCAGCCAAACAAATATGTAAAGTACAGTTACTTCAAAAATAAGTATTTCTGAATATAAAGGTGTCATAAGAATCCACACTCCCAAAAAATAAATAAAAGAATTGTATCTGTGAATTTATGAATGTTATCATTTTGGCTTATCTAGTTGGCCATGAAAAATATTTACAATGATATAATTTTTTAATTTAAAACCATATAACTCTATCTCAGTTCTTCTAGCAAGAAGGCAAATATAAATTAGAAGAAAAGAATTACATATGTCTGTATTCCTTGCTAGGATACTCCTTTAACTCCATTTAAATACAAAAATATATTTGTTTGATAAAAATATGGCTTCAAATTAAGAACCTGGCTCATTCCATGTGGAGGGATGCTCTCTCAGCCTGGACATATGGGAGAGGGCCTAGCCCCCGCCTTGGGTGATATCACAGACTTTGGAGAATCCTCATGGAAAATGTCACCCTCCCTGGAGTATGGAGTGGGGATTGGTTGGTGGGTTGAAGGGGTTGGTGGGAGGCAGGGGAGGAGGGGAGGGAGAGGGAGCTGAGATTGACATGTGAAGCAAGTTTATTTCTAATTTAAATAAAAAATTGTGGAAACAAGGAAAAAAAAACCTGGCTCATATGTAACTGGGAGTAATTGTACACCAGATTTCACACAGAACTCCAGTTGACGAACATTTGCTGTAATACTCTCAGAACTCTCAAACATAGACACAAATACAATGTGTGTGGAAATGTGCTTGTGTGACTTACATATATTTAGGATACTTACTGTTTCATAATCATACCATGTGGCATCAGGAATGTATGCACTCACATATTCTGCTCCCTAAATTTAAGAAAATCGGTGTAACTATACAAAATACAGTAAATATCCACAGATTTTATGCACATTTTTGAAATTCCAATTTTTAAGATAAAATACTGTCAAGTATTGTTTTAAATTTTCCGTTTTGAAGGGAAAATACTTATCTGTTCTTACACTCCAGTAATTCTGAATAATTTGCTTTTCATCATAATGTGAAATACATATTGTACTGGCAAAAGGGATACTATTTAGGTGACAATTACAATTCATATATGCACTTGTGTTGTTATAATCCACATGGTTATTATGATGTACAACATTCAGGTCTACATAATTACATGGACACCAGAATTTAGGCATAAAAGACACATATATCATACTCCATTTTTTTGCTTTGCACATTCTTAAGGACAGTTGTTTTACATGGCCATTTTGCTCATATCTTAGCAAGACTGCATTGTTCATATCCCTCTAAGAGTAAGTTAATTAATGCTATGATAAGCTTTTAGATGATGCAATAAATATAAACTCTTCTGTATAAAACTGGTTATACACACCCCCTTGCTAAGTTGTTTATAATATTTTATCATTTAGATGTATCAAATAACTCTGTAAGCATCAAAATCTTTTGGTATTTTATATTTCAGCAAGAGATTGTGAACTTGAAATAGTTCATTGAGAAACAAGTGTTATCCAGGTGCATTTTACCTATGAAAAGATTTTGTTATGCAAAATTGTCTTTAATCAATAAACATAATAAATGTATAAAGCCCACCTGTTTCAAAACAGGAGTTATAAGCAGTGCAGGGCCCCATAGAAATTGGGTGTCCTCAATCCAGCTATTTGGGTCTTCATAAAATCTAAGAACAATGATAACATGTAAGATATTATAAAACAAGCAAGGCTAAATTGCTTATTTTACCTTTTCAGTTCTTCCCTGAGAATCACTATTTTTAATTTATTTGTTTAATATGTCACTATTATTTAAGCAATAATGCTAATGTAGTTCCTACTATATTCAGTAAGAAAGAAAGGCAAAGAGAAAGGAGAGGGAGTAAAAGGGAGAGAGTATGGTAGGCATGAGTTAATACCATAGTCAAAACCTCCACATGTCTGCCATAGATACATCGCTACTTTTAATGTATAGTAAGCAAATTGGTCTTTACTATTTTCTTGTAAGGCAGGTTAATAAATTTCTATAATTATTTCAGTCTACTTTGAATATTTTTCACCAAAATATCTAATATGCCTTCCCTAAGAAGCATCTTGTTCATTCACGACATACAAGCTTGTAGACAATGGACATTTTTGTACTTGCACCACACTTTTGATCTACAGTTAGGTGACTTTACAATATATGACTGTTACATTTTAAGTAATTTTTAAGTTGAATCTTTCAGGTATTCATAATATCTTTTAAATGTAGTTTCATTTATGAGTTCTGCTAATTTCTCATTTATAACTTAATCTTATCTACCCAGAAGATTAATCACAACACTGTATATACAAGAAATCTTTCTATACAATCAGAAAAAAATAATAATTATAGATCTACTTTTCATCTTGATTTGTTTCTATTAGTGTTTTATTATGGGTCTGAATATACATTTTACTGTTATTTTTGTGTGTGTGTTATGATATGTGTGTTTATGATAAATGTGTGTGTAGTATGGCACGTGTGTGTAGTAGTACGTATAAATGTGCATGTAGGTGGTATGTTGCATGCATGTAGTATGTGTATGATGTGTGTGGTGTGTGTGCGTATGACTTGTGTGTATGTGGTGTGTGTGTGCGTGTGTGAGTGTGTGTGTAATAATGTGAATACATGTGGTGTGTGGTTGTATGCACATGTGTGTAATGTATGTCTATCTGGTGCATGAATGTGAGTATGAAAGTGCGCATGCCTATTCTCACATGTAGAGACCAGAGAAATTTTCTTCCTATAATTTCTCCTTACCTTATTGCCTTGATCAGAGCCCCCTCTGAACCAGGAATTCACCACTTAGGCTAGGCTAGGCTAGAAGTCTTGGGACCCACCTCACTCTGTGTCCCCTTAAATTGTGGTTACATTCCAAAGCAGCCATCTATAGCTTTGCATGTATGCTGTGGATTAGAACTTTATCCCTCTTGTCAGCAGCAGAGTGAGGTCTCTAACCCTCTGAGACAGCTTTCAAACCCCTCAACTCACAATGTTCATTCATAATTCCCTGTACTCACTCATGAAGAAATGGTCTTGCAACTGTTTCTCCAAACACATGGGCTTTGTAGAACAAGGTGTAGAGGAAAGGGAGTAAGGTGTAGCGGATGGTTAAATAGTGTCTTGATGTCTTTACCAAAAGAGAGTCTTGTCCAAAAAATGCAGGATCTTGCTCCTTTACAATATCAAAAAATTAAAATTAGAAAAGAAAATGTAAATAAGCATTCAAAATGGAACCATTTTGATTATTGTTTAAAGTAAATTGCTTGAATTTGAGCTCTTCTATGAAAGGTTAAATACTTCTGTATAATAGCTTCTTTTTGACTGGATGGTTCAAGGTTTGTATCCTAAGTTCTGTTCTTTTACTTTTTCCAGTTTTTAAATTTAAATTAGAACCAAACTTACTTCACATGTCAATCCCAGCTCCCTCTGCCTCCGCTCCTCCTCCCTGGCTCCCCCAACCAGGCATCCCAGGTCCCCTTCCAATCCCCACTCTGATCCCCAGGGAGGGTGAGGCCCTCCATGAGGGATCTCCAGAGTCTGTCATTTCATCCAGGACAGGTCCTAGACCCTCCCCCAAGAGTCCAGGTTAAGAGAGCATCCGTCATTTTAAATAAATTGGATTTTGATGTATACATTTCCACCTAAATATATATTTTGAAAGAGTAAAATTGTCCAATTACAAGCTTTTAAACTGTTGATTCTTTTATTATTATTCCATTTTTCATGTTCTCAAAACCTTAGTCAAATACTCTGTATTTTGTTCCAAATATAACAGCATGTGTACTATTGAATTTTTGCTCAGCTACATGGCATACTGTGACCAAAGGGATGTGGGTAACACATTCAAGCAAAGGCCTGAAATGTACTAAACAATTCTGTTCTGTGCATATCAATTGACCTCAAAAGGGACAGTAATAATCTACAGGTCCAGAACCACAGACATCAAAGTTTCCTGGTCAGTTAGCAAACTTCAGCTTTGAAGTTCAACTGTCCTGAGACCAAATGATCCTCTACCTAAGGGATTACTGCCTCTCTGCCCCAAGGAAGACTGCAACAATAAAGCTTGTGTACACAATTTCCTACAGGGTCCCTGAATTTAATGAGGCTTCCACTTAAATTTATAGTGAAATTACCCTATTTTCTAATCCTGGCCACATAACACGTAGTAGGCTTTCTGTGTCTGACTCTTTTGTGGAGAATCAAAGCTATTCCAGGGATCCTGCTCACCTTAGCATCTTCCCAAGTGACCTAGCAGAGTCCATTAGAACCCAGCTGCTATATGGTTCTCCCTGTGTGATCACCACCCTTCAGTGAGCTTCAAGAGGCCCAGAACTGGACAGTGGATTGAAGACTCACCACTCCACTGGCTCATGCCCACTCTGTTGTCTCACATATGCATTTTGCTAATTAATCATTACCATGTTCATGCAAATGCATCCTGAAATACTTGTTTATAGCTCTTCCATGTCCAGGGAGTCCTCATAATCTCTTTTGTGCCATTTGGCTTGGTTCTCTGAAGTTTCCTTACAGACTGAGTTGTGCAGTTGGCATTTCCCAAATGGAAATACAATTTTTGTATGAGAGCAACATGTGAACACTGACACCCTTGAGCAGCATGTTCTTAACCGTCTCGAAAGTATAAATGAATGTTACTTTTCTCTCTAAAAACAGTGTCTGTGGCAGCCCACAGCACACCAATTGCAAGGGAGAATAGCTGGATTTTCTTACACTTCTTTTCCTACCAGATCAGAAGGATGCATTAAAAGTTACTGATGTGTTTGCTGACCTATTTATTACACTCTTAATAATCAATGCAAAATGACTTTTTGCTCAAATTAAAAGTGTCTTGAACTTTTTGCCTTCCTTTTATAAAAAAAAGCTAGAATCTTGATAGGATTTTGTAATTTTATAAAAATAAATCAAAACTTTCACTATTAAAATCCAAGACAAAATATGGTATCAATATATTTTGTTCATGATTTTTTCATTTGTCTACTTTTAGACATAAAATGTATTGATGTTGAGAAGTGTATTTCCAAAATTTATTTATAAAATAGTTTACATATTTTTCAATCTCTATATATTTATATTGATGAAAGAGCACTGTCTAAAAGTACAGTTGTGTTTGTGTCAAAATATGAGGAGCAGGTATCACTTACCACATAGCCATCAGCATTATGGTTTCTAGAAAATGGATAAAAGGCTCCGAGCTGCATCCACCTTCTGCAGAGCTCCTCTGTGGTGTCAGCCGCGAATCCACAGATGTCTGCTCCAACCTGAACAATAGTGTCTGTCTTATTCATGTGTTGACATTCTTTGTCTGCTTGCTTTATTGCATTCCTACATATCCTCTAATCTGATTTGCTCTCTGTGTTTGATTCTTCTTTTTAATCTACCCACACTAATTTTATTCTCTGCTTCCCATCTCCCACCTTCCTTCACCTCCCCACCCTAAATATTCCTGTTGTTAATCTTCTTGATGCCCAAGCTTGATTTTTATCACTGGTTTACATGAAATATGTCTTATCAATGTTTATCTTTAAGTTATTAGGGTTCTGTTTAGGTTAAGATCTTTTGAAGTGTTTGAGTATGGGGAGGTTCGCAAATATGTTCTTGTTTTCTATGAATTTATAGTAGGCATTGCAACTTCAATACTAATCATTGGGGTTATATAAATTATAATTATCATTTACCAGTATGTTAGTCACTTTCTACTTTTAATCGTTAAAATATTTTAATAGCAAATTGTTTAATTTTATTTTAATGCAATTTATAGTCCTTTTTGAATGTTTTCCATTATTTCCTGTTTGCATATTATTCCTTTAACACGTCAAAAATTATACTCTTACATTTTCTTCTAAAATGATTAACCTTTACTTTAATCACATGTTTTTATCTACTTGGTATTGACATTGCAGATTATGTGAGAAATAGCAATATGTTATTTTGTCTTTTCAAATGTATACTTAATCATCTAAATGAATATTTGATACCTTCTTTATAGATCTACAGCAATGTAGATCATTTAGAAGGTATGTGCATATACATAAGCCTGTGCCTTTTATAAAAATGGTAAACCTAGTTGACATCCCATACAACATATTCAGTGCATTAGTTACTATTTCCTTATCTGACAGAGCAATAATGTGTAGTGAATTTGGATTCAATTTGTGGACAGTTTCTGTTTCTAGTATAGCAGTTGTTTGCAAATGTGGTATAACTCTTCAATTTATTTAGTAATCCTTTACAATTTCTGACCTTATAGATATTAACAAGAGGATGGTGAGAGAGGACAAAAACGAAGGTATGTATTGCAATACATGTGGCATGCTCAGATGAAGAAGGAGGTCCACAAGATTGACTCAGCCAATATCACAGCACAGTTGGGGAATGACCCACAAAACCCCACTCCTAGCTGAGGAGCCACCGCTTTAGAGAATGAGTTAGTTTTCTTCAGGGATCTCACCGCTGAGAGGGTCTCTGTTCTTCTGTAGATTGTCCTACACCAATGTAAATGCTGGCTGCATTAAGCAGCCTAAGTGTAATTTTTTTTTTTTTTGGTTTTAGGAGACAGGGTTTCTCTGTATTGTTTTGGAGGCTGTCGGTCCAGCCTGGCCTCGAACTCATAGAGATCTGCCTGCCTAGGTGTAATTTAAAGATAAAGGCAAAAGTGGGAGGTGATAGAGGAGGATGCGGAGGGAATGGAATGGAGAGTAGACTTGATGAGAGCATGTTATAGATTGATAGGAATTTTTCAATGATTAAAAAAGAGATTGGGGTCAAGAAAGATGAGCTGGAACACAGGGAGAGGAATGAATAAGAGTAAAATAAAGTGACACATATGAAAAGTTAATAAAATTATTCAAACATAAGTGACTTTTTGTTAATACCAGTGTTTATTGTTTTTCTGCTGAAATTCTATTTTTATTATCACATGCTTTAGTATAATGTGTTTGTTCATATTATCAAATGATCACTTTCGTACATTTATTTTATGTCACTTTGCTTCCTTGAAATAACCTTTCACTACTATACATTTAAGGTTAATTGGTATTTCCTTTCCTATATTTAAATTCATGCACTAACTAAAATTCACAATAACTGTGTCTTTGGCTTTTATTTTTCATTTGCGTACATGTATTTGTTTTGTTTCATTTATTTTTGTTTTTCAAGACAAATGACTTAATGTCTTGCTATTTACTCCAGTTATTCCTGGTCCTTAATACTCAGAAGTCTAGTCTGATGTTGTCTATGAGTGATTACAGGCATGTCCCGCATGACAACCTGCTTGTGGTTTTGATTTAGTATTTAAAACTCCAAGTTTTTGCTATAGTTGAAAACATACAAAATTTGATTAAGAAATATCAAATTACTAACATTCAGTAATAAATTAATTTCCTTTCCTTTTCTGAAATTTACCTTGAATTTGGTTGAATATATTTATTTGCATGATGACAATGTATTTCTTTGCCTTCCAAGTTCAGTATTGTGTGTGGAAGTTATTTTGTTTCATTGGGTTTTGGGTGTTTACTTAATTCATGTATAGGAAAGGAAACTCAATAACTATTAAGCATATGCTTCAAGTATTTTGTGATGACTTTATATAATTTCGACTGTCAGAATCATAAACTAAATTTTTGTTAGATTCATTGTCAACCATTTAATAATTCATACTTAGAATTTACTACATTTTCCTCTACCTTAAAATTTTTGAGCATTGGCCTGTCCATATCTTTTGACTAGTATTAAATGACCTTACCAAAGGTATGCCAAACAGTCCGAACTCCAGCATTCCAGTGATAGACCATTCCATCTGCTCCCATGAAGCAGTGTTGTCTCCAAGCCAATGAGCAGCATGCTTTCCAGAGCCAGCAAATGTTGACCGAGTAAGGATGAAACTTCTCTTGTTAGGAAAAACTTTTTCCACAGCTCTAAAAATACAATCAAGTGAAAACATGAATATTACTCCAAAAATAAAAATGAATTAATTAACTTAAAATGTTGCTCTTAAATTTATATGTGATTTCAGACACAAGATATGATATTTGGAAATTTTCATGAAATTTTAGCATCAGTTTGCATTTAGATATCAAAGTGCAGATCATTTGAATACATTTTGATCAAACACTTGAGAAGGATATCTTTGAAAAAGACACTTTTCTATCAAAGGTAAATCACTAGAAACAAAGAAAATATTTAAATTACTTCAAAATATGATGTCAACTGGAGTTGCTTTGCAATAATATTGTATCCTCGCATGCCTTTTACATATTATGAGCTATGTTATATTGAACCATAATATATTGCTGTTTTTCCATTAATTTAACTACTTATAATGTAATGTTTCATACTGCATCCAGGTTTTTAAATTTATTTTTGAGGGATATTAACTGAAATGGAACTGTAACATCTCCATCCTCCTTTTTCTTCCTGCAGGCTGTGCCAGTAATGCTCCCTCAAAACCATCCTTCGTCCTCCACTTTAAGTTAATAGCTTATTTTTCTCTTACTATTATGCTTAATTGTAAGTGTGAACAAAGAGAAGTACAAAGGCTTTGGTACATTGTACGATTTGCCACCAGCAAAGCATTAACACTTGAGCATTTACTTGAAGAGACCAAGATCTTCCTGTGATCAGTTGGTGCTCTGTAGAAACTTAGAGAACACCAAATAAGGAACAGAATATCAAGGACTGCTGCTCACCTGCTTCTGTTTTTGTCATGTTCCTTATTCTATTATACTCTACTACTTAGAAACTGGGTGAATTGAAACACTTACTGATGAAGAATAAAAAACAATTATTGTATCATCATTTTCTTAAGCTAAATGAGAGCTTCATGACTGATAAAAATTTTCATTATTGTTTCCCATAGAAAGTAAACAGAAGAAATTCTGAAAGTACAAACTGTATGAATAAAGCAAATCCTTGCTCGATATATGTGTCAGGTGATTCTTGTTAATATACTAATATTGATAACATTTATATTAGTAAAAGATATTTTACTTTTACCTTGAAAATGCTTTTTTATTTCTTACTCTAGCAACTTTCTATCTAAATTGCTCAACTTCCAGAAACATATGTCTAAATAAAAAATAATTATTTTTTTTAGTTTATGCATGAAATTTCACATACTTTTCCGTGGCTATAGCCATGCTGTATCCATACAGGCTGTGGACATCATACTGTTTCCCCCAGTACTGCACAGCATCCATGCAAATGGTTTTGGAATACAAAAGTTTGTCAAGGATACCTTAAAGAAAATAATATAATAGTCTTGTGAAATATTTTATGGTAAGATTTGTGTCTGTTTTTCTAGTATGTTGTCCCATTCCTGAACAAAAAAAACCTACATTTGGTTAAACAATATCAGTTACGTTCATGCATTTCATTCCTGTGGAGATTGGAAAATGATTTTAGATACATTAAGTTTAAGTACTTTACCCATTAGGTACATTACCCTTCATGTAATTAAATTTAACTGAACAATATTCTATGGTTTTAATAATAAATAAATTCATGTGAACGAGTCATTTATGAGTGAATTGCTTTTTATACACTTATATTGTAGAGCATTTCCACAAACACTAATTTTAGTCTTTCATAGGAAACAAGTTGATTTAAATGTGATTTTGGTTAGGAGCTGGGGAGGTGATTCAGTAAGCAAAGTGCTCAGCACACAAGCTTGAGAACCTGAGTTTGAGTCTCAAGCACTCACTAGCAAGGTACACAAGATGGTGAGTTGTCCTCCTAGCACTGGGAGGTAGACACATGTGCATCTGCAGATCTCTCAAACTATCTTCTTCCTTCCTTTCTTTTTTTTCTTTCTTCCTTCCTTCCTTCCTTCCTTTTTCTTTCTTTCTTTCTTTCTTTCTTTCTTTCTGCTTTCTTTCCTTCCTTCCTTTCTTTGTTTCTCTTTTCTGTCTTTCTCTCTAGCTTTAGTGAAGAAATCTTGTCTAAAAAGTGAATTGTGAGGAACATTAGCTCAACAATTAATAAATCTTACTCTGAAAAGTGAGATACCGGAATTTAGATCCCAGCAACCGCCTAACAAGCTGGATGAATCATGAAGGTCTATAACTCAGTGGGTATGCTGGGAAAATGTGAGTCCAAATTTCAAGGAAAAACCCTATCTCAGTGGAAAACACAGAAGGTGATAGGAGGGTAAAACAAACCTTTTTGGTTCTGTGCATCTGCACAGACATATATGCTCATGAACATATGTATTCACAATTATGTAGACATACTAAATAAATAAATACATACATTTTACACAATAAAGTGGAGAATTATAGATAAAGAAATTAATATCTTATTTTTCACATGTGTTAATGTGAAAACATACAAACATACACACATGCAACACACAAAAGATCACTAAAAATAAGTTGGAGAGCAACAGAGAAGACCCTCTTAATCTCATATGTAAACATGAAAGCATGTATATATACATGCAATACATACACAAACAAGTATTAAATCAATGTAATCACAATTATTATATTTGAAAAAAGAAAAGAAAAACTAGAGATTTTAGGATTAAAAATTATAAGTTTGTGATTTAGATATATACTTTAGAATATTTTAGTTAATAAAACTCTTGTCTCAACTATGGGTTATCAGGTAAGCAAACATAGCTTACCAGGAGTGAAAGGGGGGTAATTCAATTTGTTGACGCTGCACCCTTTCAGAGAACCTTGAATAAAGCTGGAAACTTCATTCATGTCCTGAGAATGTAGAAGAGGGAAAATAGTAGCAGTTAAAAATTACTAATGACAGATTTCTAATGCTATTGAAAAAGACATCCTTGAAATCGTTTGTCTTAGATATATAGTCCTAAAAATGAGATGCATATACTACAATGGGTACCTTAGACTGGAGTGAATGTTTTTAAATGTTGTAAATACCTCTCATTTAACAGAATTATAAGTCTACAGAAAGCACGTCTGTGCATTTAATGAACATCTTTCAGATAGTCTTCAGTCTTCTCATTCTCATTTACTTATGCACTTTCCCAGCAAATCAATTCTTATATATTTTGGAATTGGAGGGGTAGGTATCTAGTTTTCATCATGCACTCAGCCCACTGCTGGTACGATTTTTTCACTTACTCCATAGCTTCTAAGCATTGTAACAACCCCGAAAGCTTTTCAAGGAACCATAAGTTAGGTGAATGATATTCTAAGAACATTTAACCAAATTATGTTTGAAATAGTGTTGAGAAATTATTTTAGTGTATATGTGATGACTATTCTTGGTTGTCAATTGGGTTACATCTGCAGTTAACTAAAACTCGTTCAGCTCAATACACCTGAGAGTGATTATTCTTAATTAAGCCCTTTGAAGTGATTAAGATCCATCTTAAACCTGGTCTATAGAGTCTGTGACAGCTTAGATGAAAAACACAGAAGAAGGAAGTGCTTGCTCTTTGACTGCTTGTCCTTACTCTTGTTTCACCTGTATTGGAGCCTGCTCTTTCAAGATTCTAACATATACAGAAGACCAGCTGAGACACCCGGCGCTGTGAACTGAACAACTGTGTTCTCAGACTTTCCATTTCGAGAAAGTCATTGTTGCATTAGCTGGACCATAGCTTGGAAGGCATTTTGATAAATACCATATATCACATATCTAATATATATTAGGTTATTAGTGTGGAAAAAGATGAAGTGAAATTTAGTTGAGGCAAAAGATTTTATATATATATATTTCTAAATATATATAACTATATGTATATTTCTGACTATTCTGTTCCCCTGGGGAACAGAACATGTCTTATTACCTATCAATAGGACAATATAATGAATTCTATATATATAGATATAGAATGTGTGTGTATGTATGTGTCTTTATAGACAAATTATTTTGTGTTCAAAAAATGAAAGTATTTGTTTACAATAGCTACTTACTATCCAAAGTCCATCATATTGCACCTGCTGGTGGAAAATATTGCATTCAGATGCCCACCAGTCACTGGTTTTTGGATTAGTAAAATCAGGGTACACCGTTAATCCTGGCCATACCTAGATGAATAGATCATTCATATGTACATATGAGTAAAAGGAGAAGTTAAAAATAAGTTGTATTTCAAACATGTGTACTCAAAAATATGTCAGTATTAAATTTCTAATATACTACAGTAAGTATGTATGACTCATGTGCAACCTATAATCAAAATTATCTTGATATTATTTTAAAATCCTTTAAGGAAAAACAGTTAAAATAAATATAAAGAAGAATCTTTAAGTATTGAAAAGAAAATGAAAGAAAAGATTTGGATTAGATGCCATATGGAGGGGAAGTATTTGCATCTTTATCCTTGTAGTTTATATTAATAAATCAAAGCAATGTAATGTATCACAGTTTCATTCATTGAAAGCATGTTGCTACATTTCCAAACAATCTACATTCCAAAGTCTCAAGAGAAGAAAATTTTATTATTACAGCAATAAACACTAGATATTTTCTGTGTTCTAAATATTTTTGTAATTTTTAACATTATCCACTAGAAATCTGGGACAACTATTTTTGTCATCATCTTACATATAAGGTTAGTAAATTAAATCCATCTTGCAGGTGAGGCAAGTGACACACAGTCATGTCAAATGGAATTTTCAAAGCCATGCTCTCACAACTGGTTAGCAGGAATCCAAACTCAATGTGTAGTAGACCTGACCCTATATATCAAAGATAAGGTATACTATATTGCCTCTTGACTATGTATTCCTTTTTAAACTATACTTTATTATTTATTCATCCAGTAACAGCATTAAGAAAAATTAATTTTTAATTAATTAGGACAAGTTATTATACCTTTAAAACCATATAAGCATAATTGTTTGCCAATTTTCCCGGATTACCCTAACAACTGTTAACGAAACAGAGTCTGTGAAACATTAACGGGTAGTAATGGGAGGGGTGTATTTGGATCTGACAGAGACTATAATCATTGAAAGAAATTTTGTTCTGGAAAATGTAAGTTTATTTGCTGCAGTAAGGTTAGGTAAGATGGTTGTCATTATCAGTGATAATTTAAGAAATATATATTTAGAAGTTATTTCCTTTTACAGTTTCATTAAACCATATCAGTTAATTGATAACTACAGGTGCCTAGTCAATATTTGCTCTTGACATGACTTATGAGTGTGCTCATGAAAAGAATACTTATTCTGTCAAGACACATACATCACAGGTTGGGCAGGTGGCTCAAACAGTAAAATGTTTGTCATATAAGCATGAGATTCACATTTAGATTCCCAGAACAGTAGTAGCACATGTCTGAAATCCCAGAACACTTAAAGTGAGATAGGAGAAGAGAGAGAATCCTTGGAAACTCCTGGAACAAGCCAGTGCAGCAAACATGGTCCCTGTCTCACACAGGATGGAAGGCAGGGACTGATTCCCAAAGGTGTTCTTTTACCTTTACATGCATGCCATGACCCACAGATGCTTGCAATCATGTACACGCACTTACAGATTTACTGACAGGTAGACATATGCATATGTTAATACACATATCTAAAGTTAGGCACGTCTTGAGTTCTTCCATAACTGGCTCTGTGATCTTTGAAATTTTAATCCAATTTTCTATATCTCAGTTTTCTTCCTTGAAACAATTTCAATGAACTACACAATATATTGAGGTTTAAATGTGAATCATAAAACTCAGTGCCTAGTATATAGTTACTAAGTTTATATTTGCAAAATATTTTATATTAAATTATCTATGTAAACATTTCAGAATTGTTGTAAGAATTCCAACAGTGTATCAGATTTATTGGCATTGATTTGATTATTCATTTGAATGACCTGCTGTCTACTTTTATACAACTAAATTCCTTTAAGGACTAATGATGTGTCCATTCTGACTAAAATATCCTTGCAAAATTACAATTCATACCCAAAGAGGAAAATATCACACACAAACACACCATTTACACAATGTTTGCTAAATAGGAGAGCAGAGCCACATAAATTTAGTGGATGTGAGAACTTACCTCTCCAATAAGTGGTGTAGTTCCATCTGACTCACTCACCCAAACTTTTTCTTCATTACCACTCACATATGTTCCATAATCTGATCCATTTGCCCGCTTAGTTATAGATATTGCCGGGTCCTGATAATCAAATAAAAAGCTGTAGGTACTATGTTAAAGCACAAATGTATAATAATAAAAATGTTCTGCTATACAATTTGTCTTTACCAGGATGATAATATATTTTTGTCCATGGTCATGTAAATCCTGAGCAAATTCAGGAAGCCCTTTGAAAGCAACTTCATCATAAGTAAAGTCCTTTTTGTCTTCCATGTAGTCGATATCAGTGACTTGTGCATCCTGAAAATTAGCCAAGTGTGTTTCAGTGAGAGGAGAGAGGTTTCTTGTAACATAAACTTTTAAGCATATGTTTGTTACAGAGAGTTACCAGCATAACATTGAACTTAGTCTAGTCATAGGAGAGCAGGCTAATGTAATTTAAGCTCAATATTTGGAAGGTGAAGTAGGAGGTCCTGGAAATCCAGGCCAGCCTGAGTTACAGAGTGAGATATTATTTCAGGAAAAAACAAAAGAAATGATAGGTTAATTTATTTCATTTCCTCAAAAGAAATAATATTGATTATGAAACTATTTACTTTTTTCCATTGGTTTGGTTATTTTGTTTCCTTTTTTAGTATTGGTTAGGCTAGAATCTAATGAATGTTTTACTACTGAAACACTCTGCTGGCTGTAGGTCATCTCATTTTTATGTGTAAAAGCCATAAATTACTGTTAATTGAAATTTTTCATTAGTGGGTTCTATTCAATATATATATATATATGTAATTTTTAAAATCAGAATGTTATTTTTTCACATTAAATGTATTTAATTGCTAACTGCATTCCTTATACCCACAGACAAATGTAACTTTTACTCTTAATCACAGAAAATTCTTGTAAAAGACAGTGGAGTCTTTACAGCAATCTACAACTTGTGAAAATGCATAGCACAGGTCATCTTGATGTCTCCAACCCAGAGTGATGCATCTACAGTGCAATCGCTACAGACTCAAGAATATTGCAGAAGAATGGGCATGAAGATTGTAAGAGCCCGAGGTCCAGGACATCCACCATGAGATGGTGTCTTAAATGTGACAGGAAGTGGCACCATGAAATCTTAACAATATGGCCACCTAAATTTGAGCTGCTCAGTGACAGTGCCAGTTGGTATATCAGCACGGATGGTAGAAATCTCACAAAGTCCCAAACTTAAACGAAGATTCCTAGGAAATAAGGACTGCTGAGAAAAAGGGAATCATCTTTCTGCAGGGACAAGTCCTAGAATTGGTTATTTAACCCTAAGTGGCCCCCTTAAATAAATAAATACAGGCAACAGTTAATGTTTTCAGGAAGATATATATATGTATATATATATATATATATAGTGAGATATCCACCCTGCCCACACCTGTTGCACAGATTAATATACACACATTTATGAGTGTATAACAGTAATTAAATAAAAAGAAGTTGAATTTGGGAAGGAATGGTGAGAACACAGAAGGAATTTGAAGATGGAGAAGGAGGGTGAATTGATATGATTACATATAGCACTCGTTTATGAATTCTCAACAATTAAATTAAAAATTAACAACAAACATATTTTGTTTTAATAACCTCCTGATAAGGTTTTCAAAAGCATATATTTTTAAGCAATAAAAAGAGGCCATCAATGTGAAGAAAACGAACAGTATCTAGAGGATCTGGAGAGAGGAAATGAAAGTGAGAAATGATGTAAATATATTATAAACTCAAATAAAGAAAATAGGAAACAAATTGAACCAACCTACGAACACAATATATGGACATAGGATAATTTACCAACAAATCAGTTTTATAACTATAAATGTTCTAGACCATCACTCTAACATACTTTATGCATACATTTATCCTGACACCATGAGTCAAGTCCTAATACGTTATAATGCTTGCCCTCCGTCCCCCAGTCCCTAGCATCCTTCCTTCTCCTTACATATGGGATGCCAGCTTCCCGGTTTCTTCTTACTACTTCTTTCACTGCATCTAGTGACTGGTAATTCCAACGACTCAGTTGAAAGCCAAGACTCCAATACGCTGGCATTGCTGGTAGTCCAATGAGCTTCAGGTGAATGAACAGTCAGTTAGTTTCAACAAAGAACAAAGTCTTTAGAAATACTAGTATTAATGTGCTTTTATTCTACTATTGCTTTAATACTCACCGAACTACATGCTATAAATACACAATACCATTTAAATTCTATTTTTTTCCTGGAAAATCTCCCAGAAGTTTCTCATAAAACATTGTTTTATTCTGTCTCACATCCTTTGCATATTGTGTGTTAAACACTCAGAAGAAAAACATTTACAAAGATCTATTTGTCTATCATGTAAAATTAGTGGCAAGAATTAAAGTATAGTAAAAAGAAAGTATAACCGAAATGGAACTTTTTTGGTCATACCTCAATTCCTACTTTTATAAAAATTGTCAGTGACATGCACTTTCATTAACTATTCCTATTCTCCAAAATTATACACTTTCTTTTGCTTTATTCTACCAAACATAATCATGACTAAACAAAGTTTTAATATGTAATGTTTCAAAGAAATATGACTTCTAAGCTTAGCTATTTCATCATAAAAATTAATCTAAATAAAAATCTACACATAGATATATGCAGATTTCATTATACAGGGAAGAAATAAAATTTATCAACTCATGCTGTAAAATTTTGATTCAAGTACATGTAGGTAAGAAGTCTTACATATGCAACAATAAATTTTTAAACAACTTATAAAGCAAATTATTGTAGGAGATGATTGACAAATTCAGTCTGAAACAAACCTCTTGGTATTGTTGAACTACTTCTCCTGGTGTGTCTCCAAGAAATATATAAAAGTCTAATACACCACCAATAACTCTGTAAGTAACTATTGGAGTTGGCTGAATGAAAATCTCTAGAAAATAGACAAAATGTGAAAAATGTTCTTATTGATAAAACAATTATTGACATGCATTTAAGACCATTTTGGTAATGATATCAGCAAACATAATGTTCTTTTATAAGGAGCAGTAAGCTATTGAAAATAGAAGTAACTTTACAGAAAGAAGAAGGTTCTGCTTTTCAGGGTGTGACAGAATACCCAAAACTTTCCTTTCCAGAGTTGACAAGATTCTTCTGGAAGTTGAAGAGGAGGAGAACATAGAGAGTCAGACTCCTAACAGGAACAAATATCTTAGTTATTGCAACTTAAGATTGAAAGATCATATCACTACACATTAGTTTCTAATAAAAATTCTAAAAGTTCTTAACTTAACCTTGTCCAAGTAATTGGCTAGGTAATTATGGAAAACACTTCTCTTGGTGAACAATTATAACTTTTCAACAGTAATAAGTCACTTATTAAGATATTCTGCTCATTCCATTTAGAAAACAAACCAGCTGGGGAACCTGATCAAACTAGACCCTGTGAATGTGGGTAACAGTTATGTGACTTGATCTGTGGAAGGGTGACTCTAGTAGTGGTACCAAGATCTTTCCCAGGGGGCATCAACTGGCTTATTAGAGGCCATTCTCTGTGTTGGGATACCTTGCTCAGTCTTGATACGAGGGGGGGGAGCTTAGTCCTGCCTCAGCTTGGTATGCCAGACTTTGTTGATCCCTCAAGGAAGTCCTTACACTCTATAAGGAGTGGATGGGGCTGGAGGGGGGCTGGGGTTGGTATGTAAAATGAAAAATATTTTAAATAAAACAATTTATTTTAAAAAAGACTCTACATTACATGAAATGAACTTACTCTTTCTATGGCCAAAGGACCTTTCTGGGTTTTTTGTTTGTTTATTTCTTTGTTTTAGTTTCTGTTGTTGTTCTTCTGAGAGTATTGTGCTAAGTATTTTGACAGTGAAGCTGAGGGAAGCATCTGTTTGTGTGAGTGGATTTTAGATTTATTATGAAGGGAAAGAGATTGCCTATATGTCACACCACAATGTATGCTTTCCCAAACAGAAACAGTCACAACGAAAACCTAATTTTACAATCATCCATTAAAATTTCACATGCTGTCATTATTTGTAAAATTGTTTATTTTGAATTCAGATATCTACGATGGGAATAGTACTTGAAATTGTCAAGATAAATATCATGTAAACATTATCAAATAAATTATGCTTACCCATTGCATTGCTGTTCATGAGAAAAACACCATAGGACTTTCCAGAGTTATCTTCAATGCCCATGAAGAACGTCTGATGCCCATAGAGGTTATGATTATTCTGAAAGGTAAAGTACAAATTTCAAATATCCAACTGAATCCAAAGTGAAGACAAAACATACTAAAGTGAACCTTATACACTCATTTAGTATTGTAGTTTACTCTTCTACAGCACTATATTAATTTCTCTCACTATATACACATAATACATAGTAAGATTATAGCATAAAATAGTATAATACACTTCAATTAATAATCTATGTTAGCAAAAGTGAACATTAACATGTACTAATAGATCTCTTGCTTTTCTTTGTTTTATTATGATTAAATATATTGGAATAAGCCATGCTGATATTATGGCACACCTGTCAGGACCCATTTTTTCATAAGGTACACATAAAGATATCTATCTTAGATTCTGCAGTGTGTTTGTCAAGATCAGATGAGAACATGAGATAATGCTGGCAAGTCCTAAAACAGACAAATGGAAAGTTAAACCTTTCTAATTGGTTTTTTACAGAAGCTTAAAGCAACACCTCTATAGAAAGCATGAATAAACCTTCAGACTCATGTTTATTACAAAGCACAATGCTTTAGCACTAAAAACAGATACTAGAATTCATTAGTAGTTTTGTACCAAGTGAAGTTCCTTAAAACAACTATCCTTTACTTATTTTGAAGAAACAGTGTTAGCATTTGTATATAAAGATAACTAAATAATAAGTAAAAATAACTAGATGTTGATCTTTTAGCCTTATACATTCCACATCAGTACAAGAAACAAATACATGCAGAAAAAAGGCACTCTTAAAGTAACAGGTGCTAGAAAGATCTAGAAGCTTAATTCTTTGTGAGAAAGTCTGGGAGAAGTTCATATAACATGGTATATCATATACCTAATATGTGAAGTAAAACCAATCAGAAGTTGCTGTATTTACAAAGAAATTATATCCCTTGCAAAATATTTTGATGTTTTGGGTGATTGTGAGCTATAGATGTTGACAATTCTCCAAAGAATGAATACTAAATATAGGCAGACACTTCTATGGAAAGCCTGGTATTTAGAATTGTTCTGTCTCATTCTCTTTAACTACAAGTGGACAAAAATAGGATAATAAAATACAAAATTAAAATAAAAAACAGTCATTAGCTGAAGATACATGTTCAAGTATTGACAAAAATCACTCAGTGAAGATATTTTTCAAACAGTTTTCATTAAGATAAGCTAGATCTACATATCTTTTGTGCATAAAATTCATATAAATAACTCAAAATGGCTTAAAGTTCTTTATTTTCAAATTTCAATTTGCTTAAACTAGTGAAGAAAAATAAATTAAGAGCTTAGGCACAGAGAAGAACATGCTGGTCAAGTATCTAATGGCACCTTAAATGTAAAATTAAAATCTTCATAGAAAAGAAGCTATGAGAAAAAACAGGGATAGTCTTAGGAGTTAGAGAAAATATTTGACAGCTGTGTTACAGACAGTTTGGTTAATAACTAGATTATATTAGGAACTGTAAGACAATCAAAAAATTTTTGATAATCAACTGAAATAACCAGTCACACAGGTAGCTCTGAGAGGAGAAAAGAGGAAAGATCAATAAATATTTTATATGTTCAAAATCCTTATCCACTAAGAAAATACAAACTCAACCAACACTTAGAATCCGTTTTCATCCAAATAAGACTAGTTATCATCAAGAAAACAAATGAGAGCTGGAGAGTTGTTACAGTGGTTTCAAGTACATGCAACTCTTTCAGAGACCTGAGTTCTGTTTCCCGCACCCACAAGAAATTCCCAAACCATAAGTTACTACAGTTCCAGGGGATCCAAGACCTTCTCTGATCTCTACAGGTCATAGGCATGCACATGGTACATATACATAGGTACAGACAAAATTCACACATGTATGAAAATAATACAAATAGTTTGAGGGGAGTAGAGTTTTCGCGGCAGGGATTTTCTGTAGCTCTGGAACCTGTCTTGGCACTCGCTCTGTAGATAAGGCTGGCCTCAAACTCTCAGAGATGCTCCTGCCTCTGCCTCCTGAGAGTTGGGATTAAAAGCTTGTACCACCACCGGGCAATACTTTATTTAATTAACAAAAAAGAAAACCACCTGCTGAAAACTCAGATGAGGATGTGTGTAAATAGGAAACCTTATTCACTGATGTTGGGAGTGTAAACTGGAAATCAGTATGGGAGTTCCTTTTTGGCTGGGGTTTTTTAAGAATGTTGAAGAATAAACTTGGAGCATTCAGTATTCACTGCATTGCCCTCATGACTGTAAATAAATTAAAAATAAAATTACCATATTATTGATGTAATATGGTCCTTGTTACCATATTACTGACACGTACTCAGAGGGCTCCATATGCCTACAACTTAGATGTGTTCCTATCTAGGTTTACAGCTATGCTATTAACATTAGCAAGAAAATGGACCAGAACAGATGTCCATCAACTAATGAATGAATGACAAAAAATGTGTTAACTCTACATATGAAAATATTATTTGTTTTTAAAAACAATGAAGTTTTGAGGAAAATGAGTGGAGCTGGATAATACTATAAACTAAGTAATCTGGACTCAGAAAGACAAATGCCACATGTTCATATGTTCTTTCTCAGATTTAAGTACTGACTTTAAACACAGATCCTCTCATTTTTTTCTCTTTCCCTCTTCCTGTTACTCATCATGTAAACAGAAAATGAACATCATGAGAAATAGATGTTGAGAAAGGGGAGGAGTAACAGAAAACCTGAGATAAAAAAGTAAAAACGCTGCAAGGGGTGGGGGTACAAGTTTGGAAACAGGAAGATGAGAGGTTTCCAAAGAGGTGGTGGAGGATCAAACAAACAAAAAATGTTTGAAAATGCTATAGTGAAATTGGTAATTACCTTTCCAAATACAATTTTAAAGCAAGTTGAAAACCAGTATAATTCTAAGATAAGTATTTCTGTTATATAAATAGTTTAATCAACAATATCATAAAAATATTGAGAAATGGCATGAATATATCAACTTCTCCAGAGTAATCATATAATGTATAAAGCCAAGATAATATCGTACATCACCAGGAAGTTCATCCCGAGTAAAGATTGGCCATGTTTTCCAGTATAAGTCATGACGAAATCTCTTATGAATGTGTTCCCCAAAGCCATAAATGTATTCACTTGGAAGTTTTGTTGAAATCTGCAAATATTGGTTGGAATACACCAGTGGACCAATACTCGTGTCAAACCTTAATCATAAAAAGAAAAAGAAAACTTTTTTTGTAGATTTGACATAGTCCTTTGTGTTAGTTAAATGGAGACATCATCAAGGATATTTGATATCCAAAATGTCAATCATCAGCTGAAGTTGTAATTGAAAAAAGTACAAGTTGTTCCATAAATAGAACTTGGTTTTAGCATCCACATAACTTCATTTTCATCTATACAGTTTTCCACAGGCTTACTACCTCCTAGTTCCCCTCACAGATGCAGAATATAACTACAACTATCACCTGTGTTACACAGATGTAACTTAAACATAAATTAATAATAGATAAATAAATAAAGTCATATTTTCAAAGACCATAACTATACTCTGCAATTCAGCTATCAATAAATATGTCATGCAAAAATCTTGAAGATATATTCTTCATGACCAACTCATTAGCAAAAGTCTCCTATCTTCCACTACCCAGAAGCAAGATAAGCATTGTGTTACTCAATTCTTATGGTTAGAATTGTCTAGAGTTCACATGTAATTGATTCAGTGAAGTATTTAATTTTCTGCGCTAGACTACTCTGCTCAGAATTAAGTACACTTTAGGAAATAACACAAAGCAAATTATAAAAATGGCCAAATCTATTTAATTAAAGACAATGTACGAGATTGGATTTTCAACAATGTTCCATGTTAACATAAGAGCCTATATCTTCACTTTTCTCGATTACAAATTTTCTCATTTTTAAAACAATTACTTTTGATATTATAATTACTACATCATTGCTCCTTCCTCCCCAAAACATTCCTATATACCATATGCCCCTGTTTACCGTCTTTAAAATCTATGTACATTGTGTGTGTGTGTGTGTGTGTGTGTGTGTGTGTGTGTGTGTGTGTATGCAATGCTCCCTGTATGAAGGCTGAAATTGTTACAGGAAGCTACTGAATTTTTTGTAGCAATTACTCCTTGCCCCAGACAGTGCATTATAAATGAAAGTATTCAGCTTGATCTGTATGTGCAAATGATTTTTTGACATTCCCATGGAAATTCATATCTTGCCAAACAGAAACAGTTAAATTCAAAATGTTCTTTCAGAAAAGAAGCAGCGATGAAGATAGTGAATATAGCAGCTATTTCTCCACGTGACTAATACTAATGATGGGAAACCTTAGCAGCACTTTCCACCACCTCTGCCTTTGGTTAGGATTAATTGATGCTTTCAAATTTCTATTTTGCTGTATTTCTTTAATGGGAATCAAAATTATTTCTTCACCATAACACTTGTAGATCTTTACTTACACTTTTCGGGATACTTTTTGTGAACTGGAACTGACATTAAGATATTCTTACCCTCTGGCAAGAGAATAAGATCGGCCACCAATTTGGATTGATATAAATGTAAAATGAAAGCATCACTTACAGGACTCTGTTGTTGCTTTTCCTGATCACTTTGATGCTGAAAGGTTTCTCTGTGACCTGCACATCATAAAGTGCATTAGCTGCTGGGATCCCAGCAACGTCCTTTACAAACTGATGTGGCACTTCATATCTTTTATTATTTGGATCTGTAATCTGAAAAGATTTTAATACATGAACAGTAAATACAATCTGTGAAATATATATAAATTTATAAGATCTCTACTAATGCCACAATATAAAGTTAACAATTTAGTGATTATGCAAGGATAAACAATACAAATTCTTAAGTAATAATAATATTTAGTTGGTTAGCATGTTTTCTCTATGGTTGAGTAAATATATTTATTGATAATATAAGAAGGATGTTTCCACTAAGTATCATTTAAAACCAGTCTTTTAAGTTTATTATTATAAGTGCTAAAGTATCTATTTTTATAGATATCCCCATGTCTACTGAATATTTTAATTTTTATATTAAATACATTACTAAAAACTTATAAATGAAAAAGAACACACTGAAATTTACCACACCCAAAGTAGATACATCCCAAAGAGTCTCTAGATAGACATTAAGATGAACATTGTGGAGCTTCATGTTGTATTTGCAGTACAGAATATTTTCTATGCATTTATTCACCATCTTTACAGGATTAAACTAGAAAAAAAGCCTATGTCCTCCTTCATAACTCCTGCTTATTACCTCTATTCAGTATCTCCTCCACCCATCATTCTTTTAAATTTTGTGATTACATTTTCTCTAGAATGGAATAACATAAAACACACTCACACATATACATATACATATATAAAATTATCTCTTTATCTGTTGTTTGACAGCTAGTTTTATTCTAGTTATTTGCAATGGTGAATAAAAAGTTTTAAAATTTGATGGACATTGTGGCACATTTCCTTTAATCACAGCACTCAGTAGGCAGAGGCAGGCACATCTCTCAATTGCAGCCTGGTCTATAAAGTGAGTTTCAGAACAACCATGACTGCTTAACAGAGAAACTTTGTCTCAAAAAACACACAATAAAATAATTTTAAATGGTGTTTTTTTGTCATGTATTGTGGTAATACACTACATTTTCAGCATATTCGTTCACGTGGGTTCTATTCTTAGCAGTGGAAAACTGACTTAATGAATATATAATTTAAGTCATTTACTTTTTAATGTATTCCTAAATATTTGTAAAATCATTATTTTCTTCTCCAAATTATATGTGTATGTGTGTACAGATGTGCACAACTAAACCTGATCTACAGGCCAGCAGCCTTACTTTAATCTCAAGAATGATGTTTCATCCATTGTATTTATAGAATATTATTAACTTTTATCAAATCAAGTTTTATATTAACATCCTGGAGAGATCTCTGGGTGGTTAAGAACAATCATTGACCTTGCAGAGGGAGGACCTAGGTTCAATTTCTCTGAACCACATGGTGGTTAACAGATATCTGTAACACAATTTACAGGTTCTGATACCTGTTTTTGGCTTCAGTAGGCATTGGACCTACCCATGTTGCTAAAACATTCACAGAGGCAATGCATTTATACACACAAAATAAACAAATGGTATAAATATTTTAAATCACACTCCTATAGATACAAAAGTTACACATCTTTAATACAAACAGTTATTGGACACCAGTTCTTCTGAAGACAATAACTTAAGTATTTTAAATACAGTATGTAACTTTTTGGATAAATATTTCTCATGATGGACAACACGTGGAAGGAAAAAGAGTGTGATCATCAAATATAATTTATGACAAATTATTTCTTAGAAATATTAAAAACCAAAGACTAGAGAGATGACTCTATATTATCTATTGCAGCTCTTACAGAAAACTTGGATTCAGTTCTCAGCATAAACATGGGATCTCATAACCATGTATAATTTCATTTACATGAAGTCCATCAGCCTCTTCTGGCATCTATGGGTACTGCTCTCATCACACACACACACACACACACACACACACACACACACACACACACACACAGAGAGAGAGAAAGAGAGAGAGAGAGAGAGGAGACAGACAGGCCGACAAAAATTTGCACACAGAAAATAAACAAAAGTTAATCTTTAGAAATGGTAAAAGTCCAACCTTGAACCGCAAACGATTTGGGGTTTGACTCTGAGTTGTGAGGAGGACACTATTAATGTCTTCTCCAAATAGAGTAGGAGAAGGGATCCTGTTCAATTTGGCTTCAAGTCCTTAAACAAAGACAGGAAAGAAGCACATAAAATTAAGATAAATTTTGAATACTAACAATTACTAAGAATTCATTTTATATTAATAATTTTCTTGTGATATCACAAATGACTGTTTCTTTTTATATTTATATTGCATGATGAAACCATGAAAAGTGCGTCAACATAGTATTTAAAAATTTTGCTGTATGTACTTATGGGATTCTATCAAAGATACTAATTTCAAAGAAAACCTTAAAATAGACTCTACACTTAGAACATATACTGAACTATTGTTACAGCAACTCTCCTTACCAGTATCTTTTGGAGTTACTGCCTCAGCATTATAGCCATGGTTATTTACAAAGAAGCACCAAGGAATGATCGAGTTGTTCCATGGGCGCCAGCAACAGCCACGCTCTTCACATTTTTCCTGGTAAATATTTTTAATGAATAACATAATTGGCACTGGAATCAGACGTACTAGTATCTATTTTATTTAACTGTTATCACTCTAAGCATGCACATTTTAAAATATTTTTCCCTCTCAATAGTTACATTTTTTTCCTTTAAGATACTAACGAAGATGAATTTGAATTCTTATGTTGTGTTCATTAAACATCAAAGGCAGGTCAAGTTATATCAAAGAAACTCTAGATTAAATTTAAGCCTGTATAACTTATAGCAGTGACTGGGGTCTAAAAGGAAGACCCTGTCCATGCTAGATAACTACTCCACCACTTTATCATAGTCTCAGCCCAATGTTTTATAGCAAGTTTTCAACCAATTATTAGCTAAACTTCACAGCAGTTGGGTTATTTAAACAGTCACAACAAATTACTGTAATTTCATAAACATTTCAAAATGTTGGCTTACAGTTATTGTATCAACTACATGAAAAAAATCAAACAAAGTAGAAAAAGCCTTCAATGCATGCATACTCAAAATGTTGAATAGCATGGTGATGCCTAATGGAATATCCATATAATAAATTTCTCAATTATGACACAGTTTTGCAATTTGAATACTGGTACAATACTTTTATAGCTGTTTTTGTGAAAAGTGTTTCAAGTTGTGTGTATTAGTCATCTGAAATTACACATTTTTTCTTTATTTTTACAACACTTTAAAAGGACTTCATGTACGGAAACATGCACATATATACATTACACACCAGAATGCAAAAAGATCAGTTGACACCTCTCAATACTTCAAGCGTGTAAAGCCTTTTTTGGACAATTTCGTCTCTAATTAAGTAGCCTATCAAAAGATTCCCCAAAATACAAAGATATACTGTAAAATAATTAGAACAATGGGCATTATATCAGTCTTTCTAAGATGTTTTGTTTTAACTTAGTTAAAACACAAAAGTAGAACCAGTTATAGATGTTGTAATCTGAAAACTTGTGAAGTTGTGTTTATAAAACAAAAACCAAGGACATAGTTAGTACATTTTGATAAGCTAAAAAGTCAGTAGAGTGAAATTATAACAAATTTATCATAATATACTCTATTAGCAGTTTCCTTTGGCTGCCATAAAAACCATGAGATAAAAGGTGGGTTAAAGCAAAGAAAATGTATAAATTTTCTCTCAGGGCACTGCTGGTTGGACATCCTGACTCTGGGGGCATGGAGGAGAATCCTCCTTTTACCATGATTTACAGGGTCTCTTGGAAGAGCTGCCATCCCTTGCACTAATGTTCATTCAATTTTATTCTGTCCATCACTCTGCATAGATTCGCCATACAAAGTCATGTATGTTGAAACAAATATTCAAAAAACCCTTCTGCTAAATAAGATTCTGTTCAGCCGGGTGTTGGTGGTGCATGCCTATAATCCCAGCACTCGGGAGACAGAGGCAAGGGAATCTCTGTGAGTTCGAGGCCAGCCTGGTCTACAGCGTGAGCTCCACAACAGTCTCCAAAACAATACAGAGAAACCCTGTCTTGAAAAAACAAAAAATAAATAAAAAGTATGATTCTGTTTTGGGACTCTTCGGATTGACATAAATACTTAGCAGGCATAATGTACTCATGACAAACATATATGATAGTATTAGTTTGAAAATAACATGAATTTAAACTAAATTTATTTAATTTTTCATTTGTGGAATTTAATTTTTCGTTTGTTTAGCTGCTCTTTCTCTTATTTGAAACTTTTAATTCTTTTATTTACTTCTCTAATTTCAGGGTTCTTTCTGATTTTATTGAAAGACAGAAGATTAAGAAACATTAAAATTCTATTAGTAGTCATAATATCAATAAACTCCCATAAATAACATTGCACAAATTTCTCAATTTTTATTTGTGTGGCATGACTACATGTATCTACTATAATCAGAATTCTATTTTATATATGTAATACTAAGTTGTGTCAGTGGTATAAATAAAATTATTCTCTGAAATTAAAGAGTTGTAGGAAGGCCTTTCCTCCTCGTCCCATATTACTTTATTTGGCAAAAGAGTCCTCAGGAAGAATAGAGGCTAAGTCTCATTCAAGCTTATTGAAGCTCATATAAAATAAGTGTTTTCCTTCTGGTGTGCATCCTTAAGAAATGTTCTGTGAGGGTGGCAAAAAGCACTATCTACAATAAGAGTAGCAAGTCATCTTAGATACACTCAGAGAAGCAGATGCTTAACTCCTGATGTATGAAGAGTCCTTGTTTAGCAGACAGAGACCATTATAGGAAAGAAACATTTGTCAAAATAGAGACCAAATAATGGTGTGTTGCCTAGCTCCAACTGATGTATGTACAGCCGCACCCTCTCTACCTAAGGCTCAAGAAGAACAGGGTCTTTGTTGTAGCACATGTCTACTAAATATAACAGGGAAGATGAACCCATGAAATATGAACAATATAGTTATCCACATGAGAGCTTCACAATAATGTAAGTAGTGGGTATGACATTGAAGATGGGGAAATCTCACAAGGTCCCACTCCTAGATTAAGAGATTAAGGTTAGGGTTAAGGTTAGGGTTAGGGTAAGGGTTAGGGTTAGGGTTAGGGTCAGGGTCAGGGTTAGAAAGAGAGCCAGCATCCCTAAAGGATAAGGTCCCCCATTGGTTATCCAATAACAAGCAGTCGGCTCTGGAAACATAAACCAACAACTCTAAATGGATTCTAAATGTTGTGTTTATTCAATTACATTTTATGTGTAATACTAATTAAATCAATACTGCATCCATGTGAACGAGGTGGAGGGATGGATTCTGTTGGAAGAGAAACGTGGGGTGGGGCTATATAGATAAGCCCATATTCTTTAGAATAATTTCTGAGGCCTCACTACACATTAGGAAAAATGGCTACTTTGTTGTTCACAACTTGTACACACTTGAAGAATTCTTCTGATACATTCGCTTAGCCTTGATAAATTCTGAATTTGCAGTTATGTCTAAACTATTCTTTGCGTGATAGTTCATTTAACAACAGATTTTCATTTATACTATTATGAACAAGTTTAATATTTCTGGGTGTTTTTTCTTTTTATCTAAATGTGAAAAAATTCCCTTTCTGTTGCTGTCTCCTTCTACCGTGACTTCATTTTCTGTTCCTTGAATCCATCTCAGACCTTACAAAACTTTGTGAGCACTCTACAAGCTGAGGTGCATTGGACTTGCACTCTTGGTGAATTTGCTCAGGCTAGCCTTAGACTTATGATCATCTCACCTTAGCTTCTCCGGTAGCTGGAATCACAGACATGAAACACATCAATAAACTCATATTGTGTTCTTGAATGACAAATGCAGATATATATGCTCAAGTAGAGTTTGCTTACTTCATGAGCTTATGTGGATAACTAAGATTATTGCTATTAATTTATTGATAAGCACATGGAAATATTTTTGGGGAACTTAATGTTTTCAGATGGCATCAAAGTTAAATCACTGTGTTTTTATATGTTCTTTATATTCTTCCTAAAAAGATTCAGTGATAATCTTCCATCATTTCTTGAAAAGAATTGTAGTCAGAGTATCAGCTTTCCTCCATCTGTAACAGCAATAACTGATCTATTTCAGTGCTTCATCAATGAGTAATAGGAGTTATTACT
Source organism: Mesocricetus auratus (assembly GCF_017639785.1). Taxonomy (NCBI): domain Eukaryota; kingdom Metazoa; phylum Chordata; class Mammalia; order Rodentia; family Cricetidae; genus Mesocricetus; species Mesocricetus auratus. The sequence continues at coordinate 81,578,674 of NW_024429193.1, read as the reverse complement.
AAATTTACTATTATAATGAATGCTCCATTTATTTGTATAGTTTCTCATAAATTAATAAGAAAATCCTGTGTGAATTATAATGCATAAAAAGTCTGATGAGGAATATTGAATTAAGATTCAATCGGTATTCATAGAATTTGTCAAATATGGACATAAAAGGCATGTGCTTACTGACATTTAATTACACCAGATTTTAAATTAAAAAGTCTGAGTCAATATATGGCTACATGAATCCAAACACCTTCTCTACTAATTGTAATACAATGAAATACAAATATATTGAAAAATTAGTTGTATTTAATTTTCTAGAAATTCTTCTTAATGCTGCCACTACAAATAATGTGATTTAAACTATGTTCAAGTGTTACTAAAGAGCCCTGTGCTATCACAGATTATGTATTAAGAAGTGGGAATAGCAATGAAAATTTCATAAAAGTTTATAATATCAATATCAATAATAGTTTAGGAAGTATGAATGGTTATTAATCTCTAATTTGAAAAGACAAAGGAGTCAAAAGCAGGTTCTATAACATCAATTCTGTTATGTGTATATCCAGAGAAATAATGGGGACATGAGTAAGGTTTATAATATGTAGTTATATTGAGCAATTATCTTTATGTAATGACGTATATATTCTAAAAGTCATCCAGAGCTTTCTTAGCAGACCTGTGTTGGAGTTTCTTCTGGGATGCAGTTTATCCTCTCATTGATAGGATCATCTGGCTCAGTGGGACACTTTCCAGGACTAGAACTTTGAATTTCTGGAAGAAGGAAATATTAAAAGTTATTTTTGCATATTTTCAAGAATTTAATACTTTGTTCACCAAGTAGGTTCATTTTATGTGTAATTAAAATGAAATCAATTTCTGATTCTAGAAGACCTAAAAATTCAAGCCTTGGACAGTAAAACAGAAAGTTTAAATAATATTTCAAATTCATATGTATAGTCTAATTTCTACTAGAGATGAATATTGCCTTTATAGATATGTCAACAATAGGGAGAAGGTATGATAATCACTGATGTAGGATCTGTCACTAGTGTTTGACTCAGGTATTATGTACAGCATCCATTTCTGTTCTTACTTGCTTAATAGAAAATGATAGTGGAAGAGAGACAATTGCATATTATTGTCAATATGCAGCAACTCTGATTAGAATAGGAAAAGTTCATTAGAAACAGGAAGTCTTATGTCACGTATTTTGTACTTTGTCATGGACTCTGTATTCCATCAGCCATAGCAAGACAAAGACAATGTTGCCTATGCCATCCATGTACTGTTCAGATTTCTGAAAACCTTAAGGAATAATCTAGGCATCCTCCAAACTGAGGGATGAGCCGGGCATCGAAAGAGATCCCGCTGGCAAGTTATTCCACCTGTTGAATGATTTGCCCCTTTACTTCATTTCTACTTCTTAAATAATTTATTCTGGGAAACCCACTAATGTCAAAGTGCCCAGATTCGTTAATTATAGAGGTTTCCTTTGGAAATATCAGACTCCAGCGGTCAGAAAATGCTCTAGCAGTTTTGGAACTTATACTGAGTTCTTGATATTTCATGTGACTTTTGATAAATTCTTTAAAAACTATTTTGATCGCATTTATTTGTTCATTGATTGAGTCACAGTATTGCTTTGGTGCTGTTACATGGTTATAAAAGCAATAGGGTAACTTGCAACTTGTGAAAGTTGGTTCATTACATTGGCCTCTCAGGCACCAATAGAGTTTTGGGAGGTTTATTTGGCGGGACATAACTTCATTTTATTTTTTCCTGTTTTTTGTAATGTTTTTATTTAAATTAGAAACATAAATGCTTCATATGTCAGTCCTAGCTCCTTCTCCCACCTCTCCTCCCTTGTCTCTCCACCAGCCCCCCAAGGCCCCACCCAATCCCCACATCATTCCCTAGGGAGGGTGAGGCCCTCCTTGGGGGGATCTCTAAAGTCTGTCATTTCATCCAGGGCAGGACCTAGGCCATCCCCCATGTGTCCAGGCATTCCTCTATGTGGAATGGGCTCCCAAACATCATTCATAAACCATGGTAAACACTGATCTACTACCCAAGGCCCCGGTGATTTCTGGGGCCTCCTCCCTGAGACTATTTTTGTTTCCTTCTTACACAAAACCATCCATAAAACAACAGAATACGGCAAGGAAAAGACTGGAAATTTGTTCAATGCACATGTTCACAAGGCTGTTTCACTTTTTCTTTTTTCTCCCAACCCTTGCTCCAAAGGCCGAGCACCTGTTCGTGTTGCTTCATATCCAGCACTTAACTCTTTATGCCCTAGCCAGAGGCCTTATTGGTGGCTTGTGTCACATCTTTTTTTGTTTGTTTTTTTCTTTTTGAAACAGGGTCCCACTATGCAAATCCTAGCTCTCCTGAAGCATGTTGGGTAGACCATCCTTGCCTTGAATTCACAGGGATACACCTGTCTCTGCCTCCAGATTTCTGGGATTAAAGTTGTGCACCACCCCAGGCTTGGCAATTTTGCAATGCCTGCCCCTTGCCTACCAAGGCATAAGGAAGGAAAGCAGACTGAGCCGTTCCTTTCTGACGGGTGAGGATCTCACAGATGAACTGTACCAGCAGCTTTTCTGCATATTCCGTGCTGTAAGAACAGAACTCAAAGCACTTCCAAGGCTCAACATTGCACACAGCACTAGAGGCCAATGGTATAGGTGTGGCCAGTGGGTCGTGAATAGAAGAACAAACTGGTGCAGTAACCACCACACCTCCTTAGAATTGCTGCATGTCCAGAAACGCACATAGATGCTCTAGTTTGTAATACACAGCTACTGTTACTTTCCCATAACTTCACTCTACTGCATAAAATAGATACTATTGCTTACCTTCCACAGCAGGTACCTTTGTTGCTAAAACAACAACTAGAGCAATAGCTATTATTGTTACTATGATAAAGAGGACAATCAGAGAGATTTCTAATCCACTGAATTTCTTCTTTGCCATCTGAAGAAAGAAAAGAATTTGTGCTTAAATGTAATTTTTTCAGCAAGCCACAAAATTAATTACAAATATGTGCAGATTAATTTCTAAGGCAGCAGACTTGTGGGCAATTGTATATGTAACAAAAATGGAAAACAAAGAAACGATGAATTTGAAAGAGAGTAAAGGGAAGAGTTTTCTTTGGTCAGAGGAAAGGCCAGAGAGATGTAATGGAATTACATTGTAATCTTAAAAAAGTTGAGGAGATATATTTTTAAAAGTCTAATATAATACAACAAAAAAGAAGTGAAAATGTGTAGCATCATGACACCAACCTTCCTTCATATAGAAAACATATACAAAAATCACATTAAATGTAAGTATTCAAAAAATAAGGCCTAAAATTATCAACTTTGTGAGTAAAATTTACAACAATTTTTAGATCATGCCAATTTTGAGCAAAACTTCATAAGTTATAACTAATAACCAATTTTACAAGAATGACACCTTATTAGATAGCAGTTTGATTAATGTTATTTTATAGTTCTGTTAGCAATAATTAAATATGTAATAAATACAGAATATATTCTGCATATGCAGATATTATTTTAAAAATACATTCACAATACTTGAAGCTTTATAATATTTTTATGATCTAATCCATTTTCTGTTTTAAAAATATTTAAACAATACCAAGATTCCACCTATATTTAAACAAAAACATATGACAAGCTAGAAAAAATGCTTATATCTTATAAAATTTGAATTGTTCATCTACTTAGAATGATACATCTACTAACTGACTATTAAAAATGTGCAAGTAGAAATATTTCTAACACAATTAAATAAAAAGTGTATTTGCTTTAAAACATGAGCATATAGACATAGTGGGACCTGGAGACTTACCTTAGCTCATAGCCTGTTCTATTTGCTGTGTTGTGTTGGAGTAGGACAAGGCTGTTAAAGTAATGATCAGAGAAAATTGCTCAGGTATATATTGACTACTCATAAAGTTTTATTGCAGTTTCATAGGCTTATCAACATTTAATGTTCTTCTGTTCAACATTAAATTGCCAAAGCCTTACCCCTGAAAGTAGTTTACATAAATATACCCCTCTGCCATGCCAAGTTAATTAATAACCATATTTTTCATGTACCCTTTGATGTCTAGATATTAGGAAATTATGAAGCAACATATAATCACTTTTTGAAGTTGACTTTCCTATTTTAAGAGTCTGTTTTTATTTCAATATTTGGATATGTTTTTAAGAATTTTAATTCATTTTATGAACTTTAAAGGCATTTGAACAATATAGATTATAAAATGTTTGCAAGGATCAACACTTAGCATTTTTTGCTGTGATAAATCAAAGGTTGGAGCTGATATCTTACATCACAGGTCTTCAAATGACCTGAGAAGAGTCATAGAACCACTGAACATGATATCAGAACCTCTCCTAAGTTTCTTCCATTGTCTGCCATACATGGCACATAAGCTGTTTTTTTACATACTGTTTGATTTTGTTCACTCTCATGCTTGCGTTTCACTGTATAATATATTAATTAAAATCAAATTAATCCAAGTAAAATAATAAAAAGATAATTGTTGGGCCCCAGTCTCCACGGGGTCTGCGTGAGTTGTTTCTCAGTCAATTACCAGAGGTGCATTCTGTTTTCTAGTTTTACAGCCCCTGCCTTGCCCCATGGGCATCAACCTATACCTGGGGTTTTTCCACTGTTCTGTAAGTCTGTATATAAGGCTGTTCCCCCCTTGCAATAAACGGCACACATGCATTCTCTTAGCAGAAACGGCTGGACATCTTGTCTTTCATTTAAATATCCAGGCTTTCACCTGATACGTTAGATTTGCTTGTGGCACAGGCACCACAGATAATAATTCATTAAAAAATAATGATTATATAAGAGTTAATCATATATATTACTAACCTTAAGGCTGCAGAACTGAGGAAATTCATGAGAAGAAAACATATATATAGGGCCTAAGCAACATATATTTATTTTTATGTATGAAACATTTTTTACAGAAACACAATGTAAATATTTCTCAGTTAATACTGAAAATTTTACAGAACTAATAATGTTGCTGGTTGAAGATATCATTACTATGTTTTTTCTCCATATTATTTTTAACTTAAATTAGAAACAATCTTGTTTTACAAATCAATCCCAGTTTCTTCTCCCTCCCATCCTCCCATGCCCACAACCAACCAACCATACTACCCCTGTTCTGTCCCAAGGGAGGGTGAGGCTTCCATGTGGTATCTTCAAAGTCTGTCACATCATTTTGGGGCAGAGCCTAGCCCCTCCCTACCATGTGTCTAGGCTGACAGTATCCTTCTATGGGGAATGGGCTCCGAAAGTCTATTTGTTCACTAGGGATAAATACTGTTCCACTACTAGAGGCCCCATAGACTTTCCAGGCCTCCTAACTGACACTCACAATCAGGGGTTCTGGATCAGTCCTATGCTGGTTTCCCAGCTGTCAGTCTGGGCACCATGAGTTCCCTCTTGTTCAAGTCAAATGTTTCTGAGGGATTCCATATCCCAGTCCTGACACCTTTGTTCATCACTCCCCCTTCTCTAAAACTGAATTCCAGGAATTTGTCTCAGTGCTTAGCTGTGGGTGTTTGCTTCCACTTCAGTCAGCTACTGGATGAGGGCTCTTGGATGTCATATAAGGTATAAAATGAAATCTAGAACTAGGGAAATGTCCAGAAATATACAAGGATGACCCCAACTAAGAATCTAAGGAATAGTGGAGAGGCTACCTTAAACGCCCTTTCCCTATAATGACATTGATGACTAACATATTCCTGTGGTTTTTGAGAGCATAGAACATGACACAAGAGATCTATGCTGCCCACAAATTCCATGACTAAATTTATTGAAGAACACATTTCTTACCTTAAAAGATGTAAAGAAACTGCTAACATTATGCTCAATAAGAGAATAAAATATTTTGTCATGGACTCCTACTACTGTTTCACCTTTATTGTCACAGGGTAGTCTACTTTGACTCTTACATAGAACTGGAATTCTGCAAACAGTTTTAACTTCATTTTCAATGGAGTAATATTAAAATAACATGACCACAAAGACAGAGCAGCACAGTTTCAAGGCAGATTATAAACATTAGCATAAACAATAAAAGGCCAGCATGACCAAATCATTACAAGACCCTGGGGAGAGATGAAAACCTTCTAGTTACAAGGAAATAAGATGATATTGCCCTGGACTGGCCTCCATGAGCAGAAAAACAAGTTCATTATAACGGAATTTTAAGACTATTATTTTGAACATATAGACTGTGTTAATATGTGTGGAAAATCCCATCAACCGTCTCCAAATTGCCAAGGGAAAAATATGAATGTAACCAATGTATGTAAGACTGATACATGTTAGTCATTTAAGTTCCAAGGTAACAATGACCATTTGGAGACTGAAACTAGAACATAAAACTAAAACATTTTACAAGAACAAGTCATATATTTTGCAATTCATATACTTATAACTTGTTCTTATAAAAGCACTTTACAAGAACCAAAGCCTCGTACCTGGGTAGAAGTATTTTCCAACTGTAAGAAGATATTCTATTCAGAAGACTTAAAAAAAAGGCTGAAGAAAGAGCCAAATAAAGGAATAGCAAGTTGCTCGCCCTACAAAGTAAGATAAATATTTTCAAATTATTAAAATAAAATTCCATTTCTACTATTTCTGTATCTTGGGTATAAGTGTTTTATTGTAGATGTACTGATTTGGACTATGTACTCCATTGTCACTTATTTTCTGTAGTTGAGTTAGGTGAGGAACTTCGTAATTGTCTTGTTGAAATCTGTGTGAACCTAATCTGTGTGTATAAAAATAAAATTTTATAATTCAGTTATTATATATATTGTTTTAAGAAAATGACAGGCATAGGTTCTTTTCTGGGGTCTATAAGCTTTTTACTAAGGGGACATTGGCTGTGTTTTTTGTGTGAGACATATATTCCATCTTACTGAATTGACCTTAAGTCCAATTAGACAGCTATTGGCTATTCCCTAAAAAAAATGCCATTATTTAATTGGGACAACCATTGTCATAGTCCCTAAAATTTTCATCTGTTTTTCTCCCTTGGCAACTTGCATAACACCTTCCAACGATATCAAAGCCTGTACTCAGAAAGGAAACTACCAGGTCATTTCCAGATAAATCTCTTCAACAAACGTGTACAAAGTTGTGGCTTCTTCAAAAGAGACTTAAAATCAAATTATAGAAATAAACACAGGTCAATGCAAATGATCTAAATTGTTTTGGGAGTCTCTTTGATACTACTCTAAGAATGCAAATGTAGGTTTTGCATGACAGAGAGGTACTGGTGATTTGTTATATAGGCTATGGTTCTTGTGGAGACAATTCCTTCCATATCTCTTAACTTCATTTAAACTACATCTGTATCTATCTAAATTTCTATCAATATATCATCTTTCTATCTTCTATCTATAATTACATATATATATATCAATATATTTTGCCATTCTAACCATAAGTTTACAGATTTAAGGATTTTATTTTTATTCACAGCTATATAGGATTATGTTTTATATATGTGCATCATTTTCATTATCCATTCTTTTTTTCTTCTTTTCTTTAAATTAGAAACAAGCTTGTTTTACATGTCAATACCAGTTCTTTCTCCCATCTTCCCCTGCCTCCCCCTACAAGCCACCATTCCATCCCCCTTGCTGTGCCCCAGGGAGGGTGAGGCCTTCCATGGGGGAATCTTCAAAGTCTGGTTATAGAACTTAGAGCAGGGTCTAGGCCCTCCCCCATGTTTCTAGACTGAGAGAGTATCCCTCTGTGTGGAATGGACTCCCAAAATCCATTTGTATACTAGGGATGAATACTGATCTACTGCCAGAAGCCCCACAGATTTCCCAGGCCTCCTTACTGACACCCAAGTTCAGGGCATCTGGTTTGGTCTTTTGATGGTTTCCAAGCTGCAAGTCTGGGATCCATGAGCTCCTCCTTGTTTCTGAGGGTCTCTCCAGCCTGTTCTTGATGACTTTGCTCATCACTCCTCCCTGTGTGCAATTGAATTCAAGGAGTTCAGCTCAGTGTTTAGCTGTGGGTGTCTCCTTCTGCTTCTATCAGCAACTGGATGAAATCTCTAGCATGGCATGTAAGGTAGTCATCAATCTCATTATAGAGGAAAGGTATTTAAGGCAGTCTCTCTACTATTGCTTAGATTGTTAGTTGGGGTCATCCTTGTAGATCTCTGGACACTTCCCTGGTACCAGATTTCTCTTTAAACCTGTAATGACTCCCTCTATTATGGTATCTCTTTTCTTATACTATCACCTATCCATTCTTAAAAGACAATTTGGGTTGTTTCCATTTTCTGTTATGAGCAGAGCAAGTGAACACAGATGAGCAAGCATCTCTTTAGTAAATAGAATCTTTTGGATGTAGGGCAGTCAGAGGTATAGATAGCTTGGTCAAATGGCAGAAATTTTATAAGAACCAGATGTAGATTTGCTGTTATATGATGTTTCCTGTGCATGACAGTGAAGTTGTGTTCATTAAGTCTCAACAATGAGGTTTCCTAAAGAAGGAATGTCAGTTCCAGGTAACATGTCAACATGGCCGTGGAAGCAGTCACAGGACCCCATCCCTAGATAAAGCACTATAGGAAGCAACTGCTGTTCAGGAAGAGTCTCTAATGAACTCTGATAAGTTATCCAAGCCCACATGGTGAGATGGCAGCCCTAATCCCAAGTACACAGTCCTGTTCCCATGTACACAGCCCTAATCCCATGTACACAGCACTGATCTTATGTGCATAGCCCTGATCCCATGTGCGCAGCCCTGATCCATGTGCACAGCCTTGATCCTATGTACACAGTCCTGTTCCCATGTGCACAGCCCTGATTCCATGTACACAGCCCTGATCTTATGTATACAGCCCTGTTCTCATGTACACAGCACTGATCCCGTGTGCATAGCCCTAATCTCATCTGCACAGCCCTGATCCTATGTACACAGCCCTGATATTATGTACACAGCCCTGATATTATGTACACAGCCCTAGTCTCATGTACACAGCACTGATCCCATGTGCACAGCCCTAGTCTCATGTGCACAGCAGCAACAGTAGATAAACTCAGTGAGATACATGTGTTCATGCTATATACATATAAAATTACAGTATTATTAACACTAAAGCAAACATCAAGAGGAGAGAAAGTTTTGGGAAACAGGTGAGAAGTTGAAGGTGAAGAGTGGAGAAACAAAGTAAACATAGTATTCATCTATAAAATAAAATATCTATTGAAAATTCTAGAAAAGATATACATAAGAAGTGAATTTGTATCAAAATTTTCATAGTATCTTGATTCAAACTTTCCTTAAAATTTTAACAATTCAGTTGCCAATATTGCATATACATAAAATGGCAAATTACTCAGCCACAGAAATTACGAACTACTGATCTATGTAAATAACATGAATTACTTCTAAATTTCAGTTTAAACTTTTTGCATCAACTTTAATTCTCTTAGGGTATAAGGAAAAAGCAATTCATTTTCAGTTTGCATGAAACTGTCAATTTTAATTATTCCCTTTTCATATTTTCTATTGTATACTAATACATCTTAAGTAGAAGCTTTTGCCTTTTCCAATTATACTGAGTTGAACCAGATTTAGAAACATGAAAGTCTTGATCTTTCTCATATGTGGAAACTAATTTTAAAGTTTGCGTGTACTTAAATAAGGCCATGTAAGAGTGCACGAGTCCCTGATATTAGATAATACTGGAGCTGGTGGTGTGGAGGTGGGGGAGGGGATGGAGAATTACAGATGTTGACAAAGAGAGAGAGGCCAAAGGACACAAATGAGGTATAGGAAACTACTAAAGTGTGGGGTGATAGAAAAGGGGAAGGGAGGTGAGTGGAGATAAACAGAAACCACATAATGTCTGTTTCGCAAGTATCATTATGAAATCTAATATTTGCATGCTAATAAAAGTTTATTTTTAAAGTCAACTAAATCTTTATGAACATACATATGGTTACATTTTCATACATTCTCTTCAGCTATTCCCTTTTGACTGATAGTACGAGTTAGCGTTTCCCTTGAGCACTTTATTTTATTCTTTTCTTTCTTTGTCATTGTTTTATTTATCTTCTCACTCTCCTCTAACAATAGCCTTAAGTAATCTATTTAGAAATTACTGAGATGGTTAGTTCAGATAACACCATGATAGTTATACAAGTACAAAATAAAGTAAATTATGTGCAGTAGTCAAAAAAGCATCTAACACAAATTATGTTGTAATTTCATACAAATGTTAATTCCTAAAATTTATTTTTAACTTTGATATGTGCATTTGGGGGGATTGGGAGTTGTCCACAGAGTCACTGACTCCCCTGGTGCTGGAGGCAGTTTGGGGTTGCTTAATTTTGGTGCTGGGAACTGAACCCGGTTCCTATCGCAAGAGTGTCCTAGTTTTCTTGTTTTTCTGTGATAAAACACTGGCCAAAGGCAAACTTGGACAGAGAAGGTTTATCTTGCTTTTAATTTACAGTCCATCACTGAAGGAAACCAAGGCAAAAGAGGACCCTGGAGGCAGAAACTCAAGGAAAACCAGTAATGCTGCTTACTTAGTTTGTTTCCCTGGATTGCTAAGGTACTTTATTAATTCAGGAGAAACACATCTTTACCTAGGGATAACATTGTTCACATTGGTCTGGGTCCTTCAGAATCTGTAATCAAAGAAGAAGGTGACCTAAAGTGATGTCCACAGGCTAATCTTATATGGCTAGCTCCTTAATTGTGGTGCCAGCTTCCAAAATGACTAGTTTGTGCGCAGTTCTCAAAACTAACCATTATCATGAGAACCTGATGACCATCTATCCAGCCACAAAGTTTTAGTCATTGAAATACAAACTGTACAAAAATGATAAAACTGTGAAATAAAATAACTCATATTGAGTAGATTAGAAAATAGGCAGAAGATTTTTTAAACACTAGAGTGAAATTAAATAAACAGTGAGTGACACTATAATCAAAACTGATTTATGCTAAAATGTTCTTTTTATAGATTGATGTGCTTAGACATATTAATTAGCATTTTGGGATTTGAATTTTATGGTAGCTAAACTATGTATATTAAATATGCACATTGGAGTAGTATTTACAAAATCTTTATAGGAATATGTTGACTTTTTTAATGTTGCAGAAAGATTAAGTGACCAAACTTCAACATTCACAGCAATAATAAGAGAAATAGTTAAAAACACTGAATTATCAGCAAGTTCCTATTTCTTTCAAAGACTTACACAAAAATATACCCAGAAATAAAATGAAAGTAACCATCTTGGGAGTGGAACAAAGTTGACTGGAGACTCTAGGATTTGAAGAACTTGAGCTTTAATTACAGAAGCCAGAAGCAAAAGTGGATTTCAAAGTGAAAAGGGAGAGACACTGATTCTTCATGGAGACATGTCAGAAACATCACAAATGAGGAAATGAAAGAAAACAGGAGGAGGGGAAACAGAAGGCTGGAGGAGTAAAAGAGGAAGGAGAAAAGTATAAAGATGAGAGGGAGAAGAAGGGAGGAGAGAGAGAGGAAGAAGAGGGCAGAAAGAGGAGGAGGAGGAGAAGGAAAGGAGGAGGAGAAGGAGGAGGAGAAGGAGGAGGAGAGGAGGAAGGTCCTGAGGACAAAGAGCAGATGTACACATCAGGAGCAGAACTGGAAATGAAAGCAGAGTCCACAGTGACAGACGGTGAGCCTGGAGTTCAGGAGGGGGACGACATGGTGTTGAGGAAGCCAGTGGACAAACACGAAAAAGAAGGAGACTAGGAAGAACAGGGCAAGGGGGCGTATTGGAAAAGGAGGAAAAAGAATAAAAGCTGAGGACAAGAGGAAGACATCATCATCACTAGGGAGATGAAAACTTTGCATGTTGTGAAAGGTTCTTCAAAAAATAGAACACTTGAAGGGAACGAATATTTCCAGGATTATTTGTCAGCAACACATTGGATAGATGACTGTAGAGCTCAATCTCAATACCTATTTTCCTAAGCTCTATAGCTATGTTGACATTTTCTATTCAAATTGTGTCAAAATCTCTTCATTTAATACTGCTGCTATATTTGTAAGTTCAAGACTAAAATGTCTTCATAGTTTGATCATTTGGTTTACTTGCCCTCCCCTAAAGTAATTCCACCTACTTCTACCAAAAAAATTATTCTGCTAGTTACAGCCATGCCATTTTATTTCAATGTCACTTATTACCAGAAATGCAAAATAGATCTTTTATTCCTATTTCTAAGTTTTAATTTTTATTGAAAATCTATTTTTATACAATTTTATACAGAATTGTTCATGGCTTCTACTCCCTCATTCCCTCCCAAATCCTTCCCACCAAATCATCCACACATCCTTTCCTTCTCCCTCTCCCTCCCCCCTCTCAAAACAAGTAGAAAAAACACACAAAATGACAAAAACACAAAAATAACAAGACACAAAGAAAAAAATACAGCCACTGTATTATGAAATAAAACCTTCAACAAAGCACCATTAAAAAATCCCAGATACTTGGATCCCCATTTTGTTTTTTGTATGTTTTGTTGTTTTCTATTTATTTTAATTTAAATCAGAAGCAATCTTATTTTACATATAAATCCCATTTCCCTCTCCCTCTCCCTCTCATCCTCCCATCCCCCTCTACAACCCTCCCATCCCAACCTCCATTCAATCCTCAGGGAGAGTAAGGCCTTCCATGGAGGATCAACAAAGTCTGTCACATCATTTGGGACAATCACATTTTGTATTAAATCTCATTGTCAAAGCAATCTGTTTCCATTCCGCCTCACCCTGCTCAGCTTTCATAATCGCTCATCTATGTTTACTTGGTCCAACATATAATTTGTGTTTTCTTTTTTTTAACATTTTTAAAAATTTTAAATAGCTTGTTTTACATGTCAAATCCCAGTTCCCTCTCCCTCCCCTCCTCCCGCACCACCCCACCATCCCCCCTCCATCCTCCCACCCTATTGCCAATTCCTTCCACATAGGGGATATCTAGGGTCTATCATTTCATTCAGGGTAGGGTCCAGGCACTTCCCTAAGAGTCCAGGCAGAGAGAGCAACCCTCTTTGGGTTATGGACACACAATGTCTGTTAGTATTCGAGGGATAAACACTGATCCACTGCTCAGGACCCCATAGGTAGCCCAGGCCTCCTCATTGACTCTCACATTCAGGGGGTCTGGATCAGTCCCATGCTGGCCTCCCAGCTGTCATTCTGGGGTCCAAGAGCTCTCCCCCTGTTCAGATCAGCTGTCTCTGCTGCTTTTGCCAGCCCATTCTTTGCCAATTTACTCATCACTCCTCTCTCTCTGTCACTGGGTTCCTTGGGTTCTGTTCAGTATTTACCTGTGGGTGTTTGCCCCTGCTTCCATCAGTCACTGGATGAAGGCTCCAGGATGGTTATAGACATCAAGTTCATTATCAGGAATGGGCATTCGAGGTGGTCTCTCCACTATTGCTTATCTTGCCAGTTGGTGTCATCCGTTTAGATCACTAGAGGTCACAATGGTGCCTGATCTGTCTTCTAACCTATGATTCCCTCTTCCCCCATCCTACCCCCCCCAGTCAACCTTCCTGTTCCCCCATGACCTACTCTCTCTTCCACTTCTCCCCCCTCTCTATTTCCCAGGTCCCCCACCCCCAACCCCTCGCCATGTTCCCCATCTGTTCAGAGGATCTTGCCTCATTTCTCTTCTCTTGGGTACCATGTATATCTTTTAGGTTCTTTCCTGTTTCCCAGACTCTCTGTCAGTGGAAGTGCAGACTGGCACTCTCCTGATCCATGTTTAAAATCCATATATGAGTGAGTACATACCATGTTTGTCTTTTTGTGACTGGGTTACCTCACTCAGGATGGTTTCTTCCAGTGCTATCCGTTTACCTGCGAATTTCAAGTTTCCATTGTTTTTTTCTGCTGAGTAATACTCCATTGTGTAAATGTACCACATTTTCTCTATCCACTCTTCAGTTGAGGGGCATCTAGGTTGCTTACAGGTTCTGGCTATTACAAATAATGCTGCTATGAACATAGTGGAGCAGATGCCCTTGTTGTATGATTTGCCTCCTTTGGATATATGCCTAAGAGTGGAATTGCTGGGTCTTGTGGTAGATTGATTCCCATTTTGTGCTTTCTTAATGCAAGCTGAATTCATATTTTAAAGCTTGTTTACAGTATTCATTATTCAAAGTAACTCCTCTACAGCTTATCCTGCAATACTTCTCAAAAGTATGAACTTTTCCTCTTTACCCAGCTCAGTGTGTTATATAATGATATTAGTGTACTGGCTCAGCTTATCAAATATTGAAGACATTATGTGAGTCTGAGAACAAATAGCACAAATGCCTTTATTGCCTTGATGCATAATGCCTCTATGATCTTTTCTATAGAATGATGCAGCAATGTATAGCACAGTTATATACTCAAAGCAGCTTCTCCTTGTCAAGATCCACCAGTCTAACGATGCCTGGAACACATCTGTAGATAAATAGGAAAGAGCTAAGAGTGCTGATTGAAACTTGTGATGATGTTTGAAATAAGATTTGGATTGGAGATTCATGATTGCAAAGTACGTTACAGAAGAGGAGACTAACGATGATTTGTATGCTGTTCATTTGTAGACCAGTGATGCCTTGACTATTTTTTAGAGCAGCCTGAGTAGACTCAGATTAACATAGGGAAAATAACTGTTCCTCATTTCAAATGTAAATTCTTAAAATTTCCTCATACTATTCAAAACCTGTCCATTAATCATCTTTGGAGCAAATGGGTAAAAAATATTGCACCTAGAAGTTATACAGGTTGTGATATATAAAGTGTTTATTTTGCCAGCACTACAAATTTCATATTAATGGAACATCTAATTAATATCAATATTGGAGAAAATATTTTGGCTTAATGAATAAGGCAAACATTTTTAACACATATTATTTTTCTAAAAATATTCCCAAACATTCAACTTGTTTATAGTTTTCTTTAAGCATATCTCCATATTTTAATTTTAGGAAATTTATTACAAGAAAAACATATGGAAATATTAAATATTTGCTTAAATATTAGCAACAGAAAGTGATTAAGAACTTTGAAAATTGATTATGCTTGACTAGTTGTATACTATACTGAAATAGAAGATCCACCCATAAACTTTGAGAGAACTTTAAAAGCAATTAGCTCTTCCCTGAAATTAGTTTGTTCATTGATACACTGAGGTTTAGTTCTCTGAGATAGACATTTAGAAACTTAAAACGACATTTCTTTGACAAATAACCACAAAGCACTAAAGCTAGCAGGGAAATTTACATCTTAAACACATGAAAGATGATTTCATATGGTTAAGGATTTATACCTACATCTTGAGTTATTTGGAATATATATCATTGTGTTATTTTTTAATGTAATTAATTTTATTTATTTAAATTTCCCTTTCCAATGTCAATAGCATTTGCTCTTTTGTTCAATTGCTCCACTTAAAACTTGAAATGAAATCTCAAATGAATAATTAAATAATCATCTTACCCTTAAAAAAAAGGAAAAAGATTTACACCCACAGCTAAACACTGAGCCAAAACATGGAATCCATTGCAGAGAGGGAGGAGTGATGAGCAAAGGGTCAAGACCAGGCTAGAGAAACCCCCATAAACAGCTGACCTGAACAAGGGGGAGCTCTTGGATCTCAGACTGGTAGCAGGGAAGACAGCATAGGACTGGCCCAGACTCCCTGAACGTGGGTGTTAATTAGGAGACTTGGGCCATCTCTGAGGCCTCTGGTAGTGGATTGGTATTTATCCATACTGTACAAATGGATTTTGGGAAACCATTTTTCATAGAGGGATACTCTCTGAGCCTAGACTCATGGAGGCAGGGTGTAGGCCCTGCTCTAAATTATGTGACAAACTTTGAAGATCCCCCATGAAAGGACTTACCTTCCCTGGGAAGCAGAAAGGTGATGGGATAGGAGGTTGGTGTGGGACAGGGGATGAGGGGAGAGAGAGAGAATTGGGCTTGCCATGTAAAACAAGGTTGTTTCTAATTTAAATAAAAAATTTACAGTAAAACTTCCATTATATAAATTCATATGAATTCATATGTTATCTTGAATTTTAAGTATTTCCAGTAGTTAATAATGATAGTCAGTTTCCAAGGTAACATGAGCAAGACTCAGTTTATCATAATTGAAATCTTGATGGTTAGTTTTGTTGTCAACCAGAAACAAGCTTGAGTTGTTTCGAAAAAGGAAACTCAATTAAGAAAATGCCTCCAAAGAATATCCATAGGCAAGATTGCAGGGCATATTTTGATTAACAATTGATGGAGAAGAATCCATGTCACTGATGAAGTGTTATCTTTGGATAGATAGTCCTGGGGTCTTAGGTTGCATAATAAATCAGGCTAGCAATTCCTTGGGGAACAATTTAGTAAGAAGCATCCTTCTCATGTTCGGTACTTCCATTCCTGCTTCAAGATTCCCATTTTTATAAGCTCCCTCCATAAAAGACAAAGTTGTCAAATAAAGCCTTCCTTGCTTAGTTGGTTTTGCTGTTTTATCCCTGAAATAAAAGAAGGCAGAATTTAATTTATGAAACATTTATGTGTTGGCTCTCAGTTACCACAAGGGAATTTCAAACAATTATCAAAATAAATGTTGACAGCTATAAAATAATTTTTATAAATTACCAGGTCTATATGGTATTCTTAATGTTACATCTACCAACTCCCAACACAGGATTTTGTATATCCACAACAACCGTCATTTAGATAATATGCTTCCAGAAGAAAAGACATATATAAAGTTTCATTGAGCCCATATATTTTCTAAATAAATGAACAGCAATTGGACCAAGGAAACCTTCCCAGCTCAAATATTAGTAAGTACCACATTTTGAGAGTTTTGTGACTATGGTTACATGTTAATTTGTTACATGTTAAAGTGTTAATAAATGACAGCTCTTCATAAATAAAGATGCAATGAACATAGTTGAGCAAGTGCTACCTCTGAAAAAGAAAATCTGCACACTCTTGTAGATTATTCCTTAGCCAATTATTGAATTAGCCTCTTCCATGACAACAACATCTTCACACACTGTACCCTTCATTCTTCTAAATAATAGATATTCATTTATATAAGTAAATATTCATTAGAAGTGAGTATGAAATTAACAAAATTAATAGGTTAAGTTTTAAATACTTTACCTGTTTATAACAATTTTAGTATAGACATGATGCTGATGCATATTATGAGTTCTTAGAATATCCCTAAGAGGCATAAAGATTAAAAAGTTATTTATGGGATATGTTTGTTTTCAAGGTTTATTTATTTACTCAATAATTCTTCAGCAATTTCCAAATATCATGTTTTATTATAGGTATATGATAAAATGTCTTCTTAAAATGTTAATAATTTGTCTAACAGAGCCTATCAGGAAAGGACAATCAGTGAATAAAAACATAGTATTTACCACTAATCAAATAGAAGACTTTTTAATTAATAATCTTGAACGAAGTCCTTTCTATCTCTTTGTCTAGTGTATTTAACTCAAGTTATTTATTTCTCTAGATTTGGTTACTTTGGTTAATGTGAAATATGGAATTTTTGTAGTGACACTATTATTCTTATCACCATGTAAATACTATGATTAGATCCAGGTGTCATTATTGTACATATATTTATAATTTATTCCTATGTAAACAATTTGTTGAGTAAGCAAAAAATGTAGTTTACCATATTCAATTTTTAATTCATCCTAAATATGTGCTGTTATTTTCTTCTAAATTTGCTTACATATTAATCTTTCCCATAATAGCATACTAATTAAGATGACAGATTTTCATCTGTCAAGGAATATGAGAAATCTTTTGTCTAGCAACATAATACCAGTTCTTTTGAAACACTATATACTACTCATTATAACACATAAGCACTTAATATCCCCAACATGCTTATGATGTGTGGTAAAATTGCCATAAAAGAACTTTATATAAATGTCTTCATTGAAATTTTTAAATAAGTAAATTATATATTCCTCAAATAACTTTGGGTGAAATCATAAATAACTATTTGTGAGTATATATGTGAAATATTCATGATAGTGTGTTTACACATTCATATGTGTCAGCACATGTGTTCTTGAATGTATTTAAACAAACGTGTAAGAGAATGTGGAAGGTAATATTTGCCATTGGGTATCATTGGTCATTGTCATTATCTTATATTTTATATATTGAAGCAGGGACTCTCACTTGTACCCACAACTTCCAGATTACCATAGCCTGGCTAGTCAACTTGCTGAAGGTACCCTGAGTCTTTCTCTCAAGCTAGATATTGTTGTTGTGGGCTGTCTATCATTCCAGGCATACACCTTTATTTTTGGATCTGAATGCTCCTTGACATGCTTGTACATCAATGGCTTTACACACTAAGTTTTTTTTCATCAGTCATATCCTTCAATTTTATTTTGTTCTAAAGAATGAAAATGGTATATGTACCATTATTCAACTTATCATTTTACTGTTTATAAGAAACAAGTCAGAAAACTAAATGCAGTAACAAAGTCAACATTTTATTATAACTAGCTTCATTCACAGATACAGCTCAAGAAATGGCTGTCCATATGATTCTCCTTTATAGTAATAGAATTCAGATTAAGAAAGTATAAAAAGTGAACTGAGAGATAGCTTGGTGAATAAGAGTGCATTCTGCTCTTGCAGGGATCCTGAATTTGATTCACAACATCCTTGCCTTGTGCCTCATCACAATCTGTAACTTCATTTGCAGGGGCTACAACAATCCCGTGGCCTATGTGGGCTATGGGCATTTCCACTCATTTTGCACATTCCAACACACAGACATACTCAATTTATAATAAAATGAATCAAAATAACTTTAAAAGAACCCATGAAAGCAGGGAGTTAGCTAAGAAATATAGCTTTTATCAAAAATAGTAATGGTAAATGAAAGATTTCTGTTCACACCCAATTCTGGATCTCGGCTAAAAATGTGTTTTTAAAATGTGTGCTTACCTAGCCACTTCTGGAAAATAAAGGCAATTTTCCTCTTTCTCTAATGTTTTCTTTGCCAAACAGATGAAGTATTTGGATGGGATAATTTTTTCCATAAGAAACGATGTGTCTAGCTTATATATAGACAACTTACTACTTTGTTAAAAGTATGTTGCTTTAAATGGAATTTGATATAAGCCTGTGTTTTTGAGATAGGTGTATGAGGCAGCAGATTTGCTTTCTGAACATGGACTCTTCATATTTTTCATGATTGTCAAGAGAATATTGAGCTAGATATCAAAAGATAGATCAACAAAAAATTTTATTGGCTTTTAAAATTACTTTAGACCCATGTTTTTTCTTACAATCCTATTCCTTAGAGAACTCATCCTTCAATTGTCATCTTTTTTGAAAACAGCTTAACCTGTTTTTCTACTTTTTCTTCTCACCTAAGTTACAGTATGTTGAACTTTTTCCTCTATATTATTTCTATTTTCATCTTCTCTCCAAGAACACAAATATATAACATTCCACTGTACATTTTTACTTGAATGAGTTTTCATTCCTCAAGGTCAATAGTTCTGGATCCAAACTCTACATCTTTTCTCTTCACTTTTTCCTAAAAAATTCCAAGACATTTTTGTTCCACCAATTTTAGAGAAAGCATTATCTTTCAAGTCTTAGTTATTTAATTAAGATTTGGTTATTCAGGTTATCAGGGTGGCTTCATGAGTAAACGATGCCTGGGGCCAAGTCCAAATTTTATACTTAGAGCCTAAGTCAGGAAGAGGAAATCACTCATTTAAGCAGATTTCCTATGACCTTCCCATTTGCTGGGTGCCACCTATACAACCCTATTGCACAAATGCACATACAAAACTAAACTCTCAAGGAGTTTTCCCTTCCCAGAATTTTAGCATTATCATTTTGTGTGTGTGTGTGTGTGTGTGTGTGTGTGTGTGTGTGAGTGTGTGGTTTTTCATTTGAGAAAATTAATTTACCTTGAAAAATATTTTTAAATATCATTTAACAATATGTGTGTCTTATTTTATTGTCCAGTGACTGCAGTGAACATTTATGTAGTTGTTAATATTATATATTGTCTTCCTTACACAACAAAATTCTCCTGAGTAGAAATTGTAATTGCAACTTTACATATAGTTCATGGTTTATAATGATACTAATATCACTCTTTCAAAATATCACAGGATGGAAATTCAGTTTAGTCTACTGTGATTTACATGTCTTTTTAGGTATATCCGAAAAACATTAAAATACACCACACTCAAAAAGCAATTCAGATATTAAATAAGTGACTGTTGTTGATCACTGATGAATTTGAGGCTTGTAAAATGGGAACAGTTCTATTGGGTAATGAAGGAGACACCAGCTTTCATGGATAATAAAATCATTGTGCATTCATGAGTATTATGGCTAATGTATAGTTACAATTAAGACTTGTTGAACCATACAAATACAGAAAAGGCAATGAAATCTAAAATCAAATGATAGCTTGGCAAATGTCAACATGTGAAAAATCTATAAATCTTGATATGGGAGAGGGTGCTAAAGGGCAGTGTTGATAAGTTTTACATGTTCACAATGTCTAATGCAAAGTAACATTAGTCAGTCTTATTTTAGTAAAGCATCCAGTATAACTGGCTGTTCCTCACACAGACCCTGGGAAGAAAGAATAGTTCCTAAAATCTTGAATTCCTTTCTTTTAAAAGAAAGTCCTTGGCACCTTAGAAATGAGGACCGTTCCAGAGTGTCTCCTTTCTCTCAACGGCAACATTAACTGTGACAGAGAGAAGCAACAGAGTTGTGGGGCAAGCAGGGTGGGCGGGAATCAATGTCCTTCCCAGGGTTTTAGCATGGTTGGCTTCAACCACTAACTAGAGCCCCTTGGATTCCAACTGTCATCCTAGCTTTTCAATAATGCTTGCAACCAAAACATTGCTTGTTTGCAAGTCCACACAAAGGCTAGGTTTAAGACCTGAATATGCATGTATAATCCCAATATTAAAACACTATGGGAAATATTGGACAATATCAAGTGATTTACTCTACATGATGATTACTAAATGTGTCAAGTTCTCAATGTGACTCCAGAGTTAACATAAAAATGTCACATGGCATGCAGTCTTTAACAAAAAGTGTTTATATTTGATTACATTAATTCATACTTAAAATCAGTCTTTATCCAATATTTCATTGAACATGACAGTCTTTTTTGTAATCAGTTTCTATTTTGGTTACTTCAGCAATCACAGTCTCAAAGATTCCATGAAGATCACTTGTCATAGTTGAAAAGACTTTTTGATCACCAGAAACACAGAACATCATAAGCACCTCACAGCGATGGGAGGAATCGCACATAATACACACTCGACTTCAGGAATCAGGGACGCTAGAAGTCCCTGTTACACATTTAGAACTTAGAAGAAACAGCTCCCTTAATAATAGCCACCAAGTCCCGTCTATGGTTTCTGGTTCAGACTCCAAGTGGTCCCAGATGAGCTTGTTGATAGGGCAGCAGATAAATGAGCAGGTGAAGAGTGAGCAGACTGATTTTGGGGGTTTCCAACTAGAGTTCTGAGTCAGTCTTCACATGGTACCAGATCTTCATTGTGGTGGGTGTGGCTGATGGAGAGGAGGTGCACTGACTCTGAGAATTCCATATTCTTGTTGAAACTTCTGATTCAGGTTCCAAAACATTCCCAGATCAGTGCATTCAAAAATGAATGAATGAATGAATGAATGAATGAATACCTAGCTGTTCTGGTAAATGCTAACAACTGAACTGTCATTCAGACCTGATGGTCGAGAAAAAAAGCAGTTTTCTTCAGGAGTCTGACACAGGCCAAACATTTAATGTACTCAAAAATTTGTGTGTGAGTGTGTGTGTGTGTGTGTGTGTGTGTGTGTGTGTGTGTGAATGTGTACTTTTATTTGGTTACAGCTTGTTTGTTTGATTCTCCTTTTTCTTACTATTGCTTTTCATCTTGGGCTTTTGCTTTTTTTTGTTTTGTTTGGGAGGGGTTTTTTGTTTTGCTTTGGGCATATTATTGTTGTACTGTTTTTTTGTTTGTTTTTGAGAAAGAACTAGAACTTGGGTAGGGAGGGGGAGAGGAACTGGAAGGACTGGGGAAGGAGAAGAGTATGATTTAAATACGTTTAAATTTAAAAAATTAATCATTTTTTAAATGGAAGCAAAATAAAGAAGACATAACCAGAGATGCATCGAACGTAATGTGATAAGGTCCACCTGTAAGAGATATTAAAGTGTCTGAGTATGGTACAGGAATGGAGTCCTGTGAGAATTCTTAGTGCTTAAAAGAATAAGACAAGGGTTCTCTGACGTCAGTTTCTTCAAAACGTGGAATTGTTCGTGGAATGTGTTTTCATGGCCCTCCCAGGTATGGCAGCTAGGACTGCATTTACTTCAGGTTACACGTTATTGCTTGTTGCTTTCTCATTTTATAGGCCTCTAAAGAATAACAAGTTTTGCCACGTGCTGCTTGTCCTTGCGACCGTATATAGCCTGAACTCAGGAGAACTTTACTCAGCGACCCTTCTTAACCCTCGGAGTGTAAATTGTCTGATGCTCTGAATAAAGATGGCTACTTCCAGAGCCTTTAGTCAATGCCTGTTATGACCTCCATTCTCCCAGGTGACACTGTCTCTAGAACTCTGACACTAGAGGAAGCTCAACCTAAAAACAAGTAGTTCTGCAATGTGACTTGAAAGAGAAAAAAGTCCTGTCAGTAAAGCTAATTTAAAAGCTATATAATGAAAGTAAGGAGAAGACTATGAAAGGAGACACTTCTAAAAGAGAGGATACAGGAGGAAACAAGAGGTTAATGGAGTGTGTGTGACATGGAAGCAGGAAGACAGACTGTTTGAGGGGAGGAAGGGGGACAGGAATATGTAGGAGAAGAAGCAAAGAGGACAGTGAGGTGTGGTTACCATCAAAATGGAAAATTGCACAGTGAAAAGTTTTTCTTTGTGTGCAAAAATTACACTGATTTTCAACATGAGCCAGCTGTGGTGGCAGAGTCTTGTCATTCAAGTTCTTAAGAGGTGGATGAGGGAAGGTCAAGAGTTTCAAATCTTCCTTGAATACCTGCAACTTTGTTGTAACAAACAACCCACACACAAGAAGGAATAAAAAGAAAGTATTAGTGAATGTTTTCTCTCTTTTAGGTTCTGGCTATTGGTGAATTAACTTAGTGAAACTACATGTATGTGACATTGTTAGGCCCATATGATAAAAAATGTCCTATGTTTGACAACACTATTACAAAGTAGCAAATCTGCACTAGACTTACAGAATTTCAGCACATGAAATTATACTAGATTATACCTTGGATTCACTGGAACAGGTGAAAGGTGCAAGAACTGTTACAAAGATTAATAAGGCTAATTTTAGAAGTAAATCATGATCTTTTAACTTTCAATAACCTGAATATGTATAATGTTTTATAAAGTGATGATATTAGAAAAATAGAGAGACTTGTTCTTTACTGCAACCAGGATCTGTGTGAAGCCAATGGCCCACATTGACACTAGTGCCCACATGGAGGCCTATGTTCTGGGACCTAGTCTGTGGCCTTGTTGGAATCTGAGGGTCATACTGTAGCTAGGGCCATGCAGATCTGGGTGGCCTGTGTTGCCACTCAGGACCATAATATCATCTAGACCAGGCTGCTGCTGAGGGCCTTGTGTTGGACCATGGGGCTCCTTCAGCCAGGGACTGTGTTGGTGTCCAAGGCTCTTGTTACCATCGAAGGCCTTGAAGATGCCAAAGGTCTGGGATCATGTTGGTGTCTGAGAGCAACCCTGCTGCTGGGGCCATGCTGATCTGAGTGGCCTGCACTACCACCACAATGGGGAGGGGCATCCAGGCCTGGGTGATACCCAGGATCATGTCCGGGTCTGTGGCCCTATTATGTGGCTGAGGTCCATGTTAAAGACTTGCCACCAAAGGTCACTCTGAAACCCAGGGCTAGAGTTGCAACCTGAGGCTTTAGTGGTATCTGGTGGCCACCTTGCCACCAGAGCCATCCAGATGTGAGTGGCCAGTGCTTCCACCTAGACCCAGGCTGTCACCTAACCTGAGCTGCTGCCTAGAACTATTTCTGGTTCTGTGGTCCAACTGTATATGAGGTCTGTTGATGTCTGTGGCCTGTGTCACCCCAGGTGGCCAAGAATCTGCGAAGGGTGTCAGGATTGATGACACAGAGACCAGTTGGTGGTGAAAAAAGGCTTCAAGAAAAGCTTAGCTTTATTCTTACCCTGGCTGGTTATATGCCCTAACACCAGAGGTGGTGGTGGGGGATCAGGAAGAGGTGGTTAGCAATTGGAAAGGCCAAGGTCAGGGTGTTCCCGTGGGCGAGCCCTCCTGAAAACATCAGGATCTCATTGTTCCGGTAAACATGATTTTACGGACACCGGATTATTTTATGGTAAACATGTTTTCTACTGGTTACAGCTGCCTGCAACCAGGCTGATGGGGAAATGGGCCTCTGGCCAGAGTCTGTTGTTCCCAGACCAGGGGGCAAACTATGAGCAATGAAATCAGAAGACCAAGATCAGCTGGCCCCACCCACTACTGGCCCTGCCTCTTTTTGGATTCTGCAGTAAGAGAGCTAATGCTGACCCTCATGGGATTGCTGGCTGGGGCCTTCACTCAGGAGAGATAGTGCCACCCCTTACCACAGGCAAGGGAGAAATGATCCTGATGGCATTGGCATGGGGCCTAGCTCCACACTCTCGCCTAAAGCAAGTGGCCTCAGTGACTCGGGCTAACAAATTTTTTGAGTTACCACCTAGACCCACAGCCAGGCCTACCCTGACGCCTACCCCATCTACAACATGCTGGAGCTCTTTAAGGGACGGGTCCTGTGAAACGATGCCCACAGAAACTAAAAGATTTAGGGCACCATCACCCATCCCCCTCCATCTTCGGGGCCGCTCCCGGCTTCCAGAAGAGCTGCCCACACAGGAAAGAGATCAGCCCCTCCAAGACCCCAACCCAGCCAGCCCAGCTTCAGGTGAGATTGGGTCTCCGGCTGGGACAGCCCGCCCATCACCCATCCCCCTCCATCTTCGGGGCCACTCCCAGCTTCCAGAAGAGCCGCCCACACAGGAAAGACATCAGCCCCTCCAAGACCCCAACCCCAGCGAGTCCAGCTTCAGCATCCCCAGCTTCAGCTGCAGTAAGGAAGGAGACCAGTGGAGACAGAAAGACCCCACCAGCACCCACTGGAAGAAGAGATGGGAAGAAGACAGAATAAGAGATCACTCACCAATAGAAACACCAACATGACCCCACCAGAATCCAGGGATCCAACACCAGCAAGCCCCGAAAAGCACTACATAGATGAAGAAGAGGAGACAGACCTTAAAAATTATTTCATGAAGATGATGGAGAGCCTCAAAGAAGAAACGAGGAAATCCCTTAAAGAAATAGAAGAAAAAACAAACAAAAAAAAAACATGAAATGGGGGGGAAAATTCAAGAAATAAACAAATCTCTCAAAGAATCTAAAGAGCACCAAGAAAAAACAACCAAGAAAATTAAGGAAACAGCTCAAACAGTTGAAGGATTGAAAGCTGAAATAGAAACGATAAAGAAAACACAGAATGAAGGGATGCTGGAAATAGAAAAGCT
This sequence comes from Mesocricetus auratus, assembly GCF_017639785.1. NCBI lineage: Eukaryota > Metazoa > Chordata > Mammalia > Rodentia > Cricetidae > Mesocricetus > Mesocricetus auratus. The sequence goes on along the minus strand of NW_024429193.1, from coordinate 81,552,966 downwards.
CGGTAAATGGTCTGGAACTACAGATGCAAGTATCACCAATAGAATACAAGAGATAGAAGAGAGAATCTCAGGTGCTGAAGACTCATTAGAGGATATAGAGTCGTCAACCAAAGAAAATCTCAAAACCAACAAATCCTTAACACAAAATATCCAGGAAATATGGGACACCATGAAGAAGCCAAACCTGAGAATAATAGGTATAGAAGAAGGTGAAGAAATTCAACTTTAAGGTACAGAAAACATATTCTACAAAATCATAGAAGAAAACTTCCCTAACCTAAAGAAAGATATGCCTGTGAAAGTACAAGAATCTTACAGAACACCAAATAGGCTTGACCAGAAAAAGAAGTCACCTCGCCATATAATAATGAAAACATCAAACCTACAGAGCAAAGAGAAAATATTAAGAGCAGCTAAAGAAAAAGGCCAAGTAACATACAAAGGCAGACCTATACGAATTACACCTGACTTCTCAATGGAAACGATGAAAGCCAGAAGATCCTGGTCAGATGTCCTACAAACGCTAAGGGAACAAGGATGCCAGCCCAGACTACTATATCCAGCAAAGCTCTCAATTACCATAGATGGAGAAAACAAAATATTCCATGACAAAGCCAGATTTAAACAATACGTATCCATGAATCCAGCTCTACAGAAAATGCTAGAAGGAAAACCTAGAGCCAAGGAAGATAACTACATTCACAAAGACACAGGCAATATATAATCATACTTTACAAAACACTAAAAGAAAAAGGGAGGAGAAACAACACAAAATAACTTCACTAACAATAAATCAAGCACAAACAAGGATCACCAATCAATGGTCATTAATATCCCTCAATGTCAACGGCCTCAACTTGCCTATAAAAAGACACAGACTATCAGAATGGATACGAAGACAGAACCCTTCCTTCTGCTGCATACAAGAAACACATCTCAACAACAAAGACAGACGTTATCTCAGAGTAAAGGGCTGGGAAAAGATCTTCCAATCAAACAGCCCCAAGAAACAAGCGGGCGTAGCAATCCTAATATCTAACAAATTAGACTTCAAATTAAAATCAATCAAAAGATATGAAGAAGGGCACTTCATATTCATCAAAGGAAAAATACATCAAGACGAAGTCTCAATTTTAAACATCTACGCCCCAAATACAAAGGCACCTACATTCATGAAAGAAACATTACTAAAGCTCAAAATGCACATAAAATCTCATACACTAATAGTAGGAGACTTCAACACTCCGCTCTCACTGCTAGACAGGACCTCCAGACAGAAACTTAACCAAGAAATAAAAGAATGAATAGAAGTTATGACCCAACTGGGTTTAACAGACATCTATAGAATATTCCATCCAAATACAAAGGGATATACCTTCTTCTCGGCACCACATGGAACCTTCTCTAAAATTGACCACATAATAGGAAACATAGCAAATCTCCACAGATACAAAAAAATTGGAATAGCCCCCTGCATCTTATCAGAACACCATGCATTAACATTAGAATTCAACAATAACACAAATCGCAGAAACCCTACAAACACATGGAGATTGAACAATGCACAATTGCACCATCCCTGGGTAAAGGAACAAATAAAAAAAGAAATTAAAGACTTCCTCGATTTCAATGAGAATGAAGACACAACATACACAAACTTATGGGACACTTTGAAAGCAGTGCTGAGAGGAAAGTTTATAGCACTAAGTGCCCACATGAAAAAACTGGAGAACAGTCATACTAGAGAATTAATATCACAGCTGAATGTTCTAGAACAAAAAGAAGCAAACTCCCCCAGGAGGAGCAGACGCCAGGAAATAATCAAATTCAGGGCTGAAATCAATCAAGTAGACACCAGGAAAACACTGAGAAGAATCAATGAAACAAAGAGTTGGTTCTTTGAGAAAATCAACAAAATAGACAAACCTCTGTCCAAACTAACCAAAAGACAGAGAGAGAACATGCTAATTAACAAAATCAGGGATGAAAAAGGGGACATAACAACGGACTCTGAGGAAATCAAGAGAATCATCAGGGCATACTTTGAAAATCTGTACTCCACAAAATTTGAAAATTTAAAGGAAGTGGACAATTTCCTGGATAGATATCACTTGCCAAAACTAAATCAAGAACAGATAAATAATCTAAACAGACCTATAACCCCTAATGAAATAGAAGCAGTCATCAAAAGTCTCCCAAACAAAAAAAGCCCAGGCCCAGATGGCTTCAGTGCAGAATTCTACCAGAAATTCAAAGAAGAGCTCATTCCAATACTCGTCAAAGTATTCCACACAATAGAAGCAGGAGGCTCACTGCCAAACTCTTTCTACGAGGCTACAATTACCTTGATACCCAAGCCACACAAAGACACAACTAAGAAAGAGAACTATAGACCAGTTTCCCTCATGAACATTGATGCTAAAATACTCAATAAAATACTTGCAAACCGGATTCAAGAACACATCAGAAAAATCATCCACCATGATCAAGTAGGCTTCATTCCAGGAATGCAGGGATGGTTCAACATTAGAAAATCTATCAATGTAATCCACCATATTAAAAATCTGCGAAAGAAAAACCACATGATCATCTCACTAGATGCTGAAAAAGCCTTTGACAAAATCCAGCACCCCTTCATGATAAAGGTCCTAGAGAGATCAGGGATAACAGGAACGTACCTGAATATAATAAAAGCAATATACAGTAAACCAACAGCTAACATCAAACTAAATGGAGAGAAACTCAAAGCAATTCCTCTAAAATCAGGAACAAGACAAGGCTGTCCACTCTCTCCATATCTCTTCAATATTGTACTTGAAGTTCTAGCTACAGCAATAAGACAACAAAAGGAGATAAAGGGGATACAAATAGGAAAAGAAGAAGTCAAACTTTCATTATTTGCAGATGATATGATAGTTTACATAAGTGATCCAAAAAACTCCGCAAGGTTACTCCTAGAGCTGATAAACACCTTCAGCAATGTGGCAGGATACAAGGTAAATTCAAAAAAATCAGTGGCCCTATTATATACAGATGATGAAGTGACTGAGAAAGACATCAGAGAAACATCACCTTTTACAATAGCCAAAAACAGCATCAAATATCTGGGGATAATGTTAACCAAGGAAGTGAAAGACCTGTATATCAAGAACTTTGTGTCTTTGAAGAAAGAAATCAAAGAAGATACCAGAAAATGGAAAGATCTCCCATGCTCTTGGATTGGTAGGATCAACATAATAAAAATGGCAATCTTGCCAAAAGCAGTCTATAGATTCAATGCAATCCCTATCAAAATTCCATCACAATTCTTCAAGGACCTGGAAAGAACATTAATCAACTTTATATGGAAAAACAAAAGGCCCAGGATAGCCAAAACATCCCTATACAATAAAGGAACTTCAGGAGACATCACCATACCTGACTTCAAGCTCTATTGTAGAGCTATAGTCCTGAAAACAGCTTGGTATTGGCACAAAAATAGGCAGGTAGACCAATGGAACCGAACCAAAAGCCCTAATTTTAACCCACACACCTATGAACACCTGATTTTTGACAAAGAAGCTAAAACTGTACAGTGGAAAAAAGAAAGCATCTTCAACAAATGGTGCTGGCATAACTGGGTACTGGTATGCAGAAGACTGCAGATAGATCCATGTTTATCGCCTTGTACAAAACTTAAGTCCAAATGGATCAAAGATCTCAACATACATCCAGCCACACTGAAACTTTTAGAAGAGAAAGTGGGAGATACTCTTCAACGTGTTGGTACAGGAGACCACTTCCTAAACATAACACCAGTGGCACAGGCACTGAGATCGACAATTAACAAATGGGACCTTCTGAAACTAAAAAGCTTCTGTAAGGCAAAGGACACAGTCAAAAAGACAAAAAGGCAGGCCACAGAATGGGAAAAGATATTCACTAACCCTACATCTGACAGAGGGCTAATCTCCAAAATTTACAAAGAACTCAAGAAACAAGTCTCCAAAACACCAAAGGATCCACTTGAAAGGTGGGGTACAGAGCTAAATAGAGAATTCTCAGTAGAGGAGGCTAAAATGGCCAAGAGACACTTAAGAAAGTGCTCAACATCCTTAGCCATCAGGGAAATGCAAATCAAAACAACTCTGAGATACCATCTTACTCCTGTCAGAATGGCTAGAATCAAAAACACCGAAGACAATTTATGCTGGAGAGGATGTGGAGAGAGAGGAACACTCCTCCACTGCTAGTGGGAATGCCGACTCATACAGCCTCTTTGAAAATCAGTATGGAGATTCCTCAGGAAAATGGGAATTAATCTACCACTAGACCCAGCAATTCCACTCTTAGGCATTTATCCAAATGAGGCAGGTTCATACAACAAGGGCATCTGCTCCACTATGTTCATAGCAGCATTGTTTGTAATAGCCAGAACCTGGAAGCAACCTAGATGCCCCTCAACTGAAGAGTGGATAGAGAAAATGTGGTACATTTACACAATGGAGTATTACTCAGCAGAAAAAAACAATGGAATCTTGAAATTCTCAGGGAAATGGATAGGACTGGAAGAAACCATCCTGAGTGAGGTAACCCAGTCGCAAAAAGAAAAACATGGTATGTACTCACTCATATATGGATTTTAGATATGGATCAGGATAGTGCCAGTCTGCACTTCCACAGATAGAGAGTCTGGGAAACAGGAAAGAACCTAAAAGATATGCATATATGCATAGTACCCAAGAGAAGAGGATGGAGACAAGATCCTCTGAATGGATGGGGAGCACGGCGAGGGTTGGGGGGGAGTAGGACCTGGGAAGAATAGAGGGGGTAAAGAGGAAGGGAGTTGGTCATGGGGGAACAGGAAGTTGAGGGGGTGGAGGTAGAATAGGGGAAAAGGGAATCATAGGATCGAAGACAGATCAGGCACCAGAGTGACCTCGAGTGATCTAAAGGTATAACATCAATTGGCAAGCTAAGCAATAGTGGAATGCCCATTCCTGATAATGAACTTGATGTCTATAACCATCCGGGAGCCTTCATCCTGTGACTGATGGAAGCAGAGGCAAACACACAACTAAGCACTGAACTGAACCCAAGGAACCCAGTGACAGAGAGAGAGGAGTGATGAGCAAATTGGCAAAGAATGGGCTGGCAAAACCAGCAGAGACAGCTGATCTCAACAGGGGAGTGCTCTTGGACCCCAGACCGACAGTGGGGAGGCCAGCATGGGACTGATCTGGACCCCCCAAATGTGAGTGTCAGTGAGAAGGCCTGGGCAACCTATGGGGCCCTGAGCTGTGGATCAGTGTCTATCCCTGGTATACAAACTGTCTTCATGTGCCTATAGCACAAAGAGAGATGCTCTCTCAGCCTGGACTCTTAGGGGAGTGCCTTGACCCTACCAAGAGTAAAATGACAGACTCTAGATATCCCCTATGTGGAAGGATTTGGCAATAGGGTGGGAGGGAGGGGGGAAGGGGAGTGCGGGAGGAGGGGAGGGAGAGGGAACTGGGATTGACATGTAAAACAAGCTATTTAAAATTAAAATAAAAAATGATAAAAAAAAAAAAAAGATTTAGGGCAGCCTGGAGTTCCAGTGAGGATCCAGTGATGATGTTGTACCAGAAACCAGAGGCCTTGAACCAGACAAGTGACACATTGCAATGAACATTTGCTAGTAAAGCTGATTGAACAAAAGGATAGTATGTGACACATTGCTCCCAATGACACCAGAACGAATGAAGAGATGTTGGAGAAGCAGACAACACAGAGAAGTGAAGAGGATGTTTTCAGGGTTTGTCTTGTTCTTGGTTTTATTTATTTGTTAGTTTGTTTGCTTTCTTGACTTTTGTTTTGATATTTTAAAGTTTTTTATTTTGGAGGAGCACTGCAGGTGTGGGGGAGAAAATGTAGGGGAATGGGAAGCAAGTACAATTAGGGTGAATGATGTGAAATTCCCAAAGAGGCAATAAAGGAATTGTTAAACAAAAGAGAGAGAGAGAGAGAGAGAGAGAGAGAGAGAGAGAGAGAGAGAGAGAGAGAGAGAGAGAGAGAGAGAGAGAGAGAGAGAGGAGAATGAGAGAGAATCAACAAAGACTTCTGGTCTACACATGAGTGAGAACTCTGTTAGCCTGTGCATTAACACACATGCATCACACATGAAAAAGTGAGAGCCTAGGCAAAAGATGTTTGATACTGACTCTTGGTGATTGTGCGATGTTTAGCTAGGAGACAACCAACAAATATCAGTTAAGTGAAGATTTATGACTAATGTATTGGTAGGATGTCTAATGCTGTACTCATTTCATAACATTTAAGGAACAGTGCACTCATTATTGTTAGGTTTTCTGTGTTTATTTCTAAAGCCAGCATGAACAAGGGTTAGTTAATTTTCATCTTTGTGTCTGTGGGTATTGGCTATTCTAACCAATTAATGGACTCTTAGTCCTAGAGACAGATGCATTTTTTAAAACTCCTGAATGCTTACACTTGAGACTGAGCAAGTCATTTCACACAAATCTCAGTTTTTGTATCTTTATGCTAAGCTCTAGTTTGAGTTAAGGTCTGTCATTCTATGAAATCTAGGTTTGTGTGTGGCAAAGAGATATTGCTTTTAAACTATAGTCATTTTCTGCTACAAAAAAATTCTGGGTCTAAAATTATGGAATTCTTTTATGTACATAATCTGAATTCATGTACATTTTGTGAATACGTATAAGTTTGAGGATCTATATGTTGGAGATAAGCACAAATCCCACACTCTTTCTTCTTGATGTCCATATTCTTTCCCCACATCTTTGTTCTTTACAATGATGCAGTTATCCTTTGTGGATCATTAATCCCTTCATTTCCCTCTAGTCTAGCATCCTGATAATAATATACCGACTGATGCATACTAGCTATTAGATAAATCTTCTTGCAGTTAGGATGATTGAAGAAATCAGGAAGATCTGCACATCCAGTTGAATACTATTTGGAACACCACAGACTTGGTCCAGATAGAAGAGGAATCATAATAAGCATAAAAGAATCAAAATGGATATATTGAGAACTCAAAAATAAAAGAATTTAACTTTTATGACAAAAACATAACTCAGAAAGTGAAAAAATAGAAGCCCATTCTGGAAAACAGATAGGACATTCATCTATATGTCTGTTTCTAGTTTCAGGGTCATCCTGAATACACGAATAAATACAAGAAAAGCAGTCTCAATCAAGTTGCATTTGGAAAAAGTGTCATTCAAAATCACTCATTCTGAAAATTTTGTATGATTTAAATTTTAAATTACTTTACCTTAAAAATGGAATAAAAATATTCAAGAAAAACTGGATATTTTTGTATTTTATTGGTCATATTAAGGTACTTAAAAGATAAGAGAAACTACATGCTATTTATTTAGAGACAATCTTTATATTCTAATATCTACACATAGATCAATTTCTGTAAAAGTATGCAAATTGTTGGGGCATAATTATATACATTTTCTTTTTTAAAACCAATAATATACAATTAAAAAATAACAACATTGAAAGCAGATCTAAGAAGGCAGATAAATACAAGCTCCATTACAGCCATGCAGAGGTCATAGCACCTGAAACACAAGAATAGTGAGAAGTTTAAGGTCATTTAACTTGTAAAATTTTTCAATGTTAAATGACTGTGTTGACTTTCCTCTTAAAAACCTGCATATTTTTTTTGGAGGGGATGCAATTTCTTGGATTGGTTTGTCTGTTTCAGGTCACAATCTGGAGTCACTTTCCTCTTGAGAGCAAAGTCTACCTGAAAAGAATTGGGTACCACAGAAATGATGTAAAAATTAAAGTACCTTCAAATAACTGTGCTGTAGGATGTGAGTCATAAGAGCTGATTGTGGGGTAAATGAAAAGACCTGGGATTCTGTACAAGCTCCAGGCCAGGAACAAATAGAAAAGGGAAGGGAAGCCATGTATGTCTACTACCTGGCCTTTCTAAAAAACAACAGAGCTACTATAGTATGCTTCATTTGTGCTGCATACTCAAGGAAGGTGGTGTAAGAAGCCATAGACAGGAAAAAGACAAGAAATGTAAGTAAAATGCGTGTTCTCAAGTACTTGATCAGCTGTTCCGTAGTTCAACGTCCATGTTCATTGGAAATGACACAGATTTATATCTCCAAAGACAATGCTTTTTCCATCAATTATGAACAACTTTGGAGTTTGACCTGTCATATATTTTGAATAATAAATGATAGATCCATCTACAATATAAATATTATTAGAACGCTTCTTAGCACTATCTGAATAACCTGAGTGAAGTCCCTAAGTTCCCAGGGTCACTTTTACTTGCAAGAATTCTTTATCTTGATGTGATAGCGCTCATGCAGGAAGCACGTGACATAATGGAGTGTGTGCTAACCAAGCTCCTTACCAAGAAAGGCAAGCTCCGTTTCTCTGTCATCACAGTGATTAAAACACTGAAAAGGGGTGACAGCTTAGACTTCCGCAAAGATGATTTAAAATGGATTCAAATGACAAATAATTTGGGTCAACAATATGTTTCAGTTGGTAGAGGACTTGTCTAGTATTTTCTAGGCTCATTGCCTAGCATGACAAAAACCAGGCATGAGGGTGCATACCTGCCATACTAGGACTTAGAAGATGGGAGCAAGTGTAAGAGATCTTCAAGGTCATCAGCAGCTTCATAGATAATTAGTGATTACACTGGGCAATAAGGATGGGACCTAAAACACAAATAATTAAATACTTTACTATATGCCCAGGAGTGTTTTAGAGCCCAAGTTCATCAAAGAGTATCACTAGATACTTGTTATATTTAATAAGCTTAGAAAACTTCTCTAAATCAAATGTTTCATTTCTCTTGTATTTTGTTTGAGATTTTGAGATTATGTCTCAGCTTTTTGTTTTGTTTGTTTTATTTTAGGATGACTTGTAATATTGAGTATGGCCCAGACTAACCTCAAACTCAAAATATCCTTTTCCTTAGCCTCATGTGGTGTGGAATGGAGGCATTTATTACCATATTGGCCTAATTTAGATGTTTGTATTTTTAAAAAAGATGTTACATTTTAAGGTATTTTAGATATTTGCTTTCATACTGGAGTCAAATGCTTCTGATAGAGTTTACATTTAAAGAACTCTTATCTAGAGGATTATATATAGTGTGTTCAATACAAGAGTAACTTTCAAAAGTAATTCCCAGAGAGAGATAAATAGCTCATTGGGGAAAGGAGCATTTTGCCAAGTCAGAGGACCTGAGTTTGATTCCCAGGACCCAAAAATTGGAAAGAAAAATTGGACCCTGAAACCTTCCCTCTGAAATCCATAGTTGTGCATTGGTGTGCATTCCTCCAACCAAAAAAAAATCTTATGTTTTAATCTCTAAGATGGAAAAAGCATGAAAATTATTAAACTTTAAAAAGAATAGAAATAAACAGCTACCTGAATTCATACTCATACACTTCTGTACTAAAACAAACTATCAGGAATGAATCAAAATATGGTTCAGAACTAGGGTATTACACTGGGAATTTTAATAGGAAAAATATAAGTATATTCACTATTCAAAATACTGTAAATCAATTAGACGATTAAAAGAGAAATTGAAAAATTATAGCATCACAGTTCTTCAAAAAATCTTCCTGTTAGTTGTTTAAACTGTGTCTCCTGAGATTTTCAAAGCATTTGGCACATCAGGAATAATAATAGCATTTATTTCTAAGCAGTGCCAGGAAAAGCTCTGAGACTCAGAAAGTCTAAATACTTTTTTCATAGGAGATTGTTACAGGCAATAAAATGTTGTCTACCTTTAGTAATATACTCACAACATCATATCCAATCAGGAACTGTAAGCAGATGCATGCACACATGCATTTGAGACACATGCTCACGTGCATTTTGTTATATTGCTTTTCACGTAAACCCTATATCTATTATGAAACTTAAAAGGGATTAAAGACTGCGACGTTATCAGTATGTTGACATTAGAGTTTCTCATTAACTGTTGATTGCCTTAAACAGGGAAAGCTGAAACAACTTGTCCTGTTTTTTATCACATATTTCTCCTTAAGATAACTTTAAGTAAGATTTGGTTTTGTCCTTGGGAAACTCACAGAAACAGCTAACCTGAGCAAGTGGGAGCTCATGAACCCCAGCCAGACAGTTGGAGAACCAGCATAGGACTGAACCAGGCCTCCTGAACTTGGGTGAAAGTTAGGAGACTTTGGCTGTCTGTGGGGCCTCTTTCAGTGGAACCAGTATTTATTCCTAGTGCACAAATGGACCTTGGGAACTCATTCTTCCATGGAGGGATACTCTCTCAGCCTAAATACATGGAGGAGGGCCTAGGCCCCACCCCAAATGATATGACAGACTTTGATGATCACCCAAGGAAGGCCTCATTCTCCAGGGACTAGATAGGGAATGGGACTGGTTAGGGGACTGAGGGGTGTTGGTGGGCCGCATGGGAGAATGGGAGGGAGAGGGACCTGGGATTAATATGTAAAATAAAATTCTTTCTAATTTAAATTAAAAATAAGATTTGGTTTTGTCTTGTATATTTGAGAGGTGAATGGGATGGAATTTGAAGATAAGTTAATGGACAATTGCAACAAACATGAGTTTAAAATCAATAACTTGAAAATTAGTATCTACATTTGTCGAGTTTGTGCTCCTTCCTAATCCTTACTTAGTTTCCTCTTGGATTTGTACTGTTCTAAACACCTTTAATGTTTATTTTCCCCAAACTAAAGTAAACTAAGCTACTGAGATAAGTTTAGCTGGACTCATCTAATTTGTGTGATAAACTAATAAGTATAGTCTTGAGCAGTTTATTTACTTATCTAAAATGTTTACATTATTCACACATGTAGTTTCTTGATGAACTTATATTTGTCCCTGTATAACATCACTGATACCATACCCAAACATAAGTTCACCAAAACAAATTTATCTTTAAAATTTCCTCTTTAAATTGGCCAAGGTTCTGCAGTTTTGTAGATTTTTTTCTTACAAAACAAACTCTAAATTTCATTGATGATTTCTAATTGTTTTGCTTCTATTTCATTGATCTCCATTCTGAAATTGATTGTTTCTTCTTGTCAATTCATTTTGTGTATAATTTCCTTCTAGGTTTTCTATTTCTCTGGTGTTTTTTACATGGGCACTTACTGCTATGAACTTGCTGCTTAAAAATATATTCATTGTGTCCCATAGTCATCAACATTTGAGGTTTTCAATTTTATTATCTATAACAAGTTTTTCTTGAACAAATTTTTATTTAGTAGTTTCTCACTTTTCATGGATTTGTATCGCTTCTTTTGTTGATATCCAGACTCATGCCATGGTGATCATATAGGAAGCAGGGTATAATTCCAATTTTCTTATCTCTGCTGAGATAATATATAGTCCTCTTTGTAGGAAGTCACATGAACTGCTGAGAAGAAAGTGTATTATTTAGTATAATATTCTGCAGATGTCTTCCAGATCCATTTGACTTAAGACACTTTAGCTCCAGCGTTTCTCTGCTTAATTTTTGTTTGAATGGCATGTCTACTGACTGAAGTGGGACATTAACCTCAGTCAATATCACTGTGTTGGGGTCAATATATGATTTTAGTTGTAGTAGTGATTTTTTTATGAAATTGGATGTCGTTGGGTTTGGTACATAAATTTTTAGATTGCAAAATCTTCTTGGAGTATTGTGCCTTTAATGAATATGTAATGTCCTTCTCTATTTCTTATTAGTATTCCTTGTTTATTCTATTTTGCCAAATATTTGAGCAGTTCTGTCTGTTTTTATCTTGTTTCCATCACTTGGTATACTTTTAAGCCCTTTTATCTTAAGGTGATGCTTATCATTGATGTTCAGGCATGTTTCTTGGAAGCCACAGAAAGATGTATCCTGTTTTCTAGTCCAATCTGTTACTCAGCTTTTTTAAGGAATTGAGACCAGTAGTGATGAGAGATGTTAATGAGTTGAGTTTATTATTTTGTTGTGGCTGTGTGTTTTTTCATCCTCCTCTGGTTGCCTGTTCTATGATTATCTATTCTTTGTGTTCTCTTGGGTGTGTTATAGCATATGTACCTCTCATCACCATTTTTATAGTATATCTTTAAAACAGAGCCACCTTCTTCCTACCTCTTTATTCTTTAAAGGTTTATCCAAATTTGTGTGTGCATAAATGTTAATCAAATATTAAAATTAGGTTATAGGAAGTTATCACAATAGAAATAAGTAAAGGAAATGTATATCAATATCTGCAGCATAGTTTTAAAAATATTTTCAAGAGTCTCCGATAATCAGTTAAGCACAGATTAACAGCATTATTAAAGATTAGGGTAGGATTCTTTCCAAAATGAAGTAAAAATGGTATTCTTTCCATTCCTATAAAAGTTGATGTAGGCTTGAAATGGTGGCACATACCTTTATTCCAGTACTCTGAAGGCAAAGACGGGTGTATTTTGTTAGTTTCATAGTGAGTTCCAAGCCAGACATGTATATATAGTTATATCTTGTCTTAAAAAATAAAAATAAAAGATTGATGTACTGGTACAAGAGTAGCACATAAAGTATGGAATAAATCTTTTTGATTGGATTTAAGGAACACTCTATAGTAGCAAAGAAATTTAGACTAGATAGACCAAAGGTCCTAGAAAAAAAACTGTGACTATTATTCTGCTAAAGGAAAAAAGCAATAAAATGACTCTTAATGATATAGTAAATTTTTATTTTTAAAACTATCTTGTTTTACATACCAATCCCAGTTCCTTCTCCCTCCCAACCCTCCCACTCCCTACACCATCTCCCCACTCCACCACCATCTAATCCTCACAGAGGGTGGGTAATAATCAAGGTCTGATACCACATTTGGGGCAAGACCAAGGTCCTCTGTCCTGTATCTAGGCTGAGCCAGGCATCCCTTCATAGACAATAGGCTCCAAAAAGCCAGTATCCAGTTCATGCATTAGGGACAAATATTGGTTCCACTGCCAGTGGCTCTGTAAACTACCCAAGCGCCACAACTGTCATCCACATTCACAGAGTCCAGTTGTAGAGAGGGAGAAGCAATAATATAAACAAAGGGATCAGGAAGATGTTGAGGAAACCCACAGAAACAACTGACCTGAGCAAGTGGGTGCTCACTTACTCCAGACTGACACCTGGGGAACCTTCATAAAAACGAATTTATGATATATTTCTATACTCATAGGGTGGAACATCTCCATCAGAGACACAACCTGGCAATCAACAAAGATATCTACAGCAAGAAAATATGAAGAGAGTGGGTTACTTTGGACCACTCCATACTAAATAAGACATTTTTATGGACCTAATCTCATGTCCCCAGGATCTAGATGGAAGAGGAGGCACAATGAATGTAAGATAAAGAGGGAAACAGTGTCTTTCAGACATAACAGGACTGGTATACACATGAACTCACAGAGACTGCAACAACATGCACAAGACTTGCACTGGCTCATACTATACAAAATCCCACTACTGAGAAATGGAAGTAAACACAAATTCTTGTCCTTAACCGTTGAGCTACATGCAATACATACCTGCTTAGTGAAGGAATATTGGATTTTTACAACTTAATGTCATTAGGTAGGTTTGTCAACCACATTCCTGGGTAAGCCTCATTCCTAGGAGTAGTTAACCAACACAAAATGGACACCAGTTGCTGTTGTTGATGGTGGTGGTGGTGGGATGGGGTTATGTATTTTAATCTTTTGTTAGCTTGGTTTGATAATTGTTTTTGTTTTGTTTTGCCATTCCTTGAGATACAAAGGGAGGGTGAAAAAAATAAAGTTGCCTGAGTTGTAAGGTGGAAGAAGCTAAAATATTTGGGAGATGGAAAACAACATAATACAAATTTTTGAATGGAAAACGTTTAATAAGATATTATTACATAGTTGATATCAGATAAAATGACATGAAAGCAACAAGAGTATGAAGGATGTGGTAGAGGAATAACAAGAGAAGGAAATTCAATTGATAGGGTAAATATAATTAAAATACATCAATGTGCCTGGCTAGCTCATTTGGCAGAGCATGAGCCTCTTAAATACATTATACAGAGGGGGCAAAAAAACCCATAAATTTATGTAATTAATGTAATCTAGTAAAAAGTGAAGATAGAGAATCAAAGTTTACAGACACACTTTGAAACATTCCTTGGACACTCTCAGAGTTGCTAGCTATGACTGTAGGTTCCTCATTGGTTTAGTTATGAAAGAGTTTAATACAAACATGCTTCTAACAAAAATCCCAGCATTAATTGTTAGTGCAGGTTTCACCAGATTACCCCCTTTCAGCAGGTATATGGACTTGTTAGAAAAAGATCCCAATATCCATCTAAGACCAACTGAGTAAACCATATCAACTTATTCCTAGGACAAGTATATTTACAAAACAATTTCTGCTAAGTCACTTGTTCTTAATAACAGTTGCTAAGGACATGTTTCTAAATAAAGTTGTCTTATTCGTGTTTATGTTATCTCTCAGATTAACCAACATTCTTAGGACTTGTTTTCTAAATTTCAGATACAACAGTAGGAATAGATCCATTGCAATCACAAATTCAAAAATATAAAAATAATAAAGAGAGAATAAATATGAGGAAAGACTAAAGATCTCCTACTTTGGTTCATTACATCAAGTAATGGAGTGAAAGCAGAGAAAAATATGACACTGGCTCTTCCAATGTCACCTTTCTGAGCTTAACAGAGCAGTAAAACTAGTCTTCATACCTCTCAATTTGTAATATATTTTGCCAAAAACAAAGTTAAGGAAAGTCTTCAAACACGTTGAAGGTGAATTAATATCTGTACAGGAAGTATAGAATAATATGCATGGTGAGATGATAATTTAGCATCATGCCTGTCACTAGAAAAGGCAACTGTGCAGGAATGTGGATGCTGGTAACAGGTGCCTGACAGTGTGTTGGGTCTCTAGCATGGCAATAAAAATAAAAAGCAAAGATTTAAAAACTCAAGAACACAATGTACCAATGCCAGATTGCTACTTTTGTCTCCGTTTAAGGAGATTTATTGTGGTTATAAACAATCACTGCAGTTATATATGCAAGAATATGACTATCATAAATAATGTAGGCATAATGTTTTTAGTCAATTTCATCATCTTATTCTAAATAATTGGGACCCTTTGACTATCTTAAGAAAAACATCTGGTCTGGCAACAAAAGGTGACAAATTCCTTAGTGTCTGGTGCCTGAATCATTACTGGACAAACAGCCTCCCTGTCAAAAGCAGCAAGCATGTTAAGACTTTTCTGATGTACATAGAAACTACTGTATCAGAGTAGCCTGGAATTTCCACTAAAGCAGGCTTCTGGGCCCCGAATATAATACCTCAAAACCTTAAATTCAGAAAAGCTCAAGAATCTGCATAGATTCTTAGGCAAGCAATGTAACAAAGCACTTAGCTCACATTGACAATGTCTAAGACTATCATCTGTAAAGGAAACCCTGTAACACTCTAATGCACACTGTCTTTGAAGATATCTCTCTCAGAAAATAATGAAATTATTAGGAAAACTTTCTTCAGAATCATTTAGCATTGATTTTTGTCTGTGACTTCAGAGGGCTACAGAAACCGACATAAGACACTACTTCTTACTTAAATCTCACAGTTTTTTGTCCCACACCTACCAAACATCTCTCTTCACATTTCTTTGCAGACTCTGAAGTTGTTTTATATGCCATATAAATTTTCTATTCTTACATTGCCTACATTGTTGCAAAATGATCAATTTCAAGTGACTGGCTTACTGAAATTTATGGAACATCTCCCATTCCTGTTTTGTAGAATAAGCTTGGAGGGATGACTGCCCCCACATTATAACAATCTACACAATAATATTTTCCTAAGCTGGTTTTAAAGTGACCTTTGACCAGCTGACAAATGGTATAGTAATCACTGCCATAAAACTCTCTAGATAGCACAGACAACGTGGGGTAGTTTTTTCTCCACGTGAGGCAAAATGCGCTTTCGGTAAGCATATGTGCTAACTCAAACAAAAGAATCAGAACAAAATACAAAATCACATGGCAAATGTAGTATGTATTCACCAGCTCTGCCAAGAAAAAATCAATTCAGTTCCTTATTCTATTCTTTTTTTCCCCTAGTCTTTAATAGCAAAGTAAGGCAATAAACACTGGGTTGTACTGAAATTGATGCCCAAAGATGATTCCATTTATTGAAGAGCACATTGATGGCCCAAGACCGCAGAGCATTACAGACGGATGTTATTACAAGAAATGGTGAAATGTCAGCAGGACATTTGTGTGGTGCCATCCTAAAACAGCCTAAATAATTTATTGATATGTCCTAATTTCTTTCAAAATATTTTGAAAGACAAATGGTTTCAAAATTGTAGAATCATTTGGGTAAACTAAATCCTTTGGTGATAACTGTTAGTATGCAGGCAGCTGTACTGGCCTGTCCTTAGGGTTCTGACAGGATATGCCCTCAGCTGTAGTCACCAAGAGCCCCACCTGTGCAAATTCACTATGTTCCCGTTTAAAAGGGCCCTGGGTTTTGGCAGTCCAAGGGGTCTCTGGCAGTGGAACCAGTATTTATCCTTAGTGCATAAATGGGCTTTGGTAGCCCATAAAGTATGGGGGGATATTTTCTCAGCCTAGATACATGGGGGAGTACCTAGGCCCTGCCCCCAAATGATGTGAAAGATATAGGTGATCCCTCATTGGAGGCCTCACCCTCCCTGAGGAATGGATGGGGTTAGAATGGGGAGATGGTGAGAGGAATGGGAGGACTGGAGGGAGAAGGAACTGAGATTGGTATATAAAATAAGGTTGTTTTTAATTTAAATATGAATTAATTCATAAGGACCCTGCGCACCTCCCATATTTCTCTCTCTCTCTCTCTCTCTCTCTCTCTCTCTCTCTCTCTCTCTCTCTCTCTCTCTCTCTCTCTGTCTCTGTGTGTGTGTGTGTGTGCGTGTGTGTGTGTGTGTCTCCCTTTCTCTCTGCTGCTGCTCCTGTTCTCAGTGGCTCTTGTCCCTTCTCCCTGACCCACTTTTTCCATACAGTCTCCTCAAATAAAAATCTCTCCATCTAAGTTCTGTCTCATGGCATCTTTCTCTGAGTGTCACTTTTCTAAATTACAACAGTAATGTCAAAAACATTGAAAGCATACTACTAAAAGTATGACAAAGCTGCTAATGAAAATTTGTATATATAAGACACTAATGAGCATAATATAAAAAGAAATTAGTCATACAGTATTATTATCATTAAATAATATAGACTTACTATTTTATCTTTACTTGAAGATAGTAATATTTACATTAACTTCATTTCTGTTATAAAATTTATAAAAGTACTGTCCTATCCACAAAGGGTTACTTAACTTATTTTTTTATTTTGAGATTATGTAATTACATTTTATCTTCCTTCTATTTCCTTCTTCCAAGATCCCCCATACACCTCTCCTTAGTCTTATTAAAATTCATAGGTTCTTGTTTCTTCGGTTATTGTTATGAACATATGCATGTTATAGAAATCTGTGTATATGTTTTAAGTATATATACATATATGTGTGTGTGTGTGTGTGTGTTCCTAAATACATAAATACAACCTGCTTAGTCTATTTGTCATTTGTATTTGTATGTCTTCAGATTCGACTGTTTGGTATTATGTAACCGATTGGTGTGCTCTCCTTCAGGAAGACTATTTCTCCCACTCTGGGATTCTATATTTGTCTTATCTGTAGTTCTTTGTGGAGGGAAGAGTCCTCCTGAGCTTTTCCCCATGCACTTTAGCATGTCTAATGTTACTTTGTTCAGTTTCTATTGGGGTAGCCACGTCGACGAGACTTTCTGGATGTGACTGGCATTACCAGGAAGTATAATCCCACAGCCAACTCCCTCGTTGTCGTCTGGCTTTTAGACTCTTTCTATTCCATCTTCCACAATAACCCCTGAGCTTTACGTGCAGGAGTTAAGTTCAGGAGTTCCCTGTCTGTTGTAAAGAGATCTGATTGATTAAGAGTGAGCAATACACTGATCTATGTGTACAAGGACAAGTATTAAATTAGAGATTATTCTGGTTTAGAAAAGAGGCAGAATTTTGTTTGTCTAGTTTAGTAAGTTTAGTTTTGAGACATTATTTCATACAGTCCAATGTGACCTCCAATTCACTTTGTAGATAAGACAAGCTGTGAGTTCCCTATTCTCCTCTCAGCTCCCAGGAATTCATTCTTATGACCACACCTGGCTTCAAATCACAAAGGTATTTTTTTCTACTTTTAGTCATTTTTAGTCTTTCTTTTACATCTCCAGCAGTACATATGTACAAAAAAGTTCGTATGTAACTTCAGTGTAGTTGATATGGGTAGTTATAGTCTCCTTTGGAGAAATTTCCTTGATCAGGTCAAAGGCAGGCACAAGTGTATATTTGGCCCAAATTATGGACTCTAGGCAATTTTACCCTCTTCAGTGTTCATATGTAAAAGTTTTAATGGAATAATCACATGATCTCCATTGTAGACTAATTGACTATATCTCTTAATTCACAAGTACCAATTCTTCAGTTAGTTTAGCACAGCATGGGAACAATCAATCGACATCTATCTAGGTTTAATGTCTACACAACGGAGGGCAATTCTTGCCTGGTACTGTAAATCTAGTCAACTACATATGGTCAGTGAACCTACCCTTCCATCCCCTAGTAAACAATTATGATTTATAACTGCATTCTAGTTGCTAAGTATAAATATCCTTTCACCCACAAATAATGCAGTTCTCATACCCCTATTGAAGACACTTGTTTAATGCAACTGACATGCAGCATTTTAGAAATTCACAATTGTTCAAAATACAGAGAACTGGCCATGTGTGCCTAGCCCCAAATAATACATCTAAATACAACCTAAGACTCAGGCACAGCCTCAGAAATCTATGCAGAAAGATTTTAAGAGTCAGAGAAGCAGGGAACCTTCTGATAATTGTGTCTTCTAGATATGGCAGGGAGGCTGGACCTAGGATTTCAATAATATGATTGCCTAAACCAGACCTGGATGATGACAGCAACAGTTGACACCAGGAACTACCACTGGATTAAGAACTTCAGGAATTAATGGCTGCTGGGAACAGGGAAAGTGTCTTTCCAATTGAAGAGCAGACAATTATCAAACTCCAAGTAAATGTCTTTATAAACATATATGTGCTTATGTGTGTGTGCATATGTATGACTAAATGGATAATGGATTCAGTAGTATTATATTTATCCATAGTTATATATACAAATATATTAAAATATATCATAAATTTGAGAAGGAGTTGTGGAGGCATAGGGTGGATTAGGAAGGGGAACACGTACAAATGCAGTATTTAATTTTTAAAAACAGAACAGAACAATTACAAAATACTCAATTTTCTAGAAATGGTTATGTTTTTTGCAAGACCAATAAACACTAAGAAGATCATTATTATTTTATTTTTATTTAATCATTATTATGTATTTAATTTGATATCTAGGTATTACTGCTTTAATAAAATTATTAAGAACTCTTTTGTTCTGTTTCCTGTTTTCTGGAAGAGTTAGAAATGAAACACAAGGTAAATATCTAGGCTGGGAGACTAGATATTTGGAAGGCATTTTGAAGCAGCCTGTGTATGTGTGTGAGAGAGATAATGTGTGTGTGATTTCTTTAATAGTTGTGCTGCCACAAAATTACCTACTTCACATTTTATACCCAGTGATTATGATAAGTAGAATTTTTAATTTATAATTTTCATAATGTGTCACAACTACTAAAATGAATGTTCTTAAGTTTGTCTCCAGGTTCTATATACTGTTAGAAACTATTTACCTTTTGAATTTTGTCATGTTTTTATTTTGTTCATTTTATTGATTCTTTCGAGGAATTGCTTTTACACAGATATTCTTTTTATTTTTACATTTTCAATGTCATTTAATTCTCCTTAAGTTGATTGCTTCTCTCTCAGGTCCTTGTGTTAGAGCTCCTGTCATTGAATGTAGTTGTCTCCTCCTTGTTTTCATTCATCGTAATATAATAAATGCATCATATATAAGTAATTTGATTTCCATTTGGTCAATTGTATATTTTACTTTTCTTGAGACTTTCTCCTAATGCTTTGGATTATTTGAGAAATTTTCTTTGAATTTCTCTATATATTCTTATTTTCTGCTTTTTCTGTTACTGAGCTTCAGTTTTACTTCAATAATATGTTTTGTATGACTCCGATTATTTTAAAATTTTATTATATTCTTGCCTCAAATTTATTTTGTGTTAATGAAGTTAAAAGAATTGTTGCTTTGATGTTTTCAGTTAGGGAGTTCTGTAACATCCTTTGGATGCTGCTAGTGCTGTCTTCTATATCCTTTTTTATTATAAGAATAATATTGAAGTATCAAACATTTGTTATTTGACATATGTGCTTATCCTTTAAATGTTTAACTTGTTGCTTCAAATAGTTTGCAGTGCTATTTTGTGATTCATACTTGTGATCCTGTAATAAATGTGAGTGTAATACAGAGGTTTTAGTTATTAGCTACAGCTCTTTCTTCTACAAAAAAACAATATCTGTATCTTTTCTCTTTTTGACTGCCATGAATAATAATTATGTGACGAATTGTCTCTGAGAATAGAATACAAGTTTCTCCTGATATCAGAGGGTCCTGCTCCAACTATGGAGGGGATGGCATGCTCTGTCTCGCTCTCTCTCTCTCTCTCTCTCCTTATCTCCCCCTCTTCCTTGCTTCTATTAAAAAAGTTATGCCCTTCTGTTCCTCTCACGAGTTCACACAGTTGTCCACATGTGAACTATCAAGCCTCAAACCTTACCCTGTGCTGTTTGCCACCCACACCCTTTGTCTTATCTTTCATGATAAAGGACTAAGAACTTTTCCTCAGTCTGTCAGATCCTTGGGCTAATTAATTGAACCTAAGTAGGAGGTTGTGGAATTCTTGACTTAGAGCCAAGGCAACAGAACTAAATCCACATGGGGCTAATGACAGGCATCTGAAGTGAAGGGGAACAATCTTCTATCAGGAGTTCATCTGTGTACACCGAATATCAGGATGCAATTGGATGACAGAACCGACCCTTTTGTCTGATACTGCAGAAAAGGAGTGGTTTCTTGCTGCTGGGGAGAAAGCTAGGTGTTCTAAGGTTACCAATGTTTTCTGAGTTGATGGTTATTACATATCAATACATTTTCCACAATCCAGTACTTAGAATGGTTGAGTCTTCTTGATAGAATGGCATGTTAATTATTACATAATGTCTCCTTTCTTTCTGTCAAATTGTGTTGTTTTAAGACTTCTTTATCTGTAATGAATGTAGCCATCCCTGGGTTTTGTTTTTTTAAAAAATTCCCATAAACTCTTTACTCATCCTTGTACTTTGGACTTAATCTAAACTGCTGATTGTTACATGAGGTTGTATATGGACTCATAGTTTTTAATCCAATCGAAAATATTGTTTGAGTTACTATTAATGCAATAGTTCATATTCCGTAATTGTGTTCCTTTTAAAATTCTCTTTGTTTTGTTTTTCTGTGAGTTACCTATAGCATTCTTAGAATTCCTTTGGGAGTTTTGTATAATATTTTCCTAGTTCTTGCTTGGCTTCTTTGAGTGTTACATTACAAATTATATATAATATCTCAATATACATGATTCATCAGTTCAAGGACTTACAAAGAGCTTACATTTTTAATTGTTTTGTGCTCCCTTATTTACAGTATTATTTTTGTCTTTTTAAAATTAGTTCTTTGAGAATATCATACAATGTGGTGTTTTGTTTTGCTTTGTGAGACAGGATTTCTTTTTTTTTCTGTTCCACTATGTTCATAGCAGCATTATTTGTTTTTTAAGCATTTTTTTTTATTTTAAATAGCTTGTTTTACATGTCAATCCCAGTTCCCTCTCCCTCTCCTCCTTCTGCACTAGCCCCACCATCTCCCCCATCCTCCCACCCTATTGCCAATTCCTTCCACATAGGGGATATCTAGAGTCTATCATTTAATTCAGGGTAGGGTCCAGGCACTTCCCTAAGAGTCCAGGCAGAGAGAGCAATCCTCTTTGTGTTATGGACACACGATGTCTGTTAGTATTCGACGGATAAACACTGATCCACTGCTCAGGACTCCATAGGTAGCCCAGGCCTCCTCATTGACTCTCACATTCAGGGGGTATGGATTGGTCCCATGCTGGCCTCCCAGCTGTCGGTCTGGGGTCCAAGAGCTCCCCCCTGTTCGGATCAGCTGTCTCTGCTGGTTTTGCCAGCCCATTCTTTGCCAATTTGCTCTTTGCTCCTCTCTCTCTGTCGCTGGGTGCATTATCCACCTTCCAGAGGTCTGTGGTTGACTTATGAGTGACTACACTGCTGAAGGAAAGTGACTCTCCCTCTCCCAGCAGCTATTATCAAACTTTCCTTGACTAGGGGTGGGACTTCATGCCTAACTACTGTCTCCGTGGTAACATTTGGTTTGGCTTGAGCTTGCACAGGTCTTGTGCATGCTACCATAACTGCTTTTATTTCACATGGGCAGTTTCTCTGTTTTCTCTCTAGAGATTTAGTTTCCATTATTGTTCACACTTGGCCATTTCTCTTTAGTCTATCTTCTAATTTCCTCTTCAGTCTCTGATCACCTATCCTCTGGAAATTTTATTTCTGTTATTTTGTCATTACATCATAAGCTTTCTGTTTTCTGGTTTTGTTTTGTGTGTAGAATCTTTAAAGTTTCGGGTAAAAAGGTTTTTTTCTGTTGTCTGTTTTTTCTTTCAAGGTTTGTGTGTGCTTGTGGAAGCATTTTTTTAAATGGTAACTTTGTCAGAAAATTATGTTTGTCAAAATATTAACCTGTCTCTGCTGTTTCATTACTGACCACTACTGATCTAGATTTTACATTAAGCCTCAAAATCTTTCTGGTCTTTGGATGTGAATTAGTTGGTATTTGTCACCTGAATATTTTTATATCATATTATATCTTACATAGTATCAAATCCATTTTAATTGGACTTTTGTGATCATGCTTGATTCTTCAAAGAAGAATGGTAAGTGTTCTCATTGCAACAAGGTATTGATAGATGTTCAACATATCTAGTAGTTCTCCATTTTAGCACAGATTGACATTGAATTTATGGCCACTCTTTCAACCTCCTAAGTGCGGGGATCATACCTAGGAAGCAAAAGATACCTAACAATGTAATTTTCAAATTTTGTTAGGTGATTCTATATAGAAGAGTAAATTAAAATCATATTCTATTGAATAAATGAAATTAATTCAGCAAGTAACAATGGAATTTATCAAAAGTTCAACATTACCTGAGAAAAAATGGAGATATATAGTTTATTCATTGTACATTGTCATTAAAACACCAGCTCAAAATAATGAATAATCCATTTGAACTGCTCAAAAATGTCCAATAAACATCACTATTTTATTTTATTTTATTAGAAACAATCTTATTTTATATATCAATGCCAGTTCCCTCTCCCTCCAATCCTTCCATGACCCCCACAAACCCCTATTCTATCCCTGCTCTTCTCCATAGAAAGGGTGAGGCCTTCCATGAGGGATCATTAAAGTCTATCACATCATTTGGGGCAGGGCCTAGGCCGTCCACGGTGTCTTTAGGCTGAGAGAGTATCCCTCTATGGGGAATGGGCTCCCAATGCCTTTTTCTACTACCCAAGGGCCCATAGACTGCCCAGGTCTCCTAACTGATACCTATCACTGTATTTTTACCTATTGAAATTTTATTATCAACAAGTAAGCCATTGCTAATACATTGAGTACTGGAGAACAAAGGATTCAAAACTCAAGTCAGCTAAAAGGACAAATTCCACAGATAATTTTCACGTGATAGAAAAGATGCCTCAACTTCAGTAAGGTACGATCCATGTGTATCATTTCATTTAACTTCGTTACTCTATAGAATTTGAACTTAGATAATCTAAGTTTTCTCTATTTCCTCCCTTGTAAAATGACGTAATTTGAACAACTCTATCTCAACTATCCTCTTCACTTTTAAAGCTTTATGATTTTATCATCCAAGACTATATATTACAACTTAGTTATTTGCGTAAAATTCCAAGGGTCACAATCTATCAGTTACAGAATGTTCTACAGTGCTGTATCAGAGTCCTTACATCACTGCAGCACCTTCACTTTACAGCTCTAGAAAGACAAAACACTCACAATTCACATGCACAGTTGCCTCTTGGACCTAACTCCAAACAGCTTCCCTTCCATAAAACAAACTCACAATCCTTCCTGCAACTGTCATCTTCCCAGCATTCCTTTGCCCACAATTAGGGACTATAAAATTCCTTCTTCAAATTATTCACAATCAGAACTCTAAATTTCCAAATCAATAATCTCTGTACCATCAAATTTGTTGAGTATATTAGTTTGCAATGCAATTTCTCAACTCTTCATTCTCTTATAAATTTCTGTTATTATGTTGTATTTCCACTTCTATCCCTCCTTAAAACAGAAATCTCAAAGGTCAGAAGCTCAATGACTATAGAATTAGTGAAATTAAAATAAATGTACTAAGAGCCTGTCATGGAGGGCTTCACCCACCCTGGAGAATGGAGTGGGGACTAGCGGGGGCTGGGGTGGGCAGCGGAGGAGGGGAGGAAGAGGGAGCTGTGATTGACACATGAAGCAAGCTTGTTGTTAATTTAAATAAAAAGTAAGTGTATTAATATTTCCTTGGCTAAGTACAAAATTTTATTGTCAGTAACATAATACTAACCATTGGAAAAGGATTAGGATACATTGCTGTTCTCTGTAAACTGTAATTAAAATAGCAGTTGCTATAATTTGATCCTATCAAAGGATATCTGAGACAGGAGGTCAATGCAAATAATATATTTACTTACATACAAGCTGGGGGGACAGAAAGTGTGGTAGGCTTCCAGAGGGGGGGGAAAGAACTAGAGATTATTTTTTCTTTGCTTAAATATCCCACTTGTCTAATCTTCATATCTCTGCCCATTTTGGGTGGATAGCTTTGTGGGCTCACCCCTACTGACATCTACCATAAATGATGCATCTTAACATCATATGTCTCCTGGCATTTCTACTTCTATTAAATAAAATACAAAATAATTATATAAGAGGAACAGACTAGGCAGTGGTGATGCACACCTTTAATCCTAGCACTCAGGAGGCAGATCTTTGTGATTTCTAGGCTAGTGCGATCTACAGAAAGAGTGAGATCCAGGAAATGCTCCAAAGCTGCAAAGAGAAAGCCTGTCTGAAAAAAAAGAGAGAGAACAAACAGCAAAGAAAAACTAAGAGGAAGAGGCTTTGGATAAAGTCTTAAGGGACTGGTATTAGAGAAGCCCACCAAGAGCGATGAGATTGAATAAAAGAAAACAAATACAATATACTTAGTAGTGTTTTGAGATATAGGCTTTGGGGCAGATTCAGATTCAGAAATAAAGATAATCACCGTTAACTTACTCTACTTGGGACATATGTCGAATGGTGATATGTAACATGAAAAATAAAAGACTCAGAGACTGATATTTGGGTTCAAGTTTCAAGCTGAATATCAGGAAAGCAAAGCAACTGGACCCTAGTCCTTACCTCTACCTCAACTGAAAGGGCTGATCCTGGATGGCCCCACCAAACGTCAATCTCTAACTTCTCCTCAGTGTGGCTGGAGAATCCTGAGACTTCAACTTCTTCCTACTTTCAAAGTGGCTGGAGAATAAATGTCTTATATTGACTACTGAAGACCATGCTCCTGTATTTATAACCCTCTAGTTCTGGGATTAAAAGTATGTGATCCCAGGTTCAGAGATATCTATGTGTGAGCTGTTTCTCTTTAGGACTGGATGAGTCTTGTGTAAATCTGGGTGGTCTTGGACTCATAGAGATTCATCTACCTCTAATTCTGAGCCCTAGGAGTAAAGGTGTGTACCACCACGTCTTGGCTTCTGGCTGCTGGGATTAAAGTCTGGGTCACCACCTCCTCATCTCTATAGCTTGAGGCTGACTTTGTTCTCTGAATCCTCAGGCAAGCTTTAATAAATCATAAATAATATATCACCAGAGAGATGTGATTGGGTAAGGACGTGTAAAAACAAGGGACTTAAGAGTACAGAGTACACATGAGCAGATCTGAGGGTTGTGAGAGCAGGACCCCCCCCCCAACTTCCCCTCAACTGCCATGTGCTGGCATAGGTGAGCAAAACTGTCCTTCCTTCCCTCTCCACTTGCTACCTGCTACAGATGAAATAATTAGTCACTGGGGCTGTGTCAGTGGTGGAACTGGCCCTCTCCTGGGCAGTACACTAGAGCTGACCCTTTGGTGGGGATGCAGGTGAGCAAGTGCTGTGGGCATGAGAGCAGGAGAACTGCTCCTGCACCATCTCTCTTATACCCTGAGATGGTAGGGTAAGGGAAGTATATCCTTCTCCTCCAACCCCTTGCCACCTGAGACAAATGGGAGAGCAAACCCTGGGGACATGAGAATGGAATAGTTGGGTCTATCCCTTACCAAGTGTAGCAATCAAGAGAGCAGGTCCTGCACTCCCCCTGGGCAAAACAGGAGAGGAGGCCCTGGTGGTGTGAGTGCAGGTGAGCTTGCCTCAAGGGTGTGAGCACAGGAGAACTAGTTGGCTCCTTGTTGTCTGCTACACTGGGTGAACTAGCTGGGCAAGCACTAGAGAGCTCATCTGGGGACGGATGATAAGGTAAATTTGGAAGTCTAACTAACACAGCTACCACCTGTTGTTTTGCTGCAGCTGTAGGCAATGAAACACTAACCACAAAGCTCAACAAAACCCACATGGAGATTATTGGGGAAAGGGAACAAAGGGTGCAGTAGGTTTTAGCCAACTGGGAACAGAGATTGAAGGGGAAGGGGGAAGAAGAAGGTGTGGTCAGGTGGGAGGAGCGTGCTTAAAAGGGAAAACTTGCACATGTGTACAGAGTCCTTAGGCAGCCATGTAACACATGATGTAGCCATGCAACACAGGGTCTTTTGAGCTATCTAAGTATCTGCCTGAATGCTGGTGTGAGTACCTGCCCTTCATCAAAGGGCAGGGTCAGCATAATGCCAGGATATCAACAATTCCACCTCTTATTATTAAAAAGGTGGGAGATGCCAGGCGGTGGTGGTCCACGCCTTTAATCCCAGCACTCGGGAGGCAGAGGCAGGTGGATCTCTGTGAGTTCGAGACCAGTCTGGTGTACCGAGCGAGTTCCATGACAGCCTCCAAAACAATACAGAGAAACCCTGTCTCGAAAAAAACCAAAAAAAAAAAAGGTG
Source organism: Mesocricetus auratus (assembly GCF_017639785.1). Classification (NCBI taxonomy): domain Eukaryota; kingdom Metazoa; phylum Chordata; class Mammalia; order Rodentia; family Cricetidae; genus Mesocricetus; species Mesocricetus auratus. The sequence continues at coordinate 81,525,678 of NW_024429193.1, read as the reverse complement.
GGAGATTAAACAGGGGTTGTCAGGTAGGGCAGCAATAAGGGGGCCCCAAATCATCAAGACCACTTCCAGCTGACCTAGAGGGAGTTGACCATCTTTGGGTGTGAAAAGGCTGGGGTACTGCCACATCCTAGGGTAGCTGGTTGTTTCATTACAGTCCAGACTGTGTGGAACTCTTTGACACCTCTTGGACCTGGCAAGATGTTTGTAGAGCAGAGGACAAGGTTACGTTTAGAAAAAAATTATTTTTCTTAGGTCCTGATTCTTGAGGGGAGGAGGATTGTAAGATGAGGGAGGGGTTCCTCAGATGGTCCCAAGATGAAGGAAGGGAGTCCCAAGACCAGAGTAAGGTTGAATGATATTTGGAGTGAATCTGACTTGTTTGGGTGGGTCCAATTAGGCTCCCTGGAACTTAACAAGCATTCTTTGAGTTTGTTAAAAATATGTTTTGAACACATTAGCATTTCTGGTTTTTAGGATGCAAGTTATGAAGGTCAAAGATGATAATGTAAGATGTATAAACGCAAGTTATGAAAGCCTGAGGATGGAAATGTCTAGCAAGGTGTATGGGTGCAAGTAAGGAATGTCTAAGGATAGTATCAAGTTATGAAGTTCTGAGGATAAAAAGTATTAAGTGATGACAAATAAGTGAGTGATTTGAGCATTCAAAAGAATGAAATGTTCCAGATTTCTATCTCTCTCTCACTTCTCTCTCCCTCCCTCCTTCTCTCCCTCCCTGCCTCTCTCCCTCCCCCACTCACTCTCTCATTTTGTATTGTTCATAGTCTTCACATTAATCATTAAAATTCTGATAAGCTATTAATCCAACTCTAACAGGCTACTAAACAACATACTATACCACTATAGGATCATAACTAACAGGTCAAGATAAAGGTGCTTTTCATTGTGCTAAAGATATGTCAGTTTTAATAGTGTTAATTATAAATGGAGTTCTTAATTGGTCTAGATAATAAAAGGCTGGAGTCATATATATATATATATATATATATATATATATATATATATATATAGCGAAATGCTGAGAGATCAGAGAGAAGCAGCAAGCCACAGCACACCTTACCTCCTTAGCATCTTCACAGAATAAGAGAAGAGAGTGATTTTCTGTTTGTCCCTGTTTATATACCGTCACTGCCCAGGTACATCACTTCCTGCCTGTCTTTACAGATCTCTATGCTTAGCTAGTGGCAAACTCCATTCTCTGACCCTCAAAAAGGCTTTATTTGTGCAAGAAAGATATCACCACAGTTAATGCTTTCAACTAAATCATTTCTGAAATGAGTATACTGCCATTTCTGTTTCAGTACAGCTTCCTAAGGATTCTGTACACATGTGCAAGCCTTCCCTTTAAGTGAGAGCCTCCCACTTGTTCGTCCCTTCTTCCACCTTGCTCTGCCTTCCCCCTTTTTCCTTTCCCCTTTCTTTTTCCATTCCCCTCCCCTTTCCATCTCTGTCCCCAGATGGCCAACCCCTCGCTTTGCTCCATTTCCCCATGAAACACCAAGTGAGTTTTGGTGAGTTTTGTGGTTCATGTTTCATTGCCCACAGCTGCAGCAAAGAACAACACCACTACCCACGCCCAGAATGAGGACTATGAGGTAGCCAACATCCATTTCACCTAGAACTCTCAAAGTTTATGAAGGAGCCAAACCTACAGACCCAAAGCTACAGGATCTCCATGACACAAGGCAACAATAGTTATCCAAGAGAAATCCTAATAAGAGCTTCCTATCAAAGGTATAGTAGAAGCCAGAGGCATCAAACCAGACTAATGACTCATTGGATGAACACTGACAAGAACATATGTATGGGAGCCAGAGGCGGGTCCCCGCGGGAGGAAGCGTGCGGACCATCGTGGGCACCATCGTCTGCTGCTGCTGCTGCTGAAGCTGGGAAGACACCTGGGGAAAATGCACCGGGAAAAATCCGGTGCCTGCAGGATCGGCACTGGTGCTTCAGGTAGTCAAAGAAGACCAGGGAGTCTTCAGCAGAGCTGAAGCAGCTGCCATGGCGTCCTTGCAAGGAAGGGACTGCAAGCGAGGATGCTTAGCTCTGAGGAAGAGGAGAGACTGCACAGAGACCAAGCCTTGGTGTCTGATTTTAAACAGCAAAAACTGGAAAAAGAGGCTCAAAAGAACTGGGACCATTTTTACAAAAGAAACAGTACCAATTTCTTCAAGGACAGACACTGGACCACCAGAGAGTTTGAGGAGCTAAGATCGTGTAGGGAGTATGTAGGTCAAAAATTGACTTTGTTGGAAGCTGGATGTGTGGTTGGGAACTGTTTATTCCCACTTTTAGAAGAGGATTTGAATATCTTTGCCTACGCCTGTGATTTTTCTCCGAGGGCAGTTGACTATGTTAAACAAAATCCTTTATATAATACGGAGAGATGCAAAGTATTCCAGTGTGACCTCACTAGAGATGACCTCCTTGACCATATCCCACCAGAGTCTGTGGACGCCGTCACACTGATCTTTGTGCTCTCGGCTGATCACCCTGAGAAGATGCACCTCGTCTTACAAAATGTGTACAAGGTATTAAAGCCAGGCAGAAGTGTCTTGTTCCGTGACTATGGGCTGCACGATCATGCCATGCTTAGATTTAAAGCTGGGAGCAAACTTGGAGAAAAATTTTATGTCAGACAAGATGGAACCAGATCCTATTTTTTCACTGATGAATTCCTGGCGAAGCTCTTTGTGGATGCGGGGCTATGAAGAAGTGTCAAACGAATATGTGTTTCGAGAAACAGTGAACAAAAAAGAAGGCCTTTGTGTGCCACGAGTTTTCCTTCAGGGCAAGTTCCGGAAGCCTCCAAAGGACTTAGACCCTACCATTGACTCTGCTTCACTTTGAAGAAAGGAGTGTTAAACTACTTCATATATTTTTATATCCTGAATTTTTAAAATTACATTTGTAAGTTTTGTATTAAGAAGTGAGGGGACTGCTCAGCAGGTAAAGTGTTAGCTGTGCAAGCCTGACCACTCAAGTGTGACCCCAGGGGTCTGTGTCTAGGAAAAAAGACGGGGTGCTGGAGAGATGGCTCAGGGGTTCAGAGTGTTGGCTGCTCTTGCAGGAGACCTGGGTCCATTGCCAGCACCCACATGGCAGCTCACAGCCATCTGTAACTCTAGTCCCAAGGGATCAGTGGGCATGGCATACCCTTTCTGGCCTTTTCAGGTGGTACATAGACATACATGCAGGCAAAACACCCAAATTAAAAAAGAAAACATCCAGGTTTGGCAATTTGAATCTGTAATCCCAGTACTCCTACCTCAACAAAAGCAGAGATAAGAATCATCTGGAAGCTCCAGGACCAGCCAGCCTGGAGTACACAGTGTGGCAGAGAAAAAAAACAAAAAACAAAACGAGACCTGGCCTCAGAAAGGTAGAGGGTGAGAACCAATGCCTAAGAATTGTTCTCTGACTGCTACATGTGCATAAATGAGTGAATTAACAGTGAGTGTATTTGCACACAGAAAAACAAGATTGTAGGTCAGTCCTGAAAGTCAAGTTTTGTGGTTTAGCTGCATTGTTCAAATCTCAGTCTCCACAAAGGAAAGCAGGGAACCAAGCGTGTAGATACAAAAATTAGATTGCAAATCAAGCATTTGATAATAAATAAATCAAGACAATTCTTTGATCCTACCATTTATTAAAGACAAAAGCAAATTTGCACACTAAAAAAAGAACATATGTATGGACTAAAGGGTATACTGTGTGATTCACGAGGCTGTGCTATAGCTTCTATGATTTTTGTTTATGTGTTTTTTGTTTTACTTTTTGTGTTGGGGGGAGATTGCAAGGGCAGAAGTGAGGGGAGAGGAAAATGAGTGGGATCAGGATTCATGATAGGAAATCCACAAAGAATCAATAAAAAGTTAAAATTTTAAAAATTGCAGATAATATCATCAGTGTGAAAAGAGATAGCATCTTCCATATTAAGTAGTATGCAAAAATCTTAAAAACAGTCACACTAAATAATGACACTTAGAGATAATTTTTCCCCTGCTGAAGACTGGGAGGAAGGACTATAAGAGCCAGAATCAACTAACCTTGGCTCATAGGGACTGAACTGACAACTAGACAGGGAACCTGCCTGGGACCTCCACATACAAATGACAGTTGTATAGCTTGGTCTTCTTGTAGGACTCATAATGTTGGGATCAGGGGACATTTCTGACTCTTTTGCTGGCTTTTGGGACCCTATTCCTCCTATGCACTGTTTTGCCCAGCCTTAATACAAGGTGTGGTTCTTAGCCTCACTGCAAGTCAATACGTTTTACTAATATCTATGAGAGGGCTGTCCTTTTCGGAATAGTAACAGAGGAGGAGGAGACTGTGGGAGGTCAGGTGGAGTTACTGGGGGGAGCAGGGACAGGAGAGAGGCAAAAGTGCATTCTTGATGTAAAATTTTAAAAATGGATGAATAAGAATGTTTCCTAAATGTGAGTTTAGAAACTTGGCTAAAGAAACAGAATATCCTCTGGGAAGTGGTTCCTTGGACCTTTAATACCAGTAATAAAGAGGCAGAGTCAGGCTGATATCTCTGAGTTCAAGGCCAGTCTGGTTTACACAGAAATTTATAAGACAGCCAGTACTACACAGAAAAGCTATTTCTGGAAAAGCAAAGAAAACAAACAAACCTAACAGAAGTAGAAACAAACCAAATAGAAGCAGAATAACTTAAATGTTACTCTGAATATTATAAGGTTACTGTAATTTTTTGTAGCAAAATGAAGACAAGAGAAACAAGAGACCTGACATAAAATTTAAGTAAGACCTCACTGTTGAACCCGTGCAAATTCATTATCCGAATTTAAAAAACATAATTTCTTCAAATCTGCCTAAAGAGTAGGCTTGATTCACTTACTTCTGTACCAACTACATTCATAATTTTTTATTCTGATTTTGAAATTTTCCAAAGCTCAATTGACATAATATTAGGAAACTTCTGCTAAAGTCCCAATATTATACACACTAAAGTAAACTTTTCCATTATATTTTTAATTTAAATTAGAAACATACTTGCTTTACATGTCAATCCCAACTCCCTCTCCCTAACATCCTCTCTTGCCCCTCCACAGCACCACTGCCCCCCCCACCCAATCCACACAGCATTCTCTAGGGAGGGTGAGGCCTTCCTTGGGGGGAATCTCTAAAGTCTGTCATTTCATCCAGGGCAGGACCTAGGCCTTTCCCAATGTGTCCAGGCTGAGAGAGCATTCCTCCAAGTGGAATGGGCTCCCAAAGTTCACTTGTACACCATGGTAAACACTGATCTACTACCCATGGCCAGAGAGATTGCCAAGGCCTCGTCACTGATATTATGTTCAGTGAGTCTGGATCAGTCCCTCGCTGGTCTCTCAGCTGTCAGTCTGGAGTCCAAGAGCTCCCCCTTGTCAGGTCAGTTGTCTTTGTGGGTTTCACCAGCACGGTCTTGATGCCTTTGCTCATTGCTCCTCCCTCTCTGTCACTGGGTTCCAGGAGTTCAGTTCAGTGTTTAGTTGTGAGTATCTGCCTCTGCTTCGATCAGTCACTGGACGAAGGTTCTAGGATGGTATATAAGGTAGTCATCAATCTCATTATCAGGGAGGGGCTATGAAGGTAGCCTCTCCACGATTGATTAGTTTGCCAGTTTGTGTCATCCTTGTAGATCTCTGGAAATCTCACTAGTCAGCTATCTCCTCAAACCTTGTAGGCAAGTTCAATGCTCTGGTAGCTCTGCTCTTACTGTACTTGTGGATAGAGAAATAGGCAAGGATGCTGGGGTGCTTTGGATCCCGGTGGGATGAATGGAAGCCCGTGTGGTAGACCCCAGGCACAGGAGTGTGGCCTGGAAACAGGCCCTGGTAGATTTAGTCTCAAGAGTGGAGCAGGGTCTAGGATGCTGGGGTGCATTGGCACCTGCTGCTGGGGTGAAAGCCACAGAGGCAGACCCCAAGCACAGGCAGGAAGCCCAGAAATGGGCCCCAGCTTACCTAGTCCCATGTGTGGAGCAGGAGACTAGGATGGTGGGGTGCATTGGCTCCCACTACCAGAGTGGAAGCTGCAGTGGCAGACCCCAAGCACCTGTAAGATAGTTTTATCAAATAACCTACAGCAAAAATTCAATAATAATCATCCAATTCATGCTGAATATCCAGTTGAATGGTTTTATGTTGGGGACTGCTAGAACCTTGAACAAAATGGAGTCTGTCAACCGTTTCTTGGCCTTCTGCCTACGTGACTGCGAGCACACATGCCCTTGAGACAAAGGAAAAGGCTAACCATAAAAGTTATGGTTAAATTTACACAGGGCAGCCCACCCGCCTAGCCAGAGGGAAGTACCCTTACAGAGTAATTATCTTTGTTAACAAAAGATTAAAGTGTTCCGTTGAATACTTCCTACCCCTCCTTAATTCCTGCACCACCTGACTTACGCTGACAAGCATTTGTGGAATGCAACTAATGACTGATGGAAAACTACAGCTTTGTCTTTACCGTATTTGGTGTATATTTGAATTGAGACTTGATTGACATGCTTGTACCACCCCCCTGAGGTCCTTCCTCTATAAGTTCCAGCACGCCCCAAAAAATAAAGGCTCTTGATCAGCGAACGTTGTCTTGAGCCTGCTTCCATTAACCTCTTGAAGTTCACTTTCCAGATCGGATCTGCTCGTGAAGGCCCACCAAATTAGTAGCGACCCTCATCACCTCACCCCCGCGGGTCGGGGGTCCCTTCCCGGGGGGTGGCAGTTTTATTTTCCTTGTAATAGATATTTTATTAGTGCTTTAAGAATTTCATTCTCAGCTTTTCTTAACTCATCCCAGATCCACCACAACATTCTGACCAACCCAACCTAACGTTCTTTCCCTTATCTTTAAATAAATTACTCCAGAGCTCCTATTTGTACTTCCCATGGAAGTATGTGTATGCATATATCACAGAAGTTCAGATGAGTCAGCAGTGATATAATCCTTAAAGAAAATAGTCTCTTTTTCCCTAGGAACCAACAACTGTCTATAGATACTGTGGGAATTCATTTTGCCAATAGACTTGGGCACATGGTCTCTTGTATACAGACAAGACATCTTACAAGTTGGGGGCTGGAGGTGGACTGTCACTCTCTCTCCTAGGAAGCAGAGTAGAAGCATCTCCCCTGGGCAAAAAGGCAGGACACAGCTGCTGGATCCAAGGGGGCTTCCACCTTGTCCTTTTTTGGTGAGTCTGTATTTCCCATTGAATACATGTGATGAAGAATTTTGTAAATTCTCCCATCAAGCTACTCAAATCGAGGTCAGGTTTATGCACTGCCTTTTAATCAACATTAGACAGTAGACTTGGGTGATTGTGACCTTGTTTTATACAGGTACCCTCAAATTTGGGGAGTTTCTGAATGCAGCAAATGTCTCATTTGTGGTTGAGCACTCCACTGTCACTTGGTTCTCTATGTTGACCAACTGTGAGTTTTTGCATTAGCCACCATACACTGCCCAAATTCTTTCAGATGAAGTATTAGAAGTGCAATAATTTAGAAATGAATATAAAGTTAGGGGACAGTTTGATATTATGCTAATATATTTAAACCTGAGTCATGTGAGTTCTTGGCCAGATTTGCAGTGCTATGCATATGATAATTTCTCCTGTGTAATGTGCCTTAAATCCAGTTTTAAAATATTCCATTCCCCCATCACATCCATGCCCCTATTGCTATGTAATTCATTGTTGGAGTTCACAGTTTTGACAATTGCATAAACCAGTTGATGACTACACTGGCCTCCTTCACAGCAACTTCCAGTAATATGATAGCTAGCCAATGGGAAGAGAGTTTCATGGTCAGTGTCAACTTGAATTCTTCTTCTTTTTTTTTCTTTTTGCTATGCTACATGGCAGGCGCTTCCGAATGAAGGGAGTGTGAACTTGGACACCACCAAACAGGTTCACAACTGCAGCTGGCTTCAAGACAACTAGACTGACAAAGGCTGCTCAGAATGAGTAAGGACGAGGTAAGGCTGATACAAGTGGCATCATCAGACCTACAGAAAGGTCTACAGTGGGTCCAGTGTGATCTGGGTGGCTCCACCCTAGTCAGTCACTTGCATTGCTCTACTATAGGAGTTGGGATGGTGGGTACTACTAAAAAGTCCTGAACGTGAGGAATTCTTTCATCTTCTTGGGGATTGGCAGTGCTAGGACATGGTACATGGTCAGGAAACTCTGAAGGGCTTTTCTGCATAAATGCTTCAGTGATGACAGGGCACGGGGGTAGGGGAGGCGGGCGTTGTCCAGAACTGAACATGGCCATCTCTCGTCCCTTTAGCAATAACTCCATCATATGTGAAGAATGTGCAGCAAAACCATTGATCATAGGACCAAAGGCAACTGGCGCCTTCATTTCCAGAGCCCAGATACTGAGGAGCCTGTCATCTGCCACTGTAGCCATGTAGGAGCCTTCAAGGGAGAAGCAGGGATCTCATGCGGATGTCACTGTCATCCATGGGAGGATCCAGCTGGGTGTGATGAAGGGACCTCAGCCTCTCGCCGGTGGAGGGGTCCCACATAACCGCGCTGGTATCTTAAGAAGGTGTGATAAGCAAGGCAGAATCGGGAGACAAGTAATAGGAGACAACACTGCTCTCTAGCTTCTGGCTTAGCATGTAAAAGCACATGCTCCACAGGAAGACCAACTTCTCACCAGCCGCAGAGCATAGCATGCAGCAGTCTGGGGACATGGAGCAGCAGTAACCCATTGCAGGTGGCTGGATAACAACTGGATCTGCTTACCATGTTTATTTAGGTCCCAGATTCGAAGGGTCTTATCCCAGGATGCGGGGACCAAAATGAAACTTCCACTGGGTTTGTAAAGCTCAGGTCTCTTACAACATCTTGGTGGCCAGAAAGACTCAGAAGCGGAAGCCCTGTCTGCATCTCCCAAATCATTTTTTTTTTGCGGGGTGGTTTTGAGACAGGGTTTCTCTGTATTGTTTTGGAGGCTGTCCTAGAACTCACTCTGTAGACCAGGCTGGCCTCAAACTCATAGAGATCCACCTGCCTCTGCCTCCTGAGTGCTGAGATTAAAGGCGAGCTTCACCATCGCCCAGCACCTCCCAAATCTTGATCTGTCCATCGTTGAGGCCCGTGGCACAGGATCCGGCAAGAGACATCTGGCACCTGGGGATGGTGGTGCCCAAAATTTCCTGCTGAGTAGGGTGGGACACAGGCTGAAGGCCAACCCCCACACAATCTCACCACAGTCCGGTATCTTCTCCTTCAGGCTGCCTCGTCCTTTTGAATCATTTTTGCTGCTCGGGCTTTTGGCTTCGAATCCTTTAGGAAGAACTGCTCTGCTAATGACCAGGAGACCAGCTTGGCCATGCAGTGTCCTTGAGACCAGGTGAACAAGGCACCATCTGCGGAGAAAGCCACACTTCTGGTCTCACAGCTTGAGACCTGGAAGTGCTGTCTGCACTTGGTGGGAGAGAGTTGCAGTTCAAATTATCTCCTGCCTCTACGAGGACGTGAGGACTGTGCCAGCCAATGTCAGGGACCTTAGCCCCCAGGGCCGAGGGGCTTCATTTCCCCAACTCGATTTCTTAATGTTCTGTGATCAATGTGTGCGGTATCTTCAGCAATAGGTTATTACATGAAGTTCTGATGAACAACCAAGAGGAAAGCCAATGGGCTTTATTGGGGGGCATCCTTCAAACCTACATCTTCTGCAAGAGCAGTCAGTGCTCTTCACCACTGAACCGTTGTTCCAGCCCCATCTGTTGTTTTCTTGATACTAGCCATTCTGACTTGTGAGGTTTTGATGAAATCTCAAAATAGTCCTGACCCCCTCCCGCCGGTGGAGAATGGTGCCTGCCACTCCCAAATAATCACAGAGAGTCTTAATATTAATTATGAATGTTTAGACTTGTTAACAACCATCTCTTACAATTTAAATTAACCCATATTTTTATCTGTGTTCTACCACATGGCTTGTTATCTTATTTCAATATGACATCCCCTCCTCTGCATCTTGCTCAAAACTTCTCAGGCTCCACCCTTCTTTTTCCCAGCATCCTCTTGGTCTGGCTTTCCAGACCAATGTCTTTTTGCCAAGCTATGGGAAGTCAGCTTTTTATTAACTAATGAGAGTAATACATAATTACAGTGTACAAAAATTGTTCCCTGCATACTTTCTAAAAACATCTATTTTGTTATTTCTATTTCTTTTTGTGAAAACTCACTGTTTCATTGCTATTTTAAACTGGAATTTTTGTTTTATTGTTAAATGTTTGTTTTCTCAAATGTTATAGCCACTAATCGTCTGTCAGATGTGTAGCTGACAATATCTTTCCTATTCTGAAAGTTGCCCCTTATATGGATCTAGTGTCCTCTGTGGTAAGAGGCTTGTTAATGTCACCAAGTCTCAGTTGTTGGTGGTTGGTCTTATTACACAGACTACCAGAATCCTATTCAGGAAGTCTTTACTTGAGCTTATATCCTATTTTTCTTCTGCCATAAATTTCTGAACTTCCTATATAACACTCAGATCCCTGATGTGTTTGAAATCACTTTCTGTGCAGCTTGGCAGAGAAGCATCAAGTTTCACTCTTATGCAAATAGGTAGGCAGCTTTCACATCATGTTATATATGTTATCATTTCTTTGATGTATAGTTCTTTGCCTCTGTCAAAATCACATGGCTGTAGACATGTGGACTTCTATCTGAGGTTCAGGTACTGATTTGTGTCAGCTATGGACTCCTACCATCTATATCTTTTGTTCGATGAGTTGTGGTGGTTTCTGCATGCTTCACCAAGATTCAGATTTGGTACCTACACTGGTTCCCAAACTACCATAAAATTGCCAAGCACTATTCAACTTCATGTACTACAATGAGAAAAAAATCTGGTTAAATCTGGTCCCAACACTGGCTCCACAGTTTCTCTGAAGCTGCTGCAACCCGTGGAACTCAATAATTTTTGTCTCAGTTCAGGCATGCTCTGCACCCTGAGTCTGAAGACAATAGGTTCTTTGAAAAGTCTATGCACCTGTGGATCTAAACCTATTTTCCATAAAGACAGATAGATAGACAGGCAGACAATATATATTCTGTATGTGAGTGCATGCCACATCTGTTAGGTGCCAGCAGAAATCCGAAAAAGTTATTTAAGCAGCTGGATCCCTAGATGGTTATCAACTAACTGTGGAGGTCTGGTAAGGTCTTCTGTGTCTTCTGAAAAATCAAAGAATACTCTTAGCTAATAAACCATCCCTCCCTCCACTTAACAAATGGTTTTAATTATCTTTAAAATAATATCATATAGATATATTAAATAAAATAAGTATACTGTAAATAGAGCATGCTTTAATTCATGGTATGTAAATACACCATTACATAAAGATAATTAAGTGTTTGAGATGTATAATGGTTAGACTTAATGACTTATAGAAATACAAAACATGAAATTCGGAGAGATGGAGACATGCTAAAGAGGAGTAGGAAAGCTGGGGGGAAGGATATTGGTGGGATGTGATCAAGATATTGTTGGGGAATGTTAAGGTGTGATTTTTTTTATTATTCTGCATTTACTTAGCTCTGTGAAACTGTGTTACTGTTCCTATCTAAAACACCCGGTGGTCCTGATTAAAAGCAGAACAGCCAGTATCAAAACAGAAGCAAGGATAGGCGGGGCTGGCTGGCAGAGAGTATAAATAGAAGGAGAAAACAAAGAAGGAGGATCCAGAGACCAAGGAGAGGAGGATGTTAGGGGCCAGCCACTCAGTCACCCACCATTTTAGTTACACAGTAATCCACAAAGCAAAAATAAGATGTACAGAAGTAAGAGAACAGGGAAAGCCCAGAGGCAAAAAGTAGATGGGATAATTTAAGAAAAGCTGGCTAGAAACAAGCCAAGCTAAGGCCAGGCATTCATAAGTAGTGATAAGCCTCACTGGGATTTATTTAGGAGGTGGGTGGAGGCACACCAAGAGTCAAAAGAGACAAAAAGACAAAAGAGCAAAATCAGCCACTATAAGATATAAAGACTGAGAAAGACTTTGAGCTTCCAAATGCTTGAGCACACACATAAAAATGTACCCTCACATCCATAAACCAAGACAAGTGCAAATATTTATACACAGATGTATAACACATACATGCATGTTCACAAAAGCTCAAACTATATTTAAATATAATTGTTGGCTTCAACGGACGCTGTAACGATACGCGACACACAATTACTGAAAGTAACGCTAAGTATTTTATGTAGAAAATTACTCACAAGTTACCAAACCCAGAGAAGCCCAGCAGATCTCAGCTAGCGACTGGACCGGAAGCCGAACTCCAGGAAAAGAGAGCGAGACTTCCTGTGCGCTGTCTTTTATGCCTTCCCCCCGTAACGCCCCTAGCCATGCCCAAAAGTGGGCCTGGCTAGTGACGTAGTTCCGCCTACGTACGTATACGTCTTTACGTCCAGCCGTATACGTCTTTAGTCCTGCCTAAAGTGGGTGTGGTTAGCGGTGTGGTAAACCGCCCTTTTATTACCTCATCTGTATGCGCCTCTAGTAAGTCACATGTTTAATGGCGGCATAGACTTAGTAAGTCACATGTTTAATGGCGGCATAGACTTCCTCCTACATATAATAATTTAATTTTAGCAGTAAAATTACTAGTTAATTGAGCACTTTATAAAATTTTTATTGAAAATAGATCTTTTCCTCACTTAATAGCCTGATTAGAGTTTCCCTCCCTCTAATCTTCCTAGTTCTTTTCCAACTCCCCCCTCCATCTGAATTCACTCTCCTTCTGTAGCTCATCACAGAGTAGGCTTCTAAGAGATTATAGCCAAGCATAATAAATAAAATTAATTTATCACATTGAAATTAGATAAAATAGAAAAGTAGAAGGAAAAGGGCACCAGAATCAGAAACTACTAGCTTCTACACTCAGGATTCCCACAAAACACTAAACTTCCTTTGATATTATTATGACATACATACAATTCATAAATATATAAATAGATATGCTAAGACTTCTTAGCATTGCTAGGTGTGTTTGATTTCAGGGCTGACCACTTTGTTTGGAGTAACCAATTAGGGGATCATCCATGGAAGAAGCTATTTCTGCCTCTCTCAGCTGTTATTAGTGCCTTTAGTTATTTGTCTATGGGAGGGATCCCACTGAGATTTTCCCCTTCTGCATTAGCATTTGTGTTGATATTATCATTTTTCAGGAATTGTTTAGGCACAATATCTAGCATGGCACGATATCTCCAAAGGCACAGTACTGACACTCATACCTTGGCAGCAACAAATAGCAGTCTAATTGGACCAAAGTCCCAGACAATAGGAGAGGAGTCATGCATGATACTAGAAACTAGCCAACCACATTGGACTATTGAGATCATGGGTCTTAGAAAAGAACCTACAGCCATCATTTTATTAGATCAGCATAATTCTACATTCTAAAGCTTTCTTTTATACCAATGGATAAATGTAGCATTTTCAGGGGCAAGAGAAACTTTCCTTTACAGTAAACATGAAATATTACAGAAAATCACAGCAGATCCTAATGCAAATCAACTGATCAGGCAGAGCCCAGCTCCAGTGAACACATAGACAGGAGGGCTTTTATTAGCTATTTTACAATGGAAGCAATTGGAAGAGCTCACCTGCAGGAAGTCACCATACAGAGTTTTGTCTTAGAGTCCAAGGACAAAGCCTTCCAGTGTGAAGATATCAAACATTCAATAGAAACTTATGGAATGCTAAATGAACCAAACCTCACTGATGGGGCCTGTAAACTGATCCGATCATCAATCAGAGACCTGTGTATACAGAACACACCTGAGTTTGCTTGGTTTGTATCATTTATAGATATTGAGTAGACATGGAGGAATACCTGCCTGATGCCTGTACAGTCTATCCCAGATACAAGACACAAAAATAAGTTTAGAATCAATTTTAGTTCCGAGAATGTCCACACTCTTCCTTTCCCTACATCAGTAAGTGTGTATAGAGGACAGTATTCTAAGGGATTCTGAGTAACCCAAGTACTATGGAGAACCTATACTAAAGTGGGTCAGGATCAGGCTTCAGTCTATATTTCTGCTGCCTTTAGTGCATATCAAGGATTCAGATACGATCCAGTCAAGAACCAGTCTATTATTGCAAAGACATAGGTTGCTCCTCACAAACTAATATGGCAATGGTCCTATTACTGTAGAAAACACTTCCATATCTCATTAAACATGAAGTCTAGCTGGTACCTATATAGAGCCTTCATGTGCTGATTACTCTTTATGATACTGGGAGGCACTCTGCATGCTGCCAGAAGAGTAAACAAATTCACCTACATACCTTATGATATAGTGACCTACAAGTCAAGCAGAAAGAGAGTAGCACTAATGTTGTGGGAGTGACCAATCATTCTCTGGTTGGAATTATGTCTCACTCCATGAGATGAATCCCATGAGTGACACTGATTGGGTGCCCAAAAACCTGAAACTGGATAGGCCATGAGCCTTTGGGAACCCAAATACTATTTTTCTACCAAATGAATGTGGCAAGACACTACTCTTAAGGTCATTATGTTATAATTATAGATAATTTTTGCCCTCAGCTGTCACCACTGAAGCTTCCTCCTATACTACATGGGATTAAAACAGAGACCCACACCTGGGAAATGTGGTGAGAATGAGAGACCTTGGAAGTGGGATGTCTTAATCAAACTCCTTTCTTCAGGTCTCAGGGAATGTTCTGGAAGAGGAGTAAGTATAAGTGGGAATAGAAGAGGACACAACAGGACTGATACTAATATGAACTCAGAGAGACAATGGCAGTATCCACAGAGCCTGCCCAAATCCAAGCCAGATAGAGTCCCAGTATTGAAAGAGATAATTAACATGATCCTATCCCTAACCAAGAAGCTATCTCCAATTGACATCTACTTTCATAGGAAATTTCATTTTTCTCTAATGGAGACTCACTAGGTATATTAACTACATTTACTAGTATACCCCTTGCCTAGCTCTAGATGCCAACACAAAACAAACTCAGTTGTATTTTTGTAGACATTTTATGTCATCTGTCTTTGTTTGGGCTAGATATTTTTTGTCCTACTATGTTTTTCCTTGTAACTATGTTTTCCTACTTTGTACTCATATGAGATTTTTGTTTGTTTCAGTTTTGGTGTGTGTGTAGGTATATTGTGTATGTTTCTTGTATTTTTTCTTTGTTTTTTATTCTGGTTTGTTTGGGGGTTTCATTTGCTTGTTGGCTTTCAAAATAGAGACAGGAAAGGGCATGGAGTTGGGTAAGCAGGAAGAATATAGAATGCCTTGGAATAGAGTAAAATATGATCAGAATTTATAGTATGAATATACATAAGTGGTTCTGGGTTTGCTTTCAGAAATAAAACTGTAACCTCAGACAATATAGGGCAGTGAGATTACTTTCCCACTCAGAATAGTACTTGTTTTTATTTGCTATGAAACTTAATGCAGGGCTGGTGTGAATTAACATTAGGTATATTTTAGTCCACCCCGTCTCCAGTAAGCCTGTGGATAGGACCTCTGAGAAAACTCCACTGCCAGGGGAACACACAAAGTGCTAGTGTACTTGGCTATTGTAGTTTATATTGCCTGTAGCTTTTTTTACAGAAATTATAGATGATGAGGCCCAAGCCACAGTAAGAAACTCGTAGAAATGCATTCTTTGGTCCTATCATGACATTGTGCTAATTTAGGTAAAAGTATAAGGAAACTTTGTGGTTCTGGTGACTTTGTGTATGAAATTTTTGTTCCATCAAAAATGGCCAAATGTAGGTACAACCATGAAGTGTCCTAATATGGAACAGTAACTATAGGTGAGTTGTCACAGTCTACCTGGCCTAAATGAGTACATAAACATTTCACTGGCTCTTCCCTCAGCAGCACTCACAGCTCCTATCAAAATCAGTTGCTGTCCTTGTTGGGTTTCCCATGGTACTGGCATCTTCATAATGCAAGGGGATATGCTGAAACTGTTCTGCACCTTCACTATAACAATTCCTGGACTTTTTCCAGAGATTCTAATCCTGCCACAGGGTACCAAGCTTCCACTCCCCATGATGCGTTCAATAAGAAAATGACTTCTCCTGAAACTAAGGGTACACTTTCATCAATGACCTTTCATGGTCTCTCACAGTGCTCAGCCTCAGCTACTCTTCATGGTCTCTTCATGCCTTCAAAGCCAAAACCACCCAGGAAAAATTTGCATATTCCCAATTTCAGCTGCTAACACAAGGTACAGTACAGTTCTCCCTGGACCATAGCTTCTGTGCTGACCCTGAGGAAAAACTTCCCAGAATATTTTGCTTCAGTGACACTGGTTTCTTCTTAAACACAGACAGTTCTTTAGCCCAATATGACAAGAAGGATTACTTGTTAATTCAAGATATCAAATGGTACCAATAGAGTGTTTAGGAGATTCTCGATCTTGTTTCTGCATCTTTAGAAGTCAGACCTCCATAATTTACATTTCTCCCAACTTCCCTATCATCTTTGCTCCCACAGAACAGTCCACTGATCTCTGATGACTCAATGGCTTCCCCCCTCAAATTCCAATTTTACCAAAATCCTACCAAAAACACATGGTCACATCTGTCACAACAATAACCAATTAAACTGGTATCATATACTATCATAAAATACCAAAAGGAACTTGCAGAAACAAGGGTTTATTTCATCTTACAACTCTTAGGTTACATACATTCCATCACTGAGGAAATTAAGGTTATCTCAAGAAAGAACCTAGAGTCAGGAACTAAAGCAGAGTCCTTGTTGTTACTCCATTTATTGAGTTGCTCCTCATGACTTACACTCCCTTCTTTGTTATTCCATCCATGATGACTAGCCCAGTGGTGTCACAACCCCTCAGTGAACTAAGCCCTCATATATTAATCATTAATCAGGAAAATAACCTAGAATCTTGTCTATAGGCCAATATACATGGAGACATTTTCTGAAATGAGGTTACTCTACCCTTATAAGTCTAATGTGTCAAGTAAACAAAAAAGAAAATGAAAAAACTATCCAGGATAAGAAATGATCACGAAATAATAGAGAGAGAATTGGTGGATTTGATAGAGTTACTTTGGCATGGTTATCCAGTGGACTGATCATGTAAATGTGAGAACAAAGAGAGCTTAGAATAATTATCTGCATGGGAGACACCTGCACTGGAGAATGGTAATGATGCTGCCAAGATCAGTAGCTAAGAATACAGACATCAAAGGTGGGCAGCAGGGGGCATCTACCACCCCTAAAAAGGAGAAAGAGTGCATGATTGTCTCCATGGCTAGAGCAGCAGCACATAAATAAAATCTGATCCCTCTATTGGATCAGCATATAAGAAATAAGCCAGAGAATTATCTAGGATCAAATCATATCCATCTGTCAATTCAAACAATGGGCTTCAATAGACTTTTCCTACCTTAGTAACCACTCTACCCTCTTTCTCTCTCTTCCCTCCTCTCTTTTCTTGCTCCCCCTTTTCCAATTTTCCACTGTACTTTATTTTTAATTAACAAAGCTGATTCTACTTAGCATACTCTCAGGGAACTCTCCATCACCTTTACTTTTCATTGAAGGGATACATGAAAACTCAGAGCCAATATCTATGGTTGGTGTTTGGTGATGTTTGAAGGTGCTCTTACTTAGGGTAGCTGAGGCTAGAAAGAACACATCTTTCTAAAACCTCCCTGAAGTAGCCTGATTTAAATAATATATACACTATGCATGTTCCAAACATTATTATAATTTGCCACAATGAAACATTTAATTTTATCTTTCCTGCATGATCTAATTATAATCTTTCCTAAAATTTAAAGTTATAAATATAGCAATAGAGGTTTACATTTTCTATTAAGTATCTAATGAATTCATTCAGTCTTTGATTAGGATGTTAAATATGTTTCATTTAAGTTCAATAGTCACTATGTTTTAAAAGGTATATTTCATATATATTTCAGTGTTAAAAACTACTGTGTCTCAAACTTAACTGCAAATCGATCAAAGACCTCAACATAAGTGCAGGCACACTGAACATATTAAAAGAGAAAGTGGGAAGTACCCTTTAATTAATTGGTGCAGGAGAACACTTCCTGAACATAAAACACCAGTAGCAGAGACACTGAGATTGACAATTAATAAATGGAACCTCCTGAAACTGAGAAGCTTCTGTAAGGCAAAGGACAAGGTCAACAAGATAAAACAGCAGCCCACAGATAGGAAAAGATATTCACCAAACACACATCTGGCAAAGGGCTGATCTCCAAAATTTACAAAGAACTCAAGAAGCCCCAAAACACCAAAGGATCCAATCAGAAAGTAGGGTACAGAACTAAATAGAGAATTCTCAAAAGAGGAATCTAAAATGGTCCTTAGCACTTAAGAAAGTGATCAACAGCCTTAGCCATCAAGGAAATGCAAATCAAAACAACACTGAGATACCATCTTACTCCTGTCTGAATGGCTAAAATCAAAAACACCAATGACAGTTTATGCTGGAGAAGATGTGGAGAAAGAGGAAAACTCCTACACTGCTGGTGGGAGTGCAAACTCATACAGCCCCTTTGGAAATCAGTATGGTGGTCCCTCTGGAAAATGGGAATCTGTCTACCACAAGATCCAGCAACCCCAGTCTTATGCATACACCCAAAAGCAGAAAAAAAACAAACAAAAATGAAATCTTGAAATTCACAGGCAAATGGATGGCACTAGAAGAAACCAACATGAGTGAGGTCACTCAGGCACAAAAAAAAAAAAACTAACATGGTACGTACTCACTCATATATAGATTTTAGACATGGAGCAGGGGATTGCTAGCCTACAATGCACACTGCCAGAGAGGCTAGAAAACAGTGAGGACCCTAAGAGAGTCATTCATGGTACCCCAGAGAAGGGGAAGAGGACAGGAAGATTGGGAGGGGGAGTGAGCTGAGAGGAGAGGCAGAAAAGAGGAGGAGAGAGGAGGAAATTGGGAAGTAGGAAGTTTGAGTCAGGGGAAGAATAGTGGCAAGCAGGATGAGAGATACCATAATACAGGGAGTCATTATAGGTTTGAGGCGAGATCTGGCACTAGAGAGATTTCCAGTGATCTACAAGATGACACCAACAGGCAAATGAAGCAATAGTGGAGAGGCTACATAAATGCCCTACCACAATAATGAGATTAATAACTACCTTATACACCATCCTAGAGCCTTTATCCAGTGGCTGATGGAAGCAGAGGAAGACCCCCACAAGTAATCACTGAACTCAACACCTGGAACCCAGTTGCAGAGAGGGAGGAATTATGGGCAAAGGGGTCAAGACCGGGCTGTTCAAGCCCACAGAAGTAGCTGACCTGAACAAGGGGGGCTCAAGGACCCTAGATGATGGCTGAGAGGCCAGCATGGGACTTATCCAGACCCCAGGAATGTGAGTATCAGCAAGGAGTCCTCGGCAATCTATGGGGCCTCTGGGAGTGGATCACTATTTATCCTTGGTGTACAAAGGGACTTAGGAAGCCCATTCCACGAGGAGAGATGTGCTCTTGGCCTGGACACACTTGGGGAGGGCCTCGGCTCTGCTAGGGATGATATGACAGACTTTTGGTATCCCCCATGGAGGACCTCACCCTTCCTGTAGAGCCCAAAGATGGGATGGGGGAGTAGAGGGAGAGGGCTCTGGAATTCACATATGAAGCAGGCTTGTTTCTAATTTAAATAAAACATGTAAAACTAAAAAATTACTGTGGCTCAGTGATTAGTTATGGGTATCTGCTTCTGTTTCAATCAAATACTGATGGAAGGCTCTAGGATGGCATATAAGGTAGTCATCAATCTCATTACCAGAGAAGGGCTTTTAAGGTAGCCTCTTCACTATTACTTAGGTTGTTAGTTGGGGTCAACCTTGTATATCTCTGGACATTTCCCTGTTGCCAGATTTCTCTTTAAACAGATAATGGCTCCCTCTATTATGGTGTTCTTTCCTTGATCACCTCTATTCTTCCCCTACCTCAATCTCCCTGCCCTCTCCTGTCCTCTTCTCCCCTTGTCTTCTCCCCTTCTCTTTCTTCTAACCCACTCACCCCTCCCCAATTAGCTCAGAAGATCTTGTCCCCTTCCCCTTCTCTGGGGAACCATGCATATTTCTCATAGGGTCCTCCCAGTTTCCCAGAATCTCTGGTGGTGGGACTGTAGGATGTCTCTGCTGTGTTCTGTGTCTACAATCCATATATGAGTGAGTACATACTGTGTTTGTCTTTGTGAGACTGGGGTACCTCAATCAGGATGGTTTCTTCTAGTGCCATCCATTTGCCAGTGAAGTTCAAGGCCACATTGTTTATTTTCCACTAAGTAGTACTCCATTGTGTAAATTTACCACATTTTCTCTATCCATTCTTCAGTTGAGATGTATCTATTTTACTTCCAGTTTCTGGTTATTACAAATAAATGCTGCTATGAACATACTGGAACAGATGTCCTTGTTGTATGAATGTGAAACTTTTGGGTATATGCCTAAGAGTGGGGTTGCTGGATCTTGTGGTAGACTGATTCCCATTTTACTGAGGAACCACCATACTGATTTCCAAAGTGACTGTACGAGTATATATTCCCACCAGCATTGTAGGAGTGTTCCTCTTTCTCCACATCTCCAGCATAAACTGTCATTTGTGTTTTTGATTTTAGCCATTCTGACAGGGGTAATGTGGTATCTGTGTTGTTTTGATTTGCATTTCCCTGATGGCTATGGATTTTCTGCACTTTCTTATGTGTCTTTCAGTCATTTTAGATTCCTCTTTTGAGAATTATCTGTTTAGATCTGCACCCCACTTTTTAATTGGATCCTTTGGTGTTTTAGTGACTTGCTTCTTGAGTTCTTTGTAAATTTTGAAGATCAGCCCTCTGTCAGATGTGGCTTTGGTAAATATCTTTTCACATTCTGTGGGCTACCATTTGGTCTTGTTGACTGTGTCCTTTGCATTACAAAAGCTTCTCAGTTACAGGAAATCTCATTTATTGGAATCACAAAACCCTTGTGACATCTAATGTGAGCACAATACTCTGATCTTTCAGTTACATCTTATATTGTAAATATAAGAAAATTTCACTGTGTTTTCAACATTTAAAGTAATAATAACAATGTTTGTGACATGTACAAGAAATGACTACTCTCCAGGTACTATTAAAAACTGCTTACCCTTTTGTTGATTGCAATAATTTGGCTCTTTTATTTTCATAGGAATCCTACGAGGAAGGCTTTCTTGTTAGTTCTGTTATGAACTCTTGACTAATGCAGCATAGAACTTGTAAAAATGGTTTGAATCCAGCAATCAGACTTAAGACACTCTATCCATAGGAGCTCTGCCAAATTGTTTCTCTTGCCAGTTCACTTTTATAACAATAAATATTGACAATGTTAGTTTTATATCCATGTAAGTATGTATGAAGAACACATGCTTATATACAGATGAGAAGTACATCTTGAGAATGAGATTGCAAATTTATGATAAGATTGGTTATAAACTCAGTACAATTTCCAAAGAAGATGTTTGAAATGTGTCCCTTTTCAATGTTTTGTAGAATTGCCTGGAAAAATTATCCTCAGCACGCTGTTTCCAACGGCATATATTGCACTCTTACTGATTGTAAACACTACAACATTTATGTTTCTGAAACTAGTTATCTTTATGTATAAAATCAGTGCTTCTCTTTTACTCACTGTACAATTAATTCTGTTTTTAAATAGCAAATAAACCACATTCTTATCATAATGTCAAAATTATATTTCTCTATTAATTTTAGTTATCACTTATGTAAAGATACAACTAGATAGGAAGACAGCCACTACAGTCATAGTAGTAAGTTTAAATGCCTTTTTGCAAGTTTGAAATGGTATTTTTAAAATAAATTCTCCATTTCTTCCAGAAAAAAACCCAAGTCCCCTAAATCCAGTTAATTGACTTTCAAGTAAAGATTGCACCAGGTGTGTGGCAAGAGTGTATGTAAAACAGCATACTAACCTTTCCTGGATAAAGACTAACATTTTTTTCAATTTACTACAGATCCATGACACTTATATTTCAGATGAGGTCTTCCTTTAGTTCACCTGTAAGATTATTTTATTTGTTTGTTTTACAAGCTCCTTATTATATTAAGTTTAGATTAAGCAGTGGATCAGTAGAGACCTCTAGGAGCAGGGGGTGAGGGTTTTTATTGGGGTTAGACAAGGGGTTTTGTGTGGAAACAGCATAATTACAGACTGGGGATTGGCTCAAGCTTTGGTAAGAAGTATCTGGTGTGAGCCAATTGGTTGCTTTAGATATTGGGGAAATTGCAAGAATATAGTGACAGTCACACAGTAAGTTTTGTCTTATCACAGCTGATTTTATCTGCAATTTTTGGGTCCTGTTTCTGATTGCCTTTTTCCCATGAGGGGGATATTTGTGGGTTTTTCCTGTAACATCCTGCTGACCCAGGGGGCATGCCTCATGTTTTTGTGCAGATTTTAATGAATTATGGCTGCAGTTTTGCTAAGGCTTGGAATTTTTAGGGCCTGGGTCTCTCAGTGACCCTGACCACATGAGTCTCTCAGTGACCCTGATGACCTGGGTATCTCAATGACTCTTGCCAAGAAAAGTTGATTCTACAGTCATACAATGACTTAATCTTTATTATTCTAAAGCACACAACAAGGGAGGCAAATTATCTTCAGGAATTTACCTCAAGTCTTTAATGCTTTGCATTATTCCAACATGTGTGACTTCAAAAGGTTCTAGAAATAGTTGAGGAAAAAATGGGAACTGGAGAGGAACAGACAGTAATGACAAGAGTTTTCCTTTTGGAAAAGTTAAGCTCTGCTAAAGTTGGAATATATGATTATTTGTTACCTAGCAACCTTTTTTTTCTTTTTCTTTCTTCTTTTTTTGTTATATCCTGGGCTTTCTTCTCAATTCTGGGCCCTTGAACTGAACCTTATTGAATCAAGTCATACAAAATCCTCTTCCATAGCCTTTCGAAAAGTACTCCATGGAACGCCACTTATATGTTAAAAGCTTAATGCAACTTCCATAAATATGAACCATCTTGTCTTAGTGTTTCTATTGCTGTGATAAAACACCATTACTAAAAACAATATTGGCAGAAAAGAGTTCATTTCATCTTATACTTCCACACACACTTTCTGTCACTGAAGAAGTCATGGTAAGAATTCAAGCTGGGCAGGAACCTGGAGGCAAGAAGTGTAGGAGGGGTCAACTTATTAGGTTTCTCCTCATGGTTTGCTCAGCCTACTGCAGTATGTCATATGGCATCATGTACCTAAAGGTGGCACCACCCATTATGGAATGGGCCTATTCACATCAATTATCAATCACGAAAATGTAACAGACTTGCCCACATTTCTCCACTGAGGGTCCATCTTCCAGAATGTATTGTTTCAATTAAGAGCTCAAAGGAAGCATTTGGCTTTTGTATATAATAACCTCTTGTTAGGGCTGTTGTAGTAGACAAATTACAATTTACTTTTGTACATTACTGGTATTAGTAACTTTAAACTGCTAAAGATGATTTTCTATTACCAAATAAATATTTTGCATACTATAAGACTTTATAAGACTATAAAGTTGGTCATCTAATTTATCATGTGAATAACTACTGTTATGGATTAATGCAAATGCCACTTGTCTAGACTAATTTTTCAAGACGGGATGTAATTTCAATTACCCTTATTTTGATCATTA
The DNA here is from genome assembly GCF_017639785.1 of Mesocricetus auratus. Taxonomy (NCBI): domain Eukaryota; kingdom Metazoa; phylum Chordata; class Mammalia; order Rodentia; family Cricetidae; genus Mesocricetus; species Mesocricetus auratus. Next base: position 81,501,924 of record NW_024429193.1, on the reverse strand, counting down.
TGCTTCTTCTTTTAGCTCTCAGGAACTATCTATTCTTGAAATCTTACCTTTTTACATTGCAAAGAACCCCATCATTACTGCTCTGGAAATGCTAAAAGAGATAAGCAAAGTTTAGGCATCACTGTTCAATTATACCCATTAGAAATCCAAAAATAAAAAAGGATGTCAATTTCTCTTCATTGGCTTCTTTATATGGGCAGTTTATTGAATCACAGAATGTTTAAACAATAATTTATTTTTCATATTTCTAAACCATTGAACTAATTATCTTATAGTAAGATCTATTAACTGAATTTAACAAAGTCAATTTTTTGAAGGTTATACTACCTGAGGTCTAACATGTTAAAATCTTTACTTCACCTTTTTTTTCCTTCTTGTAATATTACTCTTATATGAACAAAAATACTGTTGGTTCATACACTTTTTTAATCTGAAAAAGTCCTTTACTAAATAACAGGGGCTTGTATGAAAAGTCTTTCTCATTTTTGTCAGAATTTCTCTTCTTTGATTCTCAGTAGAACTCTTGGACTGAGGGCAGTTTAATCTAATTTCAGAGCTCATATCTACCAACCATACTACACATTGTACAATCACCTGCCTCGCTGGAGAGTTCAACAATAACCCTGCTCGACGTCCTGTCTGGATTTACAAGAAGTTCAAGGGCACAAATAATAAATGTCCTCTGAAAATACTCTTTTATCAAAGACTTGGCCTATATTGGTAAGTTATGGACTCTGTAGGATATGTAGAAGTTACTAAAGATGTTATTTACAAGTTACTTCTTCTGCTCAGCATATGCACAGACCCTGGTACCTTTCATTTATGCAGCCTTGAAGTGATGTTTTACTAGTCATGTAATCTATTGTTGCAGTGTTCATCATGAAAAGTGACAGACATGTGGCAATTTTCTCAAAACACCTTCCTTGTTATACTAAGCCTCCTTCCATTTTGAGTGAGTGATTTGGATACTGAATTTCTAGATCTAAAATAATAAGCTTCTGTGCTCCAGACATAAAGTCTCATGCATGGGAGTCCAGGGAAGCAACTATTCCTCCGGCAGCATCAGGTAAAAAGGCCTGCTTCCCGGCCTGTGTTCCAGTGCCTGCAGATCGCCTGGGAACTGCACAGAGCTCCCAATACCAGCGGGAGCCAAGCACCCCAGACTCCAGATCTTCTCTCCCACCAACGAGACCAGGACCAGAGGAGGCAGGGAGACCAGGGGAGTAGCTGTTCCAGATCAGGTACAACAGGACACAGCATAGGGTCCAGGGGACCAGGTAGGAGACTAAGTGCCCCAGATTCCTGTTCTTCTTCTCCACCCATGGGACCAGCATTTGGACAAGGAATAGAAGAACCACCAGATTATTGGACTTGCTAGCACCCACCAAAAGGGAACTCTGGTCCCCAGACCAGTAAGGGGCTCCTTCTGCACCCACTAGAAGAAGAGATGGGAAAGAGAAAATACAAAAACACAGTCAGCAACAGAAAAACAAATATGACACCGCCAGATTCTAGAGACTCCACACCAGCCAGACCCCAACATTCCAATGCTAACGAAGCAGAAAAGAACGACCTTAAAAGCGCTTTCATGAAAATGATAGAGGCCCTAAAAGAGGATATAGGAATATCCCTCAAAGAAATGGAAGAAAAAACAAACCAAATAATGCAAAAAATGGAAAAAAAAAACAAACCAAAAAAAATTGCAAAAATTGGAAGAAAAAACGAACCAAAAAAGACAGGAAATGGAAGAAGAAGCAAAAAATGCAAGAAATGGAAGAAAAAACAAAGCAAAAAATGCAAGAATTGCATCAAGAAACATACCAAAAAAGGCAGGAAATGGAAGAAGAAACAAAGCAAAATATGCAAGAAATGGTAGAAAAAACAAAGCAAAAAATGAAAAAATGGAAGAAGAAACATACCAAAAAAGGCAGGAAATGGAAGAAGAAACAAAGCACAAAATGCAAGAAATGGAACAAAAAGCAAACCAAAAAAATGCAAGAAATAGAAGAAAGAACAAACCAAAAAATTCATAAAAGGCAACAAACGGACGAAAAGATAAACAGAAAATTGCAAGAAGCAATGCAAACACTGCAAGGGTTGAAAACTGATATAGAGACATTAAAAAAACACAATCTGAAGAAAGGCAGAAAATAGAAAACCTGGACAAACAGTCAGGCACTACCAATACAAGCATTACCAACAGAATAGAAGAGATGGAAGAGAGAATGTCAAGTGTTGAAGATACACTAGGAGAAATGGATTTATCAACCAAAGAAAACCTTAAATCCAAGAAATCCTTAAAACAAAACATCCAGGAAATATGGGACACCATGAAAATACCAAACCTAAGAATAATAGGTATAGAAGAAGGAGAAGAAATCCAGCTCAAAGGGGCAGAAGGCATATTCAACAAAATCATAGAAGAAAACTTTCCCAACCTTAAGAAAGACATGCCAATGAAGGTACAAGAAGCCTACAGAACACCAAATAGAGTGGACCACAAAAAAAAATCCCCTCTCCACATAATAATCAAGACCCCAAACATACAGAATAAAGAAAGAATATTAAGAGCAGCTAAGGAAAAAGGTCAAGTAACATATAAAGGCAGACCTATCAGAATTACACTTGATTTCTCCATGGAAACTCTGAAAGCCAGAAGGTCCTGGATAGACATTCTACCAACACTAAGAGACCATGGATGCAAGCCCAGACTACTATACCTGGCAAAGCTCTCAATCACTATAGACCGAGAAAACAAGATATTCCATGACAAAACTAGATTCAAGCAATATGTGTCCACTAACCAAGCCTTACAGAAAATTTTGGAAGGAAAACTCCAACCCAAGGAAGCTAACTACAACCAGAAAAACATAAGCATTAGAGAATCCCTCTCTACCAACAGCCAAAAGAACAAAGGGGTGAAACTCCATACATAATTCCACCAACAACAACCATCGCAAATCGAAGAAGGATGAGCAATCAATGGTCATTAATGTCCCTCAATATTAATGGCCTTAACTCACCCATAAAAAGACACAGACTAGCAGAATGGATTCAAGGACAGAACCCTTCCTTCTGCTGCATACAAGAGACACACTTCACCCACAAAGACAGACATTACCTGAGAGTTAAAGGTTGAGAAAAAATTTTTCAATCAATTGGACCCAAGAAACAAGCAGGGGTAGCAATCCTAATATCTAACAAACTAGACTTTAAAATAAAATCAATCAAAAGAGATGAAGGAGGTCATTACATACTCATCACAGGTGAAACCCACCAAGATGAAGTGTCTATCCTGAACATCTATGCCCCAAATACAAAGGCATCCACATTCGTTAAAGAAACATTATTAGAACTTAAATCTCATCTAAAGCCCCACACAGTTATAATGGAAGATTTCAACACACCACTCTCACCACTAGACAGGAATACCAGACAGAAAATCAACAAAGAAGCAAAGAGTCTAATAGAAATAATGACCCAACTGGGATTAACAGATATCTATAGAACATTTCATCCATATAAAAAAGAATATACCTTCTTATCACCACCACATGGAACCTTCTCAAAAATCGACCACATACTTGGCAACATATCAAACCTCGGCAGCTACAAAAAAATTGGAATAACTCCATGCATCTTATCAGACCACCATGCTTTAAAATTAGAATTCAACAACAACACAAATTGCAGAAAACCTACAAACTCATGGAAATTGAATAATGCTCAACTGTACCATCCCTGGTTCAAAGAGGAAATAAAAAAAGAAATTAAAGACTTCCTCAAATTCAATGAGAACGAAGACACAACATTCCTAAACCTATGGGACACTTTGAAAGCAGTGCTACAGGGGAAGTTCATAGCACTAAGGGCTCACATGAAAAAAACAGGAGAACAGTTATACCAGAGAATTAACATCACAGCTGGAAGCTCTAGAACACAAAGAAGCAAACACCCCCAGGAGGAGTAGACGCCAGGAAATAATCAAATTGAGGGCTGAAATCAATAAAGTAGAAACCAGGAAAACAATACAAAGAATCAATGCAACGAAGAGTTGGTTCTTTGGGAAAATCAACAAGATAGACAAACCTTTGTCCAAACTTACCAAACAGCAGAGAGTGAACACGCAAATTAACAAAATCAGAAATGAAAAGGGGGACATAACAACAGACCCTGAGGAAATCCAGAGAATCATTAGGTCATACTAGAAAACCTGTACTCCACAAAATTCTAAAATTTAAAGGAAATGTATGACTTCCTGGATAGCTATCACTTGCCAAAACTAAATCAAGAACAGATAAGCAATTTTAATAGACCTATAACCCCTATGGCAATAGAAGCAGTCATCAAAAGTCACCCAACCAAAAACAGTCCAGGTCCAGATGGCCTCAGTGCAGAATTCTACCAGAAATTCAAAGAACAGCTTATACCAATTCTTCTCAAAGTGTTCCACACAATAGAAGCAGAAGGGTCTTTGCCAAACTCTTTCTATGAGGCTTCAATAACCTTGACCCCAAGCCACACAAAGATACAACTAAGAAAGAGAACTTCAGACCAATATCCTTCATGAACATTGATGCAAAAATACTCAATAAAACACTGGCAAATCGGATCCAAGAACACATCAAAACAATCAGTCACCACGATCAAGTAGGTTTCATCCCAGGGATGCAGGGATGGTTCAACATATGAAAATCCATTAACGTAATCCACCATATAAACAAGCTGAAAAACAAAAATCACATGATCATCTCACTAGATGCTGAAAAAGCCTTTGACAAAATCCAACACCCCTTCATGATAAAGGTCTTGGAGAGATCTGGGATAACAGGGACATACTTAAACATAATAAAAGCTATATACAGTAAACCAACAGCCAATATCAGACTAAATGGACAGAAACTCAACGCAATTCCTCTAAAATCAGGAACAAAACAAGGCTGTCCACTCTCTCCATACCTTTTCAACATGGTACCTGAAGTTCTAGCTATTGCCATACGACAACAAAGGGGGATCAAGGGGATACAAATTGGGAAGGAAGAGGTCAAACTTTCACTGTTTGCAGACGATATGATAGTTTACATCAATGACCCAAAGAACTCTACCAGGGAACTCTTACAGCTGATTAACACCTTCAGCAAAGTGGCAGGCTACAAGATCAACTCAAGAAAATCAGTAGCCATACTATATACAGATGATAAAAGGGCTGAAAAAGAAATCAGAGAAACATCACCCTTTACAATTGCCACAAACAACATAAAATACCTTGGGGTAATGCGAACCAAACAAGTGAAAGACCTGTATCATAAGAACTTTGAATCTTTAAAGAAAGAAATTAAAGAAGCCCTCAGAAAATGGAAAGATCTCCCATGCTCTTGGATAGGTAGGATCAATGTAATAAAAATGGCAATCCTGCCAAAAGCAATCTACAGATTCACGCAATCCCCATCAAAATCCCAGCACAATTCTTCACAGACCTTGAAAGAACAATAATCAATTTTGTATGGAAAAACAAAAGACCCAGGATAGCCAAAACAATCCTGTTCAACAAGGCAACGTCCGGAGGCATCACCATCCCTGACCTCAAGCTCTATTATAGAGCTATAGTCCTGAAAACAACTTGGTATTGGCACAAAAATAGACAGGTAGACCAATGGAAGCGAATTGAAAACCCGGGTATTAACCCACACACATACGAACATCTGATCTTTTAAAAAGAAGCTAAAAATATACAATGGAATAAAGAAAGCATCTTCAACAAATGGTGCTGGCATAATTGGAGACTGGCATGTAGAAGAATGCGGATCGTTCCATGTCTCTCGCCATGCACAAAACTTAAGTCCAAATGGATCAAAGACCTCAACATAAATCCAGCCACACTGAACCTCTTAGAAGAGAAAGTGGCTGGTACCCTTGAACGAATTGGTACAGGAGACAGGTTCCTGAACATAACACCAGTAGCACAGACAGTGAGATCAACAATTAATAAATGGGACCTACTGAAACTGAGAAGCTTCTGTAAAGCAAATGGCACAGTCAGCAAGACAAAAAGGCAGCCCACAGAATGGGAAAAAATATTCACTAGTCCCACATCTGACAGAGAGTTGATCTCCAAAATTTACAAAGAACTCAAGAAGCAAGTCTCCAAAACAGCAAAGGACCCAATTAAATATTGGGCTGCAGAACTAAATAGAGAGTTTTCAATAGAGGAGTCTAAAATGGCTGAGAGGCACTTGAGAAAGTGCTCAACATCCTTAGCCATCCGGGAAATGCAAATCAAAACAACTCTGAGATACCATCTCACTCCTGTCAGAATGGCTAAAATCAAAAACACCAATGACAATTTATGCTGGAGAGGATGTGGTGAAAGGGGGACACTCGTCCATTGCTGGTGGGAGTGCCAACTTGTTCAGCCACTTTGGAAATCAGTATGGAGATTCCTCAGAAAAATGGGAATAAACCTGCCACAAGACCCAGCAACTCCACTCTTAGGCACATATCCAAAAGATGCCCATTCATACAACAAAGATATCTGTTCCACTATGTTCATAGCAGCTTTATTTGTAATAGCCAGAACTTGGAAGCAACCTAGATGTCCCTCACCCGAAGAGTGGATAGAGAAAATGTGGTACATCTACATAATGGAGTACTATTCAGCAGAAAAAAGTAATGGAATCTTGAGATTCCCAGGCAAATGGATGATACTAGAAGAAACCATCCTCAGTGAGGTAACCCAGTCACAAAAAGAGAAACATGGCATGTACTCTCTCATATATGGATTTTAGACATAGACCTGGGGAGTGCCAGCCTACAATCCTATGGCCAGAGATTCTGGGAAACAGAAACTTCATTTAGCGGCTGATCGAAGAAGATTCAGACTCCCTTGGTTAAGTACTGATCTGAACTCAAGAAAGCCAGTAACAGAGAGGGAGGACTGATGATCAAAGGGATTAAGACTGGGCCGGTTTAACCCCCAGAAACAGCTGACCATACAAAGGTTAAATCTTGAATCCCAGGCTGATGCCTGGGAATCCAGCATGGGACTGATCAAGACCCCCTGAGTCTGGGTGTCAGTGAGGAGGCCTAGGTAATCTATTGAGCCTTGGGCAGCAGATCAGTACCCATCCCAAGTATACACATGGACTTTGGATTCCCATAGAACAATGTGAGTTGCACTCTCACCCTGAACTCTTGGGGAAGGGTCTAGGCCCTGCCCTATATGAAATGACAGACTATGGACACCCCCATGGAGGGCCTCACCCTCCCCGGGGGAATGAGGGGATAACAGGGGGGGGATTGGGGGGAGGGCACGGGAGGAGGGGAGGGAAAGGGAGAGGGACCTGGAACTGGCTTGTGAAGCAACCTTATTTCTTATCTAAATTTAAACTGGAAAATGAAATTTAAAAAAAAAGGTCATCTGTCAGAGACTGCTGGAAGGTTTATAAATAGCATTGTTGCAATCAGTAAGAAATGATTTGTAGGCCACCCACATTATTTTGCTGTCCTAAATTTCTGTATGTTAGTCCTGGTAGCCATATCCTTGGAAGCAAAAGTCCAGATGTGGTCCTGGTAGCCATATCCTTGGAAGCAAAAGTCCAGATGTGGACTCAACTTGTTTTCAAATCAGGATGGCATTAGGGAAAGCCAGGTCCTATGACTAAGTTTCCTGTTCTGAATCCTTGGAGGTTTGTCCTGGACACATTCCAGAGAATTTTGTACCCAAACATGGATGCTCAATCTAGCTGACTACTGATACAGGCCTGAGCACCACTGAGGGAAGGCCTTCCTCTTGCTGATCAACTGACCTCCAGTGAAAGCAGCAGAACTGGCCTGGTGGCCCCAGTCCACTAGGAAAAGGAGGGTTCCTTGGTTTCTCTTGACCCCCTACAGAGTTAGTGGACTTGCCTTGGATTAGCCCAGCCCAGTGCACCACCTCCAGCCCAACCCTCAGTCTCACACAGCTTTAAAACATCACTACATTTATTTAGAAACAAACAGGATGGCAAAGAAGACACCTCCCCCACATCCCTGGTGGTGGTCAGGAAACAGCTCAGGCATGAGGGTGGGGTTTCTCCCTGCTGTTTCCCTGGAGGACCTGGGTGTTGACTGCCTTTGCTCCTTTCCTGGATCACTACAGTGAAGTATTACAGTTGTACAGTTCCCAATCTGGCCTTGGCTTGCTCGGATAAAATCAACTTCATGAAAATGATCAAGGCCCTAAAAGAGGATATAGTAAATTCCCTCAAAGAAATGGAAGGAAAAAAACAAACAAAAAATTCAAGAACAGAAGACAAAACAAACCAAAAAATGCAAGAAATGGAAGAAAAACAAACAAAAAACCCCGCAAGAAATGGAAGAAAAACCAAACCAAAAAATGCAAGAAATGGAAGAAAAACAAACCAAAAAAATGCAAGAAATGAAAGAAAAGCAAACCAAAAAAATGCAAGAAACAGAAAAAAAAACAAACCAAAATATTCAAGAAATGGAAAAAAACCAAACTACAAACTTCAAAAAATGCAACAAATGGATGAAAAGACAAAGCAATAACTGCAAGAAACAATTGAAACAGAAACACTGCAAAGGATGAAATTTTAAATAGAGATAATAGTAAAAAAAATCAGAAGGACGGCTGGAAATAGAAAACCTGGACAAATGGTCAGGTACTATAGATACAAGAATAACCAAAAAAATACAAGAAATGGAAGACAGAATCTCAGGTGTTGAAGTTACACTAGGAGAAATTGATTCATCAACCAAAGAAAATCTTTAGTCCAACAAATCCCAAACACAAAACATCCAGGAAATATGGGACACCATGAAAAGACCAAACCTAAGAAAAATAGGTATAGAAGAAGGTGAAGAAAACAACCTCAAAGGGGCAGAAATACATACAGAGATATGGAATGCTTGGATTTTATAATTTATAGTTGTTATTTTTCTGGTTTCATTTTCCTCAGGAGTCATCTTAACAGCTCTAAGGTGATGTTCCATGCTTTGATTTTCATTTCTTTGATGTTTAGGGGTTTTGAATTTTTTCATACACCTGATGGCTATTTGTATGTTTTCTTTGAAGAAATGTCTATTCAAATCTGCTTATTTTACATCTTTTTTTTTTCTTTTTTTGCTATTGCATTGTAATAGTTCCTTACATATTTTGGACATATAATTAGCAAGTTTTTTTATCATATTCTGCAGGTTACATTTTTACTCTGTTAATTCCTTTGTGAAAAAGCTCTTTAGTTTAATGTAATCCCACCCCCACATCCTTACTGCTGTTGCCTCTACATTTGGTGTCGGTTCTGAGAAATCATTGCCATGACCAATGTTGTGAAGCTTTCCTCAGCCTTCTGTTTTCTTCTAGCAGTTTCATAAGTTTAATGCTTTTTTATCAAGTTGATTTTTTGTGCATTTTATTCAATTTATTCTCTTGTATGTGAATTTCAAGTTTTCACAGCACCATTTATTTGTTCAGTCTTTCCTTTCTCCATCGTGTGTGCTTTTTTTTTTCTTTTTTTTTTTACCAAGACAGGGTTTCTCTGTATTGTTTTGGAGGCTATCGGTCCAGCCTGGCCTCGAACTCACAGAGATCCACCTGCCTCTGCCTCCCGAGTGCTGGGATTAAAGGCGTGCGCCACCACCGCCCGGCCATTGTGTGTTCTTGACACTTGGCTGAATTAGTCTAAGTATGCGTGGGCTTACTTCTGAGTTTTCTATTCTGCTTCATCTACTGGTAAATGCACCTGCATTAAACCAGTTGTTTAGTTCATGATAGATCTGTAATAGGTTTTGAAATAGGAAAGTTGTAATGCCATCAGCTTTGTTTTATCTATTCAAACTTGTTTTGGATATTTGAGGTCCTGCGTGGTTCTGTATTAATTTTGGTTTGTTTTTCCATGTCTGTAGACATTTTGAGAGAGATTGTATTAAATCTATAAAAATTGTTTGGGGTAGTAAGAATGCTTCATTAACATTAAATATTCTAATCTTTGGGCATGGAATGCATTTCCACTCACTTGTATCTTCTTTTATTTGTTTCATCATTGCAGTTTGTTGTGTATAAGTCCCTCACCTCCAGGCTAAGTTTATTCTTAAAGACTTTATTCCATTTGATGCTACTGTAAAAAGAATTCTCCCTTTTTAGTTTCTTTTTAGATTTTTCATTGTTATTATATAGATATTAGAACAATTTTTGTATTTCTATATAATTTTGACTTTGAAAAATGTTTTGATGCATTCAATCAAGAGTTAAAATTAGACATTTCAGAGACCAGGTGGAGATGTAAAGGGGGATGAGTTATGGCCCAAAGTCTGTGGAGATATAGGAGCCTAACAGGTAATATAAGCTGTAGTGCTGTCGATAATCAGATTCAGGGATTCAACAATGAGTTCATCCATCTTCCTTGGGACCTGCTATCTGCTATGTGACAGGTACGGCGATGTGTATTGGAAAGACGATGGTGAAAAGTCCAAGGACTGGAGGGAAGTAACGGCAAGTGTCTGAAACTCCCAGGAGGTTGAGAGAATTGTAGGGGAGCTAAAATACTGTGTTAGGTTAAGTCAATAGAAGATTTTGAAAAGAGGCTGGTCAACACTGCCATGTTCTGCAGAGACATTAGGTAAATTAAAGGACATTGGCCCTATGGGTTAGTGATAAGGCAGGCATTGCATTGCTGACACTGACAAGGAAGCCTCAGTGGATTTATTTAGGGTCAGAATACATATTGTTTGGTTGTGGTAGGTAAATAAAAGAAGTGGAAATAAATGGAGATTGGAGCTAGCATCAGATCCAGACCTGCAAACTTCAAAAAGACAAGAAGGTCCACTGTTTCTCTAAAACAATCTAAGCAATAGTGGAGAGGCTACCTTAAATGCCCTCCCCTGATATTAAGATTGTTGACTACCTTAAGTGCCATCCTAAAGCCTTCATCCAGGGGCTGATGGAAGCAGAAGCAGACACCCACAGCTAAACACTTAACTGAACTCTGGAATTCAGTTGCAGAGAGAGAGGAATGATGAGCAAAGGGGCCAAAACCAGGCTGGAGATACCAACAGAAAGAGGTGACCCGAATAAGGGGGAGCACATGGACCCCAGAGTGATAGCTGGGAAACCAGCATAGGACTGTTCCAGAACCCCTGAACGAGGACGGCAATTTGGAGGTCTGGTTAATCTATGGGTTCTCTGGTTATGGATCAGTAATTATCCCTAGTACACAAATGGACTTTGGAAGCCCACTACACATAGAGGGATACTCTCTCAGCCTAGACACATGGGGGAGGATCTAGGCTCTTCCCCAAAAGATATGACAGACTTTGAAGATCCCCCATGGAAAGCCTCTAGAACACAAAGAAGCAAACTTCCCCAGGAGGAGTAGACACCAGGAAATAATCAAACTGAGGGGTGAAATCAATAAAGTAGAAACTAGGAAAACAATACAAAGAATCAATGCAATGAAGAATTGGTTCTTTGAGAAAATCAGCAAGATAGACAAACCTTTGTCCAAACTTATCAAACAGCAGAGTGAACATGCAAATTAACAAAATCAGAAATGAAAAGGGGGACATAACATCGGACTCTGAGGAAATTCAGAGAATCACCAGGTCATACTTTGAAAACATGTACTCCACAAAATTTGAAAATTTAAAGGAAATGGACAATTTTCTGGATAACTTTCACATGCCAAAATTAAATCAAGAACAGATAAGCAATTTAAATAGACCTAAAATCCATATGGAAATAGAAGCCCTCATCAAAAGTCTCCAAACCAAAAAAAAAAAAAAAAAAAAAAAGCCCAGGTCCAGATGGCCTCAGTGCAGAATTCTAACAGAAATTCAAAGAGCAACTTACACCAATTCTTCTCAAAGTATTCAATAGAAGCAGAAAGGTTTTGCCAAAGTCTTTCTACGAGGCTTCAATAACTGTGATACCCGAGACAAACAGAGACACAACTATGAAAGAGAACTTCAGAACAATATCCCTCATGAACACTGATGCAATAATACTCAATAAAATACTGGTAAATCGAATCCAAGAAAACATCAAAACAATCATTCCCCACGATCAAGTAGGTTTCATCCCTGGGATGCAGGGATGGTTCAACATACAAAAATCCATCAGTGTAAATCACCATATAAACAAACTGAAAAACAAAATGAACATGATCATCTCACTAGATGCTGAAAAAGCCTTTGACAAAATCCAGCATCTCTTAATGATAAAAGTCTTGGAGAGATCTGGGATAACAGGAACATACCTAAATATAATAAAAGCTATATACTGCAAACCAACAGCCATCATCAAACTAAATGGAAAGAGAATCAACGGGATTCTGCTAAAATCAGGAGCAAGACAAGGCTGTCCACTCTCTCTATATCTTTTCAATATTTTACTTGAATTTCAAGCTAGAGCCATATGACAACAAAAGGAGATCAAAGGGATACAAATTGGAAAGGAAGAGGTCAAAGTTTCACTATTTGCAGATGATATGATAGTTTACATAAGTGACCCAAAGAACTCTACCAGGGAACTCGTACAGCTGATTAACACCTTCAGCAAAGTGGCAGGCTATAAGATCAACTCAAGAAAATCAGTAGCCCTACTATATATAGATGATAAAAGGGCTGAGAAACAAATCAGTGAAACATCACCCTTTATAATTGCCACAAACAACATAAAATACCTTGGGGTAATGCTAACCAAACAAGTGAAAGACCTGTATTGCAAGAACTTTTAGTCTTGAAAAAAAGAAATTAAAGAAGCCCTCAGAAGATGGAAAGGTCTCCCATAGCTTGATAGGTAGGAACAATGTAGTAAAAATGGCAATCCTGCCAAAAGCAGTTTACAAATTCAATGCAGTCCCAATTAAAGTACCAGCACAATTCTTCACAGACCTGGAAAGAACAATAATCATTTTTGTATGGAAAAACAAAAGACCCAGGATAGGCAAAACAACCTTACTCAACAAAGGAACATCTGGAGGCATCACCATCCCTGAATTCAAGCTATATTACAGAACTGTTGTCCTGAAAACAGTTTGGTATTGGCACAAAAATAGACAGGTAGACCAATGGAATCTAATTGAACACCCTGATATTAACCCATACATATATCAACATCTGATCTTCGACAAAGAAGCTAAAAATGTACAATGGAAAAAAAGAAAGCATCTTTAACAAATGGTGCTGGCATCACTGGTTGCTGGCATGTAGAAGAATGACCATACACCCATGTGTGTCGCCATGCACAAAACTTAAGTCTAAATGAATCAAAGACCTCAACATAAATCCAGCCACACTGAACCTCTTAGAAGAGGAAGTGGGTGTAACCCTTGAATGAATTGGTACAGAATACAGCTTCCTGAACATAGCACCAGGAGCACAGACAGTGAGATCAACAATTAATAAATGGGACCTCCTGAAACTAAGAAGATTCTGTAAGACAAAGGACACAGTCAGAAAGACAAAAAGGCAGCCCACAGAATGGGAAAAGATATTCACTAACCACATATCTGACAGAGGGCTGATCTCGAAAATTTACAAAGAACTCAAGAAGCAAGTCTCCAAAACACCAAAGGATCCAATTAAAAAGTGGGCTACAGAACTAAATAGAGAATTCTCAATAGAGGAGTCTAAAATGGCTGAGAGGCACATGAGAAAGTGCTGAACATCCTTAGCCATCCAGGAAATGCAAATCAAAACAACTCTGAGAAACCATGTTACTCCTGTCTGAATGGCTAAAATCAAAAACAGCAGCTACAATTTATGATGGAGAGGTTGTGGTGAAAGGGGAACACTCCTCCACTGCTGGTGGGAGTGCCAACTTGTACAGTCACTTTGGAAATCAGTATGGAAATTCCTCATGAAAATGGGAATCAATTTACCACAAGACCCAGCAACTCCACTCTTAGGCATATATCCAAAAGATTCGCATTTATTCAACAAGGACATTTGTTCTATTATGTTCATAGCAGCATTATTTGTAATAACCAGAACTTGGAAGCAACCTAGATGCCCCTCAACTGAAGAATGGATAGAGAAAACATGGTATATTTACACAATGGAGTACTATTCAGCAGAAAAAAAACTTGAAATTCGCAGGTAAATGGATGGCACTGGAAGAAACCATCCTGAGTGAGATAACCCAGTCACAAAAAGTCAAACATGGTATTATTCAATCATATGTGGATTTTAGACATGGATCAGGATAGTGCCAGTCTGTACTTCCACTGACAGAGAGTCTGGGAAACAGGAAAGAACCTAAGAGATAGGCATGGTACCCAAGAGAAGAGGAATGGGGAAAGATCTTCTGAAGAGATGGGGAACACGGCGAGGGGTAGAGGGGAGTGGGAGCTGGGAAGAAGAGTGGGGGAGAAGAGGAAGAGGGAGTAGGTCATGGGGGAACAGGAAGGTTTAGTGTGGGGTAGAATAGGGGGAAGAGGAAATCATAGGTTAGAAGACAGATCAGGCACCAGTGTGATCTCTAGTTATCTAAAGGGATGACACCAATTGGCAAGCTAAGCAATAATGGAGAGACCACCTCAAATGCCCATTTCTGATAATGAACTGATGCCTATAACCATCCTGGAGCCTTCAACCAGTGAGTGATGGAAGCCGAGGCAAACACCCACAGTTAAACACTGAACTGAACCCAAGGAACCCAGTGACAGAGGGAGAGGAGTGGTGAGCAAATTGGCAAAGAATGGGCTGGCAAAACCAGCAGAGACAACTGATATGAACAGGGGAGATCTCTTGTACCCTAGACCGACAGCTGGGAGGCCAGCATGGGACAGATCCAGATCCCCCCCCCCCAATGTGAGAGTCAGTGATGAGGCCTGGGCAACCTATGGAGTCCTGAGCAGTGGATCAGTGTTTATCCCTGGCATACAAACAGACATAGTGTGTCCATATCACAAAGAGGGATGCTCTCTCAGCCTGGACTCTTAGGGGAGTACCTGGACCCTAACATGAGTGAAATGACAGATTCTAGATATTCCCTATGTGGAAGGAAATGGCAATAGGGTAGGAGGCTGGGGTGGATGGTAGGGGGTTGCAGGAGGAGGGGAGAGGGAACTTGGATTGATATGTAAAACAAGCTATTTAAAATGAAAATAATAATAATAAACAATGGAATCCTAAAATTTGCAAGCAAATGGATGGCACTAGAAAAAACCATCCTGAGTGAGGTAACCCAGTCACAAAAAGAGAAACATAGCATGTACTCTCTCATATATGGTTTTAAACATAGATCTGGGGAGTGCCAGCCTACAATCACATGGCCAGAGAGAGTCTTTGAAACAGAAACTTCATTCAATGGCTGATAGAAGCATTGGCAGACTCCCACAGCTAAACATTGAGCTGAACTCAAGGAATCCAGTGACAGAGAGGGAGGACTGATGAGCAAAGGGGTTTAGACTAGGCTGGTTTAACCCCCAGAAACAGCTGACCTGACAAAGGTTAGCTCTTGAATCCCAGACTGATGCCTGGGAATCCAGCATGGGACTGATCATGAACCCCTGAACGTGGGTGTCAGTGAGGAAGCCTAGGTAATCTATTAGGCCTTGTGTAGTAGATCAGTTTTTATCCTGGGTATACAAATGGAATTGAGGTGCCCATCCAACAATGAGAGATGCATTTTCACCCTAGACTCTTGGGGGAGGGTCTAGGCCCTGCCCTGGATGAAATGACAGACTATGGACACCCACAATGTCAAAACAGCCATTTACAGTAAAGCAACTTCTGAAAACATCACCATCCCTGACTTCAAGCTCTGTTATGGAGCCATAGTCCTGGAAACAACTTGGTATTGGTAGAAAAGTGGACAAGTAGACAAATGGAATTTAATTGAAAATGCTGATATTAATCCACACACCTACAAACAGCTTATTTTTGACAAAGAAGCTAAAGTTATATGATGGAAAAAAGAAAGAATCTTCAACAAATGGTGCTGGCCTAACTGAATGCTGACTGGTGGAAGACTGTGGATAGATCCATGTCTATCATTATGCACAAAATTTAAGTCCAAAGGGTTAACAGACCTCAACATAAATCTACCACACTGAAACTCTTAGAAGAGAAAGTGGGAGTGACCCTTGAACAAATTGGTACAGAAGACCATTTCCTGAATAAAATGCAAGTAACACAGACATTGAGATCAACAATTAATAAATGGAACCTCCTGAAAACGAGAAGCATCTGTAAGGCAAATGATACAGTTAGCAAGACACAAAGGCAGCCCACAGAATGGGAAAACATTATCACCAACCCCACATCTGACAGAGGGCTGACTTCCAAAATGTAAACTGAACTCAGGAAGCTAGCCACCAAAACCCCAAACAATCCAATTAAAAAGTGGGGTGTAGCACAAAATGGAGAATTCTCAATAGAGGAATATACAATAACTGAAAGTCGCTTAAGAATATCCTTAGTCATCAGGGAAATGCAACTTGAAACAATTCTGAGATACCATCTTACACCAGCCAGAATGGCTTCCATCAAAAAACGCCAATGACAGTCTATGCTGGATGTTGAGAAACAGGAACACTCCTCCATTGCTGATGGGATTGCAATCTTGTACAACCACTTTGCAAATCAGTATAGAGATTTGTTAAGAGAAGCTTTTTCTTTGCTAGCCGCTTTGGTTTATCCCCCGCCAGTCACCTGGGCTCTGCCGCATTTTAGTCCCCAAATAACACACAAGAGGCTGTATTAATTATGAATCTGTTGGCCTTGCTTGTCTCTTACTGGCTAGCTCTGCTTTAAGTAATTACCCCATAATTGTTAATCTAAGTATGTCTCTTACCGGAGAATAGTTCCAGGCTCCTACCCCATGGAGGTTACATGTTGACTCTTCTGTGTTTCTCCTTCCCAGAATCCTCCTGGACTCCTAGTCCCACCTATCTAGATTCCTATTGGCTCAACAGTGCTTTATTGACAAAAGACTTCCCCAACAGAGATTTCTCAGGAAAATCGGAATCAGTCTACCTCAGTATCCAACAATTCCTCTCTTGGGCATATACCCAAAGAATGCACAATCATACAACAAGGACATATGTTCCACTTTGTTCATAGCATTGGTGTTTGTAATAGCGAGAACCTGGAAGCAACCTAGATGATCCTCAACCTAAGAGCAGTTGTAGAAAATGTGGTACTTTTACCCAATGGAATATTACTTAGTGGAAAACAACAATGAAATCTTTAAATTCACAGGCAAAAGGATAGAACTAGAAGAATACATTCTTAGTTAGGTAACCCAATCACAGAAAGACTCACATAAGGATATTAGACATACGGCAAAGGACTACCAGCCTACAATCCACACCACCAGAGAAACTGGGAAGCAAGAAAGACACCAAGTGAAGAACACATGTTCCCCCAAAGAAGGGAGGGAAATAAGAACCCCTGAGAAAATTGTGAGTATGGGAGGAGAGAGGAGTGAGGTGGGAAGGAGAGCACGGGAGATGGGGAGGAGGTAGAACAGGAGGACTGAGACAAGGAAGGAATAAGGGAAAGGAGGTCAAGTAAGGAGATGTCTTGTTTGAGGGAGTCAATATAGGTTTGGAGAGAGTTCTGGCACAGGGGAAATGTTAGGGGATCCAGAGAGATGACCCCAACTAAGAATCTAGCACTGATGGAGAAGCTGCCTTTGATGCTCTTCCCATATTCCTAATTGGGAATTAATGACTACTTTGGTTGCCGTTCGTATAGCCTTCATTGAGTAGCTGATCAAAGCAGAAGCTGGCACCCACAGCTAAACACTAAGCCATACTCTGGGAATCGAGTTGCAGATAGGGAGAAGGAGCCAAGAAGGTGATGGAGAAACTTGCAAAAATGATTGACCTGACCTAGTAAGAGCACAGAATCACTAGTCATAAATTTGGGGGACCAAACCAAGTCCTCTGAATGTGGGTGCAAGCTAGAAGTCCAGGGTTTTCTGTGGGACCTCTAACAACAGAGCCAGTGTTTATCCCTAGTGTACAAATATTCTTTGGGATCCCCTTTCCTATGGAAACATACTATTGCAGTCCAGAAATGGGAAGGAGGGCCTTGGTCCTCCCCAAATGGTATTGTCCCCCATGGAGTGCCTCCCTATCCTTGGGTAGTGGAAGGGGTGAGTTGGGGTGTCAGTGTTGAGCATGGGTGAATGGGAAGGTTGGGGGGATTGATATGTAAATAAGAATGCTGATAGATGATAGATAGATAGATAGATAGATAGATAGATAGATAGATAGATAGGCTGTTTAATTTTCAAGTGTAATTGCATGTGAAACTCTTGTTCTTAGTAAAAGGAGCACTTAATAATTTTAGAAATGTTTTAATAAGTCAGTAACTTTCTAAATTAGGAGTCCTTTTTAAAAATTGCCAAAGTGAATAACTACAAACAAGTCACTAAGTTATTCTCCTGTTAAGGAGTTTTAAATGCAGAATTTTAATTAAAGTTTTCATTTACAGACTTTGCTATTGTTATATATAAATAATAATTGATTTTTCATGAGGAATACTGAATAAAAATGAATTGTGAAAAGAAGTCTTGTCATGAATGCATACATACTAGTCTGTGTTAGAGGCTTCTTGCTCAGGTAGTATTTGAAGTGCCTCTTTGCAATCGAGAAAATATATGGGAAATACTGATTCAAAGAAAGTGTTTGTCTAAGATGATTCAGGCATTGGTATCACAGACAGTCATGGTAAAGACTTTCAGAACTGAGACTGCAGAATTACTTTTCTTATTTTAAGAAAGAAGACTCAGAATGCTTCTCCAGAGAGTGTCTGAATATATATATATATATATATTATATGATTTTCTCTTGTTTTCAGCATATTGAAATTATGAAAAAAAATCCCAAATCACCAAACTGTAATGCTTAATTCTGTATAGAGAAAGCAATGCAGAGTTGTTTCCTATTTAAAAAAAAAACAAACAAAATCAAAATTAAATACCTTTTAGAAAAGGAAGCAATGGGAAAGTTCATACCACTCACATGTTTATCTGCCATTCATCTATCCACATGAAGTCACTTTTCATTGCCATTTCACGTGTCCCCTGGGACTGCAGTCAAAGAACAAAGTCTTCTAATGGGATTCCTGTCTTGTTCCGCCATGCTAGTTCTGGATGAAAACATTCATTTTCTTAATAACCTTCTCTTGTTCATGAAGGCTTTAAGCAGCATATGTTGTCTCCACTGCTTAGCACGTAAAATATTTCAGAAAAATAATGTATAAACAGATCAAGTAAATCAAAGAGTTACGTGGGAGCCCACAGAGTTTTCCACAACTACTGTATGACCAGGATCAGGAATAAGTGAAATTAATTCCAGTATTTCCCACACTGCTCGGTTAAAACCTGTTGAAAACACTCAAGCCTGAGGACCTGTGCCTTCACTGTGAAATTATCTGATTGTAAGGTATACAAAGCCTCATGATACCAGTTCTCAGGAAAATATAATTGATGTCAGGAGGATTCTTCTACAATTTGTCAATCTTTTTTTTTTCAGTTGTTTGAACATCTACCAATTGTCATGCATCCACCTTCCATCTTGGGAATTGAACTGTAACATTTTATAATGTATTAATATCCCTGACATGTACTTTCATTTTCAAATCTACCATGAAAACAATACTGCCTTATTGACCCACCTCCTTGATAGACACATGCTGGGGTCCAGCCTGTGTCACTCCTATGCTGTAAGGGTCATGTATTCTGGATTGATATCTTTTGGGCTGTGTTCAGAACCAGCCGAACAGTCTCATGTCTAACCCAGAGTGGGAAAGTGTGGATCAGGGAAGTTCTAGCTATCCAGCAGTGTTAAAGATGAGACAGAGACACCATGTCATGTCAGGAGGGATCTCACTTAATACTGGAAACAATAGTTTATTCAACCATCCAGTTCCAAATGGGGGGATACTGGCAAAAGATATCTATTATCATGGATATAGGGCTGACTAGGAAACACTTCCTTTAACCCCAGAGATGGTCCTTGAATTCACATACCCAAGCCTTTAGACTTTCCTTAATGGCACTAGTCTTCAGACATGCCCCACTAGTACCCGGGCATGTCCCACTAACCCTCATGGTAGGTGTGGAGCCAAGGTCTATTGCTACACAAACTAGAAGCCATTCTCTGCTCTGGCCAGGCCATCTAGAGGTAACAAGCCAACATTTTGTTACAATATGACAAGAGGAGATTTGAGCTCCTGGAAATGAGCTGAGGTCTATATCTGAAATAACATGTTCAGGACCCAACAGACACAGTCATATAAATCGAATGCCTCAGAGTATACATGTATAGTCAGAAAATATTATCACTGACATAAAAACTAGGTACATGCTGACACTTTTAAAGCCACATAATTAACAAGAGCTGAGTCACTCAATTATGTACAAAACTGAGAAGTCAACAACATTGTGACACAATTCTTACCTCCTACATTGAAACTGCCCTACTTTTATTGTGTTAGCCAATTTGACTCTTGTGAGATATCTGTCAGTAAAGCATACTTATCTTGTTAGATATAGAACAGAATACCCTTCATTCATAAGAAATAAATAGAGCCTGTGTTCCAGTGCCTGCAGATCACCTGGGAACTGCACAGAGCTCCCAATCCCGGCGGGAGCCAAGCACCCCAGACTCCAGATCTTCTCTCCCACCATCGAGACCAGGAAACGAGAGGAGCCTGGGAGTCCAGGGAAGTAGCTATCCCTCCGGCAGCATCAGGTAAACAGGCCGGCTTCCTGGCCTGTGTTCCAGCGCCTGCAGATCGCATGGGAACTGCACAGAGCTCCCAATCCCGGCAGGAGCCAAGCACCCCAGTCTCCAGATCTTCTCTCCCACCATTGAGACCAGGAAACAAGAGGAGCCTGGGAGTCCAGGGAAGTAGCTATCCCTCCAGCAGCATCCGGTAAACAGGCCGGCTTCCCGGCCTGTGTTCCAGCACCTGGAGATCGCCTGGGAACTGCACAGAGCTCCCAATCCCAGCGGGAGCCAAGCACCCCAGATTCCAGATCTTCTCTCCCACCAATGAGACCAGGAAACCAGAGGAGCCAGGGAGACCAGGGGAGTAGCTGTTCCGGATCAGGTACAACAGGACCCATCATAGGATCCAGGGGACCAGGTAGGAGGCTGAGCACCCCAGATTCCTGTTCTTCTTCTCCACCCACGGACCAGCATTTAGACAAGGAATAAAAGAACCACCAGATTATTGGACTTGCTAGCACCCACCAAAAGGGAACTCTGGTCCCCAGACCAGTAAGGGGCTCTTTCTGCACACACTAGAAAAAGAGATGGGAAAGAGACAATACAAAAACACACTCAGCAACAGAAAAACAAATATGACACCGCCAGATTCTAGAGACTCCACACCAGGAAGACCCCAATATTCCAATGCTAACGAAGCAGAAGAGAACGACCTTAAAAGCACTTTCATGAAAATGATAGAGGCCCTAAAAGAGGATATAGGACAATCCCTCAAAGAAATGGAAGAAAAAACAAACCAAAAAATGCAAGAAATGGAAGAAAAAACAAACCAAAAAATGAAAGAATTGCATGAAAAAACAAACCAAAAAAGGCAGGAAATGGGAGAAGAAATGAAGCAAAAAATGCAAGAAATGGAAGAAAACAACAAAGCAAAAAATGCAAGAATTGGAAGAAGAAACATACCAAAAAAGGCAGAAAATGGAAGAAGAAACAAAGCAAAAAATGCAAGAAATGGTAGAAAAAAACAAAGCAAAAAATGAAAAAAATGGAAGAAGAAACAAACCAAAAAAGGCAGGAAATGGAAGAAGAAACAAAGCACAAAATGCGAGACATGGAACAAAAAGCAAACCAAAAAATGCAAGAAATGGAAGAAAGAACAAACCAAAAATTCATAAAAGGCAACAAACAGACGAACAGATAAACAGAAAATTGCAAGAAGCAATGCAAACACTGCAAGTGTTGAAAACTGAAATAAAGACATTAAAAAAACACAATCTGAAGAAAGGCAGAAAATAGAAAAGCTGGACAAACAGTCAGGCACTACCAATACAAGCATTACCAACAGAATAGAAGAGATGGAAGAGAGAATCTCAAGTGTTGAAGATACACTAGGAGAAATGGATTTATCAACCAAAGAAAACCTTAACTCCAACAAGTCCTTAACACAAAACATCCAGGAAATATGGTACACCATGAAAATACCAAACCTAAGAATAATAGGTATAGAAGAAGGAGAAGAAATCCACCTCAAAGGGGCAGAAGGCATATTCAACAAAATCATAGAAGAAAACTTTCCCAACCTTAAGAAAGACATACCAATGAAGGTACAAGAAGACTACAGAACACCATATAGAGTGGACCACAAAAAATATCCCCTCGCCACATAATAATCAAGACCCCAAACATACAGAATAAAGAAAGAATATTAAGAGCAGCTAAGGAAAAAGGTCAAGTAACATATAAAGGCAGACCTATCAGAATTACACCTGATTTCTCCATGGAAACGCTGAAAGTCAGAAGGTCCTGGATAGATATTCTACCTACACTAAGAGACAATGGATACCAGCCCTGACTACTATACCCGGCATAGCTCTCAATCACTATAGACGGAGAAAACAAGATATTCCATGACAAAACTAGATTCAAGCAATATGTGTCCACTAACCCAGCCCTACAGAAAATTTTGGAAGGAAAACTCCAACCCAAGGAAGCTAACTACAACCAGAAAAACATAAGCATTAGAGAATCCCTCTCAACCAACAGCCAAAAGAACAAAGGGGTGAAATTCCATACATAATTCCACCAACAACAACCATTGCAAATCGAAGAAGGATGAGCAATCAATGGTCATTAATATCCCTCAATATTAATGTCCTTAACTCACCCATAAAAAGACACAGACTAGCAGAATGGATTCGAAGACAGAACCCTTCCTTAGCTGCATACAAGAAACACACCTCACCCTCAAAGACAGACATTACCTGAGAGTTAAAGGTTGGGATAAAATTTTTCAATCAAATGGACCCAAGAAACAAGCAGGGGTAGCAATACTAAATACTAACAAACTAGACTTTAAAATAAAATCAATCAAAAGAGATGAAGGAGGTCATTACATACTCATCACAGGTGAAACCCACCAAGATGAAGTGTCTATCCTGAACATCTATGCCCCAAATACAAAGGCATCCACATTCGTTAAAGAAACATTATTAGAACTTAAATCTCATCTAAAGCCCCACACAGTTATAGTGGGAGATTTTAACACACCACTCTCACCACTAGACAGGAATACCAGACAGAAACTCAACAAAGAAGTAAAGGGTCTAATAGAAGTAAAACCCAACTGGGATTAGCAGATATCTATAGAACATTTCATCCACATAAAAAAGAATATACCTTCTTCTCACCACCACATGGAACCTTCTCAAAAATCGACCACATACTTGGCAACATATCAAACCTCAGCAGCTACAAAAAAATTGGAATAACTCCATGCATCTTATCAGACCACCATGCCTTAAAATTAGAATTCAACAACAAGACAAATTGCAGAAAACCTACAAACTCATGGAAATTGAATAATGCTCAACTGCACCATCCCTGGGTCAAAGAGGAAATAAAAAAGAAATTAGAGACTTCCTCGAATTCAATGAAAATGGAGACACAACATACCCAAACCTATGGGACACTTTGAAAGCAGTGCTACGGGGGATGTTCATAGCACTAAGTGCTCACATGAAGAAACAGGAGAACAGTTATACCAGAGAATTAACATCACAGCTAAAAGCTCTAGAACACAAAGAAGCAAACTGCCCCAGGAGGAGTAAACGCCAGGAAATAATCAAATTGAGGGCTGAAATCAATAAAGTAGAAACCAGGAAAACAATACAAAGAATCAATGCAACGAAGAGTTGGTTCTTTGAGAAAATCAACAAGATAGACAAACCTTTGTCCAAACTTACCAAACAGCAGAGAGTGAACACGCAAATTAACAAAATTAGAAATGAAAAGGGGACATAACAACAGACTCTGAGGAAATCCAGAGAATCATTAGGTCATACTTTGAAAACCTGTACTCCACAAAATTCTAAAATTTAAAGGAAATGTATGACTTCCTGGATAGCTATCATTTGCCAAAACTAAATCAAGAACAGATAAGCAATTTAAATAGACCTATAACCCCTATGGAAATAGAAGCTGTCATCAAAAGTCTCCCAACCAAAAAAAGTCCAGGTCCAGATGGCCTCAGTGCAGAATTCTACCACAAATTCAAAGAACAGCTTATACCAATTCTTCTCAAAGTGTTCCACACAATAGAAGCAGAAGGGTCTTTGCCAAACTCTTTCTATGTGGTGTCAATAACCTTGATCCCCAAGCCACACAAAGATACAACTAAGACAGAGAACTTCAGACCAATATCCCTCATGAACATTGATGCAAAAATACTCAATAAAATACTGGCAAAGCAGATCTAAGAACACATCAAAACAATCAGTCACCACGATCAAGTAGGTTTCATCCCAGGGATGCTGGGATGGTTCAACATACGAAAATCCATCAACGTAATCCACCATATAAACAAGCTGAAAAACAAAAATCACATGATCATCTCACTAGATGCTGAAAAAGCCTTTGACAAAATCCAACACCCCTTCATGATAAAGGTTTTGGAGAGATCTGGGATAACAGGGACATACTTAAACATAATAAAAGCTATATACAGTAAACCAACAGCCAACATCAGACTAAATGGACAGAAACTCAACGCAATTCCTCTAAAATCAGGAACAAAACAAGGCTGTCCACTCTCTCCATACCTTTTCAACATGGTACTTGAAGTTCTAGCTATTGCCATACGACAACAAAGGGGGATCAAGGGGATACAAATTGGGAAGGAAGAGGTCAAACTTTCTCTGTTTGCAGACGATATGATAGTTTACATCAATGACCCAAAGAACTCTACCAGGGAACTCTTACAGCTGATTAACACCTTCAGCAAAGTGGCGGACTACAAGATCAACTCAAGAAAATCAGTAGCCCTACTATATACAGATGATAAAAGGGCTGAAAGAGAAATTAGAAAAACATCACCCTTTACAATTGCCACAAACAACATAAAATACCTTGGGGTAATGCTAACCAAACAAGTGAAACACCTGTATCGTAAGAACTTTGAATCTTTAAAGAAAGAAATTAAAGAAGCCCTCAGAAAATGGCAAGATCTCCCATGCTCTTGGATAGGTAGGATCAATGTAGTAAAAATGGCAATCCTGCCAAAAGCAATCTACAGATTCAATGCAATCCCCATCAAAATCCCAGCACAATTCTTCACAGACCTTGAAAGAACAATAATCAATTTTGTATGGAAAAACAAAAGACCCAGGATAGCCGAAACAACCCTGTTCAACAAGGCAACGTCCGGAGGCATCACCATCCCTGACCTCAAGCTCTATTATAGAGCTATAGTCCTGAAAACAGCTTGGTATTGGCACAAAAATAGACAGGTAGACCAATGGAATCGAATTGAAAACCCGGGTATTAACCCACACACCTACGAACATCTGATCTTTTAAAAAGAAGCTAAAAATATACAATGGAATAAAGAAAGCATCTTCAACAAATGGTGCTGGCATAATTGGAGACTGGCATGTAGAAGAATGCAGATCGATCCATGTCCATCGCCATGCACAAAACTTAAGTCCAAATGGATCAAAGACCTCAACATAAATCCAGCCACACTGAACCTCTTAGAAGAGAAAGTGGGTGGTACCCTTGAACGAATTGGTACAGGAGACAGGTTCCTGAACATAACACCAGTAGCACAGACAGTGAGATCAACAATTAATAAATGGGACCTACTGAAACTGAGAAGCTTCTGTAAAGCAAAGGGCACAGTCAGCAAGACAAAAAGGCCGCCCACAGAATGGGAAAAAATATTCACTAGTCCCACATCTGACAGAGGGTTGATCTCCAAAATTTACAAAGAACTCAAGAAGCAAGTCTCCAAAACAGCAAAGGACCCAATTAAAAAGTGGGCTGCAGAACTAAATAGAGAGTTTTCAATAGAGGAGTCTAAAATGGCTGAGAGGCACTTGAGAAAGTGCTCAACATCCTTAGCCATCCGGGAAATGCAAATCAAAACAACTCTGAGATACCATCTCACTCCTGTCAGAATGGCTAAAATCAAAAACACCAATGACAATTTATGCTGGAGAGGATGTGGTGAAAGGGGAACACTCCTCCATTGCTGGTGGGAGTGCCAACTTGTTCAGCCACTTTGGAAATCAGTATGGAGATTCCTCAGAAAAATGGGAATAAACCTACCACATGACCCAGCAACTCCACTTTTAGGCATATATCCAAAAGATGCCCATTCATACAACAAAGATGTCTGTTCCACTATGTTCATAGCAGCTTTATTTGTAATAGCCAGAAATTGGAAGTAACCTAGATGTCCCTCACCCGAAGAGTGGATAGAGAAAATATTTTACATTTACACAATGGAGTACTATTCAGCAGAAAAAAATAATGGAATCATGAGATTCGCAGGCAAATGGATGTCACTAGAAGAAACCATCCTGAGTGAGGTAACCCAGTCACAAAAAGAGAAACATGGCATGTACTCTCTCATGTATGGATTTTAGACATAGATCTGGGGAGTACCAGCCTACAATCCTATGGCCAGAGAGTCTGGGAAACAGAAACTTCATTTAGTGGCCGGTTAAGTACTGAGCTGAACTCAAGAAAGCCAGTAACAGAGAGGGAGGACTGATGATCAAAGGGATTAAGACTGGGCTGGTTTAACCCCCAGAAACAGCTGACCAGACAAAGGTTAACTCTTGAATCCCAGGCATCAGCCTGGGAATCCAGCATGGGACTGATCAATACCCCCTGAATTTGGGTGTCAATGAGGGGTCCTAAGGAACCTATTGAGCCTTGGGCAGAAGATCAGTACCCATCCCAAGTATACACACGGACTTTGGACTCCCATAGAACAATGTGAGTTGCACTCTCACCCTGAACTCTTGGGGAAGGGTCTAGGCCCTGCCCTATATGAAATGACAGACTATGGACACCCCCATGGAGGGCCTCACCCTCCCTGGGGGAATGAGGGGATAACGGGGGGGGCGTTGGGGGGATGGCACGGGAGGAGGGGAGGGAATGGGAGCGGGACCTGGAACTGACTTGTGAAGCAACCTCGTTTCTTATCTAAATTTAAACTGGAAAAAAAGAAAGTTATTTGAATGCATGTTAAACATTAATGTGATTTTTGAAAGGTTATATCTCATTTTTTTCTACCAAAATAAATCTGGAGAAAAAAAAGAAATAAATAGAAAAAATCCCTCAACTTTGCTTACTAGACTTTTCATTCTCTCTGAGTTGGAAGAAATAGTTTAAGGTTTGCAAACAAGGGAGGCACATAATTATCAAAAATTAAAGTACTCTAAACCTTTTTCAGTATCGAATTCTACTAAATTTATTTAATATTAATCAAAATTAACTAGTTTTTATAAGCAGTTATTATACGCAAGGCAGCAATTTTTACTTCTCTAATGATGAGAGGATTAGAAATGAACTGAACATTAGAAGACATGTCATTCAAGATTCTTAACATCCCATTTCTGTTATGGCTTTAGAATAGCTTTGCTACAGATAGTACCTTGATACTGTAAAATTGTGTCTTCTTTCCTCTATACCAGTGACTCTCAAGCTTCCTAAGCTGTGACTCTGTAATGCTGTTCTTCATGGTTGTAGTTGTTCTTCTTTTGTAGAACTTTAAAAATTAGAAGAAAAGAGAAAAAAAGATGAGAGGTGGAAACCAGGACCAGCACAATACAGCACATGCCATGGAGTGTACAAGTCATAGTTTATTCCAGTGGTGGGAGAACAAAAGGGGGGAGACAGACACAAGAGAGATGAATGGCATAAGATCAGAGCAGGAGGACAGAGAGAAAGGAGAAGAAAGAGAGAGTAAGTAGGCTGGAGTCTGTCTTTAATGAGTCCTTTGTACCTGTGTGCAGACTGGCTTTCATGGGACTCTGGGATGGCCATAGAACTGCCTAAGTGCATTCTGCCAGGTAACAGGCACAGGGAAGTATGATGCCTGGACCTTTCATTCTCACCTTTACTTATTATTAAAAAGAGGTGGGGTGTTGTGCATGGCAGGTTAGGGAATAAGGACATTGAGTTCTCAAGACTGCTTTCTGCTGACCTGGGGGAAGCATTAACCATCTTTTGGGGACCTGAGAAGGCTGGGGTGTTGCCATGTCCTGGGGTAGCTACGTGCTTCATAGCAGTCAAGGCTGTGTGGAACTCTCTACCACCTCTTAGACCTAACTAGACATTAGCAGAATAGAAGACAAAGTAAAGTTTAGAAAAAAAATTCTTAGGTCCTGGTATTTGAGGGTAAGATTGTAAGATGAGAGAGGAGTTCCAGAGGGGGTACCCAGATGAGGAGAGGGAACCCAGGAACCAGGGTAGAGGTTGAATAATATCTCAAGTGAATCTGACCTGCTTGGATGGGTCCAGTTTAACTCCATGGAACTTACAAGAATCCTTTGAATTTGTGAAAACATAAGTATTAGACACATTAGCAGAATCTTAATGATAGAAGCAACTTGGCAGAAAGCATTACAATTTTTAAAACTGACAGATAATTTTAGAACAATGAAAATACCTTAATTTTGACCTTAGAATTATGATCATATAGTTGCATAGTTGTTTAGTCCTCTGTTGGAGTTGGATTAATAATTTATCAGAACTTTACTGATACTACTATGAACAGAAGCATAATGAAAGAGAGAAATCTGGAACATATTTGATTCTTTTTAATGTTTCATCTCACTTTATTTGTCATTACTTAAGCATTTTTATCTTCAAACCTTCATAACTTTAATTCATACACCTTTTATTATCATCTAATATAGATAAACCTTAAAATACCTGTTCCTAAAATCTGTTTTGAGACAGAAATTTGGCTATTTCTTTATGTTGGCTAAGCTACCAGTCATGTAAAGCATCAGACTTCTAGAGAAGGATAAAATTTTGCCTGTAATGATCAAATAATAACAGAGACTCACCAACTGGCTGCATGCACAGCCACCCCATAAGGTCTCCATAGTTGTTGAAGTCAGAGGCTGTTAAGGACACCTGCCTTCTGCTGATAGAGTGAGACCTGTGGATTAGGTTTTTTTTTAGAAAGACTTCCCTACCATTGATCCAAGCAACTTGCCTTAAGCACATAGGTGGCTAGAGAAAAATCCCCTTTTGTAATAGAAGCTTTATCTTTTTAAACCACTTACAGGAAGGACTGCATGGTATACGTACTCTGTTAATTTGAAATAGACCTTTATAACCTTAAATGTTTACCATCATTTAAAGATATAACAATTTAGAAATATTTGATACTTAGCATAGCTGAATTTAAATTGTATACTAAGTTACTTTACATTCCTTAAACAGTGGCTACATATACACATACATATGGATACATTAAGCAGAACTGGGTAAAAGTTAGAAGGAAGGACCAGAGTATAATTTCTGATCCACCGGTTGCAGCAGAAAGACACCTTTAAAGAGACAGAGTAGACTTAAGCTAACAATGACATGAAAGCAGGTTCACTACAGTTAGAACAGGGGCCCATGGAAAGGCACAGTAACAATCCATGTGCAACAGGGCCAGTGAAAGAGGAAATTAGAGGCAAAAATAAAAAGGCAAAAAGTAAATGTATTTGCCAGCAGAAGCTGGCTAGATTGAGTGGGCGAGTCTACAGCTAGGCCATATGGCCAAGATGGCCGCCCCCCATAAGCACATTCCCATATATATGCCAGCAGAAGTGGCCTTTTTTCTCCACTAATGAGGCAGAAAGATGTGTGACCACCGTATGTCTGAGAAACAAATGAACGAGCAGTGGTAGGATACCAATCCCAAGAGACTCCTTGTGGATCTGAGCAGTACAAAACAAGAAAGCCTCAAACCACATTCATGGGAAAAAAAGAAAAACTCTCAGAGTGTCCTGAGTATATGCTAAGCCAGGCCAGCTCACTGTGAGCCGGTGGCATCTGCATGTAGAAAAAAAAATGCCGTAGAAGGGCAGAAGAGAGGCAGAAGCTTATAAAATCTAAGCTCCCAATTGGAAGTCTATTTCCTGTGGGGGAGGCCAAAGATGGCTCAGTACAATCTCAGAACTCATTAGCCAAGGGCGAAAAAGGGCCTGCAAAGTGATAGGACAAAACCCCAAGGCTTAGAGCCAAAACACACCACTCAAAGAATGGTGTGATGGATCTCCTCTGTGGGAAGATTACCGACCTGGAGAAAGTGTGTCTTTCCTGGTGGCACGGGACTGGTAGATGAGTGGCTTGTCGGCTCCAGAGAAGGATCCCCGTGTCTACCCAGTGACAGGAGAGATCACAGACAGAGTTTCCCCGGTTTTGGTACAAAAATGTTGTTCATTTGTAAAAGTTTAAATATTAGAAAAACGGAAAGAAAAGACAAGAGATGGAAACCGGGACAACTCGATACAGCACAAACCAATCAGTGTACAAGTCATAGTTTATTCCAACAGTGGAAGAGCAAAGGGGGGAGACAGACACAAGGGAGATGAAGGGGGTAAGAGCAGAGCAGGAGGACAGAGAGAGGAGAAGAGAGAGAGTAAGTGGGCAGGAGTCTGTCCTTTTAAAGGGTCCTTTACACATTCGTTCAGACACTGGGCTGGCCAGAGAACTCCTGAGAGCATTCTGCCAGGTAACAGGGGCAGGCAAGTATGATGCCTGCACCTTTCAGTAGTGAACTCCACCATAAAATTATTTTCAATGCAAATTCATAACTGTAGTTTTGCTACTGTTATGAATCCAATGTAATTACCTGTATTTTCTAATGATCTTAGGTTCAACCTTTGTGAAAGGGTCATTTGATCTCTCTCCAACTGCATACCAGAGTTCAGTGTTTATCTCTGAGTGTCTGCTTCTGCTTCCATCAGCTACTGGATGAAGGCTCTAGGATGGCATATAAGGGAGACTTCAATCTCATTATAGAGGAAAGCCATTTAACATAGCCTCTCCACTATTGCTTAGATTGTTAATTGAGGTCATCCTTGCAGATCTCTGGAATTTCCCTAGTTCCAGATTTCATTTTAAACCTATAATGGATCTCTCTAT
Source organism: Mesocricetus auratus (assembly GCF_017639785.1). Taxonomy (NCBI): domain Eukaryota; kingdom Metazoa; phylum Chordata; class Mammalia; order Rodentia; family Cricetidae; genus Mesocricetus; species Mesocricetus auratus. The sequence goes on along the minus strand of NW_024429193.1, from coordinate 81,470,800 downwards.
TACGGCATCTCTTATCTTGCTCTCCTCTACTGTTCCCCTGACTCAACAATCCTGCTGCTCATGTATTCCTCTCCCCTCCTCTTCTACCCTTCTCTTTCTCCTTACTCCCTCACCTCTCCTCCATTACTCCCAATTTGCTCAGGAGATCTTTTCCCTTTCCCCTTTTCCTGGGGAACATGAATGTCTCTATTAGGGTCCTCCTTCTTTCCTGCCTTCTCTAGAGGTGTGAATTGCTCTATGTCTAAAATCCATATAAAGGTGAGTACATACATTGTTTGTCTTTTTGTGACTGAGCTACCTGACTCAGGATGGTTTCTTCTAGTGCCATCCATTTGCCTGCAAATTTCAAGATTCTATTGGTTTTTTTTTCCGATGAGTAATATTCCATTGTGTGAATATACTACATTTTCTTTATTCATTCTTTGGTTGAGGTGCATCTAGGTTGCTTCCAGGTTCTAGCTCTTATACATAATGATGCAAAGAACATCTCTGAACAGATGTCCTTATTGTATGAATGCATCTTTTGGGTGTATACCTAAGAATGGAATTGCTGGATCTTCTGGTAGACCGATTCCCATTTTCCTGAGGAAGTTACATACTGATTTCCAAAGAAGCTAAATGAGTTTGCACTCCCACAAGCAGTGCAGGATTGTTCCCCTTTCTCCACATCTTTTCCAGCATAAACTGTTTGTGTTTTTGATTTTAGCTCTTCTGACAGCTGTAAGATGGATTGTCACAGTTGATTTGGTTTGCATTTCCTTAATGGCAAAGTATGTTGAGCACTTTCTTAAGTGTCTTTTTGCCATTTTAGATTCCTCTATAGAGAATTATTTATTTAGTTCGTATCCCACATTTTAATTGGATTATTTGGTGTTTTGTTCACTAGCTTCTTGAGTTCTTTATGTTTTAGAAATCAGCCCTCGATCAGATATAGGGTTGATGACAATGATTTCCCATTCTGTGAGTTTCTGTTTTGTCTTATTTATTGTGTCTTTGCCTTCCAGAAGCTTCTCAGTTTCAGGGGGAACCATTTATTAATTGTCTGTGCTACTGGTGTTATAGTCAGAATGTGGTCTCCTGTGTCAGTTCCCACTTTCTCTTCTAAGAGGTTCAGTGTGACTGTATTTATGTTGAGATATTTGATCCATTTGGAGTTAAGTTTCATGCATGGTGATAGACATGGATCTATCTGCAGTCTTAAACATGAAAGCATCCAGTTAAGCCAGCACCCTTTCTTTAATATGTTTTCTTTTTTCCATTGCATAATATTAGCTCCTTGTCAAAAATCAGGTGTTCACAGGTATGTGGGTTAATATCAGAGTTGTCAATTAAAATCTTGACCTCGGGTGATCCAAAGGTATAACATCAATTGGCAAGCTAAGCAATAGTGGAGGGACCACCTCGAATGCCCATTCCTGATAATGAACTTGATGTCTATAACCATCCAGGAGACTTCATCCTGTGAATGATGGAAGCAGAGGCAAACACACAACTAATCACTGAACTGAACCCAAGGAACCCAGTGACAGAGAGAGAGAAGTGATGAGCAAATTGGCAAAGAATGGGCTGGCAAAACCAGCAGAGACAGCTGATCTGAACAGGGGAGTGCTCTTGGACCCCAGACCGACAGTGGGGAGGCCAGCATGGGACTGATCTGGACCCCCCAAATGTGAGTGTCAGCGAGATGGCCTGGGCAACCTATGGGGCTCTGAGCTGTGGATCAGTGTCTAACCCTGGTATACAAACTGTCTTCATGTGCCTATAGCACAAAGAGAGATGCTCTCTCAGCCTGGACTCTTAGGGGAGTGCCTTGACCCTACTAAGAGTAAAATGACAGACTCTAGATATCCCCTATGTGGAAGGATTTGGCAATAGGGTGGGAGGGAGGGGGAAAGGGGAGTGCAGGAAGAGGGGAGGGAGAGGGAACTGGGATTGACATGTAAAACAAGCTATTTAAAATTAAAATAAAAAATGATAAAAAAATATGTTGTTCTACCTGTCTGTGTTTCTGCAAATACCAAGCAGTTTTCAGGCCTATAGCTATATAATAGAGCTTCAAGTCAGGGATCATGATGCTTCCAGAAGTTCTTTTATTATACAGGGTTGTTTTGACGATCCTGGGTATTTTAATTTTCTACATAATGTTGAGTATTATATTTTCAATCTGAGAAGAATTGTGCTGGAATTTTGATGAGGATTGCATTGAATTTGTAGATTGCTTTTGGCAAGATGGTCATTTTTTCTGTGTAGATCCTACCTACCCAAGAGCATGAGGGATGTTTCAATTTTTTCGTACCTTCTTTAATGTCTTTCTTTGAAGTCTCAAAGTTCTTGATATACAGGTCTTTCACTTGTTTGGTTCGTGTTAACCCAAGATATTTTATGTTGTTTATGGCTATTGTAAAGGGTGATGTTTCTGTGATTTTTAAAGCCCATTTATCATCTGTATATAGTAGGGTTACTGATTATTTTGAGTTCATCTTGTGTCCTGCCACTTTGCCGAAGGTGTTTATCAGCTAGCTGTAAAAGCTCCCTGGTAGAGTTTTTTTTGAGTCACTTACGGAAGCTATCATATCATCTGCAAATAGTGAAAGTTTATTCTTGTGATGTACATTTGTTGTCTTATTGCTCTATCTACAACTTCAAGTACAATATTGAAGAGATATGGAGAAAGTGGATAGCCTCATTTTCTTCCTGATTTTTGAGGGATAGAGTTTTATGTTAGATGTATTGCTTTTATTATATTTAGGTATGTTCCTGTTATTCCTGATCCCTCCAAAAACTTTATCATGGATTTTTCAAAGGCATTTTAAGCATCTAGTGAGATGACCATGTGGATTTCTTTCTCATTTAGTTTATATCGTGAATTACATTCATAGATTTTGTATGTTAAACCATCCCTATATCCCTGGGATGAAGCATATTTGATCATGGTGGATGATTTCTCTGATGTGTTCTTGGAATCAATTTGCCAGTATTTTATTTGTGCATCAATGTTCATGAGAGATATTGTTCTCTAGTTCTATTTCTTAGTTGTGTCTTTGTGTGACTTGGTTACCAAGGTAATTGTAGCCATGTAAAAAGAGTTTAGCAATGAACCTGCTTCTATTATGTGGAACAATTTGAGGAGTATTGGTATTAGCTCTTCTTTGAATTTCTGCTATAATTCTGCACCAAATTCATCTAGCCCTGGGCTTTTTTTTGGTTAGCAGACTTGACAACTGCTTTTATTTCATTAGGGGTTATAGTTCTATTTAAGTTGCTTATCTGTTCTAGATTTAATTTTGGTAAGTGATATCTATCCAGGAAATTGTTCATTTATTTGAAATTTTCAAATTTTGTGACCAGAAGATGCTCTGGATTTCCACAGTGCCCTTGTTATATCCCCTCTTTCATTTCTGATTTTATTAATTTGCATGTTCTCTCTGCCTTTTGGTTAATTTGGATAAAGATGTGTCTATCTTGTTGATTTTCTGGAACAAACAGCTCATTGTTACATTGATTCTTTGTATTGTTTTCTTTGTTTACACTTCAATGATTTTAGTCCTGTATTTGATTATCTCCTTGTGTCTACTCCTCCTGGGTGAATTTGCTTCCTTTTGTTCTATAGCGTTCAGCTGTGCTGTTTATTCTCTAGTGTGAATAGTCTCCAGTTCATTCATGTGGGCACTTAGTGCTATGAACATTCCTCTTAACACTGATTTCAGTGTCCCATTAGTTTTGGCATATTGTGTCTTCATGTTAATTGAATTCTAGGAAATATTTAATGTCTGTCTTTATTTCTTCCTTGAACCAGGAATGGTACAATTGTGCATTCTTCAATTTACATGGGTTTGTGGGATTTCTGCAACTCGTGTTGTTTTTTGAATTCTAACTATAAAGCATGGTCGTCTGATATGATGCAGGGTGTATCCCATTTTTTTAGGTTTGTAATGTTGCAGAGTATATGGTCAATTTTAAGAGAAGGTTCCATGTGGTGCTGAGAAAGTATATTCTTTTGTGTATGGATGGAATGTTTTATAGATACTTGTTAAACACAATTGGGCCATAACTTCTGTTACTACTTTTGTTTCTGTTGAAGTCTCCCACTATAAGTGTGTGAAGTTTTATGTGTGATCTGAATTTTAGTGAAGTTTCTTTTTTTTTTAGAACTGATTCTTTTTATCATTTTTTATTTTAATTTTGAATAGCTTGTTTTATATGTCAATCCCAGTTCCCTCTCCCTTCCCTCCTCCCGCACTCCCCTTCCCCCCCCTCCCACCCTATTGCCAAATCCTTCCACATAGGGGATATCTAGAGTCTGTCATTTTACGCTGGGTAGGGTTCAGGCACTCCCCTAAGAGTCCAGGCTGAGAGAGCATCCCTCTTTGTGCTATGGGCACATGAAGACTGTTTGTATACCAGGGATAGATGCTGATCCACAGCTCAGAGCCCCATAGGTTGCCCAGGCCATCTCGCTGACACTCACATTTGGGGGGTCCAGATCAGTCCCATGCTGGCCTCCCCACTGTCGGTCTGGGGTCCAAGAGCTCTCCCCTGTTCAGATCAGCTGTCTCTGCTGGTTTTGCCAGCCCATTCTTTGCCAATTTGCTCATCACTCCTCTCTCTCTGTCCCTGGGTTCCTTGGGTTCAGTTCAGTGATTAATTGTGTGTTTGCCTCTGCTTCCATCAGTCACAGGATGAAGGCTCCCGGATGGTTATAGACATCAAGTTCATTATCAGGAATGGGCATTCGAGGTGGTCTCTCCACTATTGCTTAGCTTGACAATTGGTGTTATCCCTTTAGATCACACGAGGTCGCTCTGGTGCCTGATCTGAATTTGATCCTATGATTCCCTCTTCCCCCTATTCTGCCCCCACCCCCTCAACTTCCTGTTCCCCCATGACCAACTCTCTTCCTCTTCACCCCCACTCTTCTTCCCAGGTCCCACTCCCCCCCACCCCTCGCCGTGTTCCCCATCCATTTAGGGGATCTTGTCTCCATCCTCTTCTCTTGGATACTATGCATATATGCATATTTTTAGGTTCTTTCCTGTTTCCCAGACTCTCTATCAGTGGAAGTGCAGACTGGCACTATCCTGATCCATGTCTAAAATCCATATATGAGTAAGTACATACCATGTTTGTCTTTTTGCGACTGGGTTACCTCACTCAGGATGGTTTCTTCCAGTGCTATCCATTTCCCTGCGAATTTCAAGATTCCATTTTTTTTTCTGCTGAGTAATACTCCATTGTGTAAATGTACCACATTTTCTCTATCCACTCTTCAGTTGAGGGGCATCTAGGTTGCTTCCAGGTTCTGGCTATTACAAATAATGCTGCTATAAACATAGTGGAGCAGATGCCCTTGTTGTATAAACTTGCCTCATTTGGGTATATGCCTAAGAGTGGAATTGCTGGGTCTAGTGGTAGATTAATTCCCAATTTCCTGAGGAATCTCCATACTGATTTCCAAAGAGGCTGTATGAGTCAGCACTCCCACCAGCAGTGGAGGAGTGTTCCTCTCTCTCCACATCCTCTCCAGCATAAATTGTCTTCGGTGTTTTTGATTCTAGCCATTCTGACAGGAGTAAGATGGTATCTCAGAGTTGTTTTGATTTGCATTTCCCTGATGGCTAAGGATGTTGAGCACTTTCTTAAGTGCCTCTTGGCCATTTTAGCCTCCTCTACTGAGAATTCTCTATTTAGCTCTGTGCCCCACCTTTTAATTGGATCCTTTGGTGTTTTGGAGACTTGTTTCTTGAGTTCTTTGTAAATTTTGGAGATTATCCCTCTGTCAGATGTAGGGTTAGTGAATATCTTTTCCCATTCTGTGGCCTGCCTTTTTGTCTTTTTGACTGTGTCCTTTGCCTTACAGAAGCTTTTTAGTTTCAGAAGGTCCCATTTGTTAATTGTCGATCTCAGTGCCTGTGCCACTGGTGTTATGTTTAGGAAATGATCTCCTGTACCAACCCGTTGAAGAGTATCTCCCACTTTCTCTTCTAAAAGTTTCAGTGTGACTGGATTTATGTTGAGATCTTTGATCCATTTGGACTTAAGTTTTGTACAAGGTGATAAACCTGGATCTATCTGCAGTCTTCTGCATACCAGGACCCAGTTATGCCAGCACCATTTGTTGAAGATGCTTTCTTTTTTCCACTGTACAGTTTTAGCTTCTTTGTCAAAAATCAAGTGTTCATAGGTGTGTGGGTTAAAATTGGGGCTTTTGATTCGGTTCCATTGGTCTACCTGCCTATTTTTGTGCCAATACCAAGCTGTTTTCAGGACTATAGCTCTATAATAGAGGTTGAAGTCAGATATGGTGATGCCTCCTGAAGTTCCTTTATTGTATAGGGATATTTTGGCTATCCTGGGCCTTTTGTTTTTCCATATAAAGTTGATTATTGTTCTTTCCAGGTCCTTGAAGAATTGTGATGGAATTTTGATAGGGATTGCATTGAATCTGTAGACTACTTTTGGCAAGATTGCCATTTTTATTATGTTGATCCTACCAATCCAAGAGCATGGGAGATCTTTCCATTTTCTGGTATCTTCTTTGATTTCTTTCTTTAAAGACACAAAGTTCTTGATATACAGGTCTTTAATTTCCTTGGTTAACATTATCCCCAGATATTTGATGCTGTTTTGGCTATTGTAAAGGGTGATGTTTCTCTGATTTCTTTCTCAGTCACTTCATCATCTGTATATAATAGGGCCACTGATTTTTTTGAGTTTACCTTGTATCCTGCCACATTGCTGAAGGTGTTTATCAGCTCTAGGAGTAAACTTGCGGAGTTTTTTGGGTCACTTATGTAAACTATCATATCATCTGCAAATAGTGAAAGTTTGATTCTTCTTTTCCTATTTGTATCCCGTTTATCTCCTTTTGTTGTCTTATTGCTGTAGCTAGAACTTCAAGTACAATATTGAAGAGATATGGAGAGAGTGGACAGCCTTGTCTTGTTCCTGATTTTAGAGGAATTGCTTTGAGTTTCTCTCCATTTAGTTTGATGTTAGCTGTTGGTTTACTGTATATTGCTTTTATTATATTCAGGTACATTCCTGTTATCCCTGATCTCTCTAGGACCTTTATCATGAAGAGGTGCTGGATTTTGTCAAAGGCTTTTTCAGCATCTAGTGAGATGATCACGTGGTTTTTCTTTCGCAGATTGTTAATATGGTGGATTACATTCATAGATTTTCTAATGTTGAACCATCCCTGAATTCCTGGGATGAAGCCTACTTGATCATGGTGGATGATTTTTCTGATGTGTTCTTGAATCCGGTTTGCGAGTATTTTATTGAGTATTTTTGCATCAATGTTCATGAGGGAAATTGGTCTATAGTTCTCTTTCTTAGTTGTGTCTTTGTATGGCTTGGGTATCAAGGTAATTGTAGCCTCATAGAAAGAGTTTGGCAGTGAGCCTCCTGCTTCTATTGTGTGGAATACTTTGAGGAGTATTGGAATTAGCTCTTCTTTGAATTTCTGGTAGAATTCTGCACTGAAGCCATCTGGACCTGGGCTTTTATTATTTGGGAGACTTTTGATGACTGCTTCTATTTCATTAGGGGTTATAGGTCTGTTTAGATTGTTTATCTGTTCTTGATTTAGTTTTGTCAAGTGTTATCTATCCAGGAAATTGTCCATTTCCTTTAAATTTTCAAATTTTGTGGAGTATAGATTTTCAAAGTATGCCCTAATGATTCTCTGGATTTCCTCAGAGTCTGTTGTTATGTCCCCTTTTTCATCCCTGATTTTGTTAATTAGCATGCTCTCCCTCTGTCTTTTGGTTAGTTTGGACAGAGGTTTATCTATTTTGTTGATTTTCTTAAAGAACCAACTCTTTGTTTCATTGATTTTTCTCAGTGTTTTACTTGTTTCTACTTGATTGATTTCAGCAATCAATTTGATTATTTCCTGGCGTCTGCTCCTCCTGGGGGAGTTTGCTTCTTTTTGTTCTAGAACATTCAGCTGTGCTATTAAATCTCTAGTATGACTGTTCTCCAGTTTTTTCATGTGGGCACTTAGTGCTATAAACTTTCCTCTCAGCACTGCTTTCAAAGTGTCCCATAAGTTTGTGTATGTTGTGTCTTCATTCTCATTGAAATGGAGGAAGCCTTTAATTTCTTTTTTTATTTGTTCCTTTACCCAGGGATGGTGCAATTGTGCATTGTTCAATATCCATGAGTTTCTAGGGTTTCTGCAATTTGTGTTATTGTTGAATTCTAATGTTAATGCATGGTGGTCTGATAAGATGCAGGGGGTTATTCCAATTTTTTTGTTTCTGTGGAAATTTGCTATGTTTCCTATTATGTGGTCAATTTTAGAGAAGGTTCCATGTGGTGCCGAGAAGAAGGTATATCCCTTTGTATTTGGGTGGAATGTTCTATAGATGTCTGTTAAACCCAGTTGGGTCATAACTTCTATTAGTTCTTTTGTTTCTTTGTTAAGTTTCTGTCTAGAGGTCCTGTCTAGCGGTGAGAGCGGAGTGTTGAAGTCTCCTACTATTAGTGTGTGAGATTTTATGTGCATTTTGAGCTTTAGTAATGTTTCTTTCACGAATGTAGGTGCCTTTGTATTTGGGGCGTAGATGTTTAAAATTGAGACTTCGTCTTGATGTATTTTTCCTTTGATGAATATGAAGTGTCCTTCTTCATCTCTTTTGATTGATTTTAATTTGAAGTCTAATTTGTTAGATATTAGGATTGCTACACCTGCCTGTTTCTTGGGACCATTTGATTGGAAGATCTTTTCCCAGCCCTTTACTCTGACAGAACATCTGTCTTTGATGTTGAGATGTGTTTCTTGTATGCAGCAGAAGGAAGGGTCCTGTCTTCGTATCCATTCTGCTAGTCTGTGTCTTTTTATAGGCAAGTTGAGGCCGTTGACATTGAGGGATATTAATGACCATTGATTGGTGATCCTTGTTTGTGCTTGATTTATTGTTAGTGAAGTTATTTTGTGTAGTTTCTCCTCCCTTTTTCTTTTGGTGTTTTGTAAAGTGTGATTATATTTTGCCTGTGTCTTTGTGTCTAGGTTTTCCTTCTAGCATTTTCTGTAGAGCTGGATTCATGGATACGTATTGTTTAAATCTGGCTTTGTCATGGAATATTTTGTTTTCTCCATCTATGGTAATTGAGAGCTTTGCTGGATATAGTAGTCTGGGCTGGCATCCTTGTTCCCTTAGCGTTTGTAGGACATCTGTCCAGGATCTTCTGGCTTTCATCGTTTCCATTGAGAAGTCTGGTGTAATTCGGATAGGTCTGCCTTTGTATGTTACTTGGCCTTTTTCTTTAGCTGCTCTTAATATTTTCTCTTTACTCTGTAGGTTTGATGTTTTGATTATTATATGGCGAGGTGACTTCTTTTTCTGGTCGAGCCTATTTGGTGTTCTGGAAGATTCTTGTACATTCATCGGCATATCTTTCTTTAGGTTAGGGAAGTTTTCTTCTATGATTTTGTTGAATATGTTTTCTGTACCTTAAAGTTGAATTTCTTCACCTTCTTCTATACCTATTATTCTCAGGTTTGGCTTCTTCACGGTGTCCCATATTTCCTGGATATTTTGTGTTAAGGATTTGTTGGTTTTGAGATTTTCTTTGGTTGACGACTCTATATCCTCTAATGAGTCTTCAACACCTGAGATTCTCTCTTCTATCTCTTGTATTCTATTGGTGATACTTGCATCTGTAGTTCCTGATCGTTTACCCAGCTTTTCTATTTCCAGCATCCCTTCATTCTGTGTTTTCTTTATCGTTTCTATTTCAGCTTTCAATCCTTCAACTCTTTGAGTTGTTTCCTTAATTTTTATGGTTGTTCTTTCTTGGTGCTCTTTAGATTCTTTGAGAGATTTGTTTATTTCTTGAATTTTCCCCCATTTCATGGATTTTTTGTTTGTTTTTTCTTCTATTTCTTTAAGGGATTTCCTCCTTTCTTCTTTGAGGGTCTCCATCATCTTCATGAAATAATTTTTAAGGTCTGTCTCCTCTTCTTCGTCTATGTAGTGCTTTTCGGGTCTTGCTGGTGTTGGATCCCTGGATTCTGGTGGGGTCATGCTGGTGTTTCTATTGCTGTGTGATCTCTTATTCTGTCTTCTTCCCATCTCTTCTTTCAGTGGGTGCTGGTGGCGTCTTTCCGTCTCCACTGGTCTCCTTCCTTCCTGCAGCTGAAGCTGGGGATGCTGACATGGAGTTTGGGTCCTGGTAGGGCTGATGTCTTTCCTGAAGCTGGTCTCACTGGGGTTGGGGTCTTGGAATTGTTGACTTCTTTGCTGTGTGGGCAGGTCTCCTGAAGCTGTACTTGCTGGGGTTGGGGTCTTGGTAGGGCTGATGACTTTCCTGAAGTTGGACTCGCTGGGGTTGGGGTCTTGGAGGGGCTGATCTCTTTCCTGTGTGGGCGGGTCTTCTGGATGCCAGAAGCCGCCCGGAAGATCAAGGGGATGGGTGATGGGCGGGTGGTCCCCGCCGGAGACCCAATCTCACCTGAAGCTGGACTCGCTGGGGTTGGGGTCTTGGAGGGGCTGATGTCTTTCCTGTGTGGGCGGGTCTTCTGGATGCCAGGAGCCGTGAAGTTTCTTTTATGAACATGGATGCCTTTGTATTTTGGGCATAGGTGTTCAGAATTAAGGCTTCAACTTGATGGATTTTTCCGGTATTGGATATGAAATTACCTACTTCAACTCTTGATGGATTTTAGTTTGAGTCTATTTTGTTAGATATTAGGATAGCTACACCAGCTTGTTTCTTGTGTCCTTTTGATTGGAAAATATTTCCCCAACCCTTTACTCTGAGGTAACATCTGTCTTTGAAGTTGAGGTGTGTTTCTTGTATGCAGCAGAAGGATAGATTCTGTCTATGTATCAATTCTGTTAGCTTGTGTCTTTTTATAGGTGAGTTAAGACCACTAATATTGAGGGAAATTAACGATCTAGACTTAATTCTTAAACTTTGTTTTTTATTTGTTGTTTGTGTGGCTATTGTGTGTGGATTTATCTCGCTTTTGGTTTTGTTTTGTTTTTTGGCTTTTGATAAAGTGGAATTATCTATGTTTTGTGAGTGTAGTTAACGTGTTTAAGCAGGAGTTTTATTCCCACTACTTTCTGTATGGCAGAATTAGTGAATATGTATTGTTAAAATCTGACTTTGTGCTGGAATATTTTGTTTCCTCGATCTATAATGATTGAAAGATTTGTGGGTATAGTAGTCTGGGATGACATCTGTGGGTTCTCAGTGTTTTTAGACTATCTATCCAGGACCTTCTTGCATTCAGAGTTACCATGGAGAATTCAGGTGTAATTCTGATAGGTTTGCCACTATATGTTACTTGATATTTTTCCTTTGTTGCTCTTAACATTCTTTCTTTATTCAGCATGTTTGTGGTTTTGATTATTATGTGGGGAGGGGAATTTTTGTGGTACAATCTATTTGGTGTTGTAAGCTTCTTGTACGTTCATTGGCATGTGTTTCATTAGGTTGGGAAAGTTTCTTCTATGATTTTGTTGAATATGTTTTCTGCACCTTTGAGTTGGGATTCTTCATCTTCTTCTGTACCAACTATTCTATTTTATTTAAATTTAAATTAGAAAAAAGGTTGCTTCACATGTCAATTCCAGGTCCCTCTCCATTTCCCTCGTGTCCTCACATGCCCTCCCACCAACACCCCAATATCCCCTCGTTTCCCCAGGGAAAGTGAGGAAATCCATGGGGGTGTCCATAGTCTGTCATATCATCCAGAACAGGGCCTAGACCCTCCCCCAAAAGTTCAGGGTGAGAGTGCATCTCACATTCTTGGATGGGAGTCCAAGGTCAATTTGTACACCCGGGATAAATACTGATCTACTACCCAAGGCTCAATAGATTACCTATGCCTCCTCACTGAAATCCACATTCAGGGGGTCTTAATCAGTCCCATGCTGGATTTCCAAGCATAAGCCTGAGATTCAAGAGCTAACCTTGTCAGGTCAGCTGATTCTGGGGATAAACCAGCCCATTCTTAATCCCTTTGCTCATCAATCCTCCCTCTCTGTTACTGGCTTTCTTGAGTTCAGCTCAGTCCTTAGCCATGGGAGTCAGCCTCTGCTTCCATCAGCCACTGAAGGAAGGTTTTGTTTCCCAGGCTCTCTGGCCATGGGATTGTAGGCTGGCACTCCCCAGATCTATGTCTAAAATCCATATATGAGGGGGTACATGCCATATTTCTCTTTTTGTGACTGGGTTACCTCGTTCAGGATGGTTTCTTCTAGTGCCATCCATTTGGCTACAAATTTCAGGATTCAATTGTCTTTTTCGACGAAATAGTACTCCATTGTGTAAATGTACCACATTTTCTCTATAAACCCTTCATTTAAGGGGCATCTAGGTTGCTTCCAATTTCTAGCTATTAAAAATAATGCTGCTATGAACATTCTGGAAGAGATGTCCTTGTTGAATGAATGGGAATCTTTTGGATATATGCCTAAGGGTGGAGTTGCTGGGTCTTGTGGTAGGTTTATTCCCATTTTTCTGAGGAATCTCCATACAGATTTACAAAGTGGCTGAATAAGTTGACACTCCCACCAGCAATGGAGGATTGTTCTCATTTCACCACATTCTCTCCAGCATAAATTGTCATTGGAGTTTTTGATTTTGGCCATTCTGACAGGAGTGAGATGGTATCTCAGAATTATTTTGATTTGCATTTCCCAGATGGCTAATGATGTTGAGCACTTTCTCAAGTGCCTCTCAGCCATTATAGACTCCTCTATTGAGAAGCCTATATTTAGTTCTGGTCCCCAATTTTTAATTGGATCCTTTGGTGTTTTGGAGACTTGCTTCTTGATTTCTGTGTAAATGTTGGAGATCAGCCCTCTGTCAAATGTGGGGTTAGTGAATATTTTTCCCATTCTGTGGGCTGCTTTTTCGAGGAATTGTGTTTAGTTTCTATTCATTTAGTTTGATGTTGACTGTTGGTTTGCTGTATATAGCTTTTATTATATTTAGGTATGTTCCTTTTATCCCAGATCACTCCAAAACCTTTATCATGAAGGGGTGTTGGATTTTGTCAAAGGCTTTTTCAGCATCTAGTGAGATGATCATGTTCATTTTGTTTTTCAGCTTGTTTATATGGTGGATTACATTGATGAATTTTTGTATGTTGAACCATCCCTGCATCCCTGGGATAAAACCTACTTGATCATGGCGAATGACTGTTTTGATGTGTTCTTGGATCCAATTTGCTAGTATTTTATTGAGTATTTTTTCATCAATGTTCATGAGGGATATTTGTCTGAAGATTACCTTCTAAGTTGTGTCTTTGTGTGGCTTGGGGATCAAGGTTGTTGAAGCCTTGTAGAAAGACTTTGTCAAATACCCTTCTGCTTCTATTGTGTGGAATACTTTGAAAAGAATTGGTATAAGCTGTTCTTTGAATTTCTGGTAGAATTCTGCACTGAGGCCATCTGGACCTGGGCTTTGTTTGGTTGGGAGACTTTTGATGACTGCTTCTATTTCCATAGGGGTTATAGGTCTATTTAAATTATCTTTTCTTGATTTAATTTGGGCAAGTGATAGCTATCCAGGAAGTCTTCCATTTCCTTTAAATTTTTTAATTTTGTGGAGTATAGGTTTTCAAAGTATGACCTGATGATTCTCTGAATTTCCTCAGAGTCCTTTGTTATGTCCCCCTTTTCACTTCTGATTTTGTTAATATGCATGTTCACACTCTACTGTTTGGTAAGTTTGGACAAAGGTTTGTCTATCTTGTTGATTTTCTCAAGGAACCAACTCTTCATTGCACTGATTCTTCATATTGTTTTCCTAGTTTCTACTTTATTGATTTCAGCCCTCAGTTTGATTATTTCCTAGTGTCTACTACTCCTGGGGGAGTTTGCTTCTTCGTGTTCTACAGCTTTCAGCTGTGCAGTTAATTCTCCAGTTTCTTCATGTGGGCATTTGTGCTATGAACTTCCCCCGTAGCACTGCTTTCAAAATGTCCCATAGGGTTGGGTATGTTGTGTCTTCATTCTCATTGAATTCTAGGAAGTCTTTAATTACTTTTTTATTTCTTCTTTGACCCAGGAATGGTGAAGTTCGCATTATTCAATTTCCATGAATTTGTAGGGTTTCTACAATTTGTGTTGTTGTTGAATTCTAATTTTAACGCATGGAGGTCAGATATGATGCATGGAGTTATTCTAGTTTTTTGTAGCTGCTGAGGTTTGATATGTTGCAAGTATGTGGTCAATTTTTGAGAAGGTTCTATGTGGTGGTGAGAAGAAGGTATATTCTTATTTATGTGGATGAATTGTCCTATAGATGTCTGTTAATTCCAATTGGGTCATTACTTCTATTAGACCCTTTGCTTCTTTGTTGAGTTTCTGTCTGGTATTACTGTCTAGTAGTGAGAGTGGTGTGTTGAAATCTCCCATTATAAGTGTGTGGGGCTTTATATGTGATTTAAGTTTTAGTAATGTTTCTTTTACAAATGTGGATGCCTTTGTATTTGGAGCATAGATTTTCAGGATAGACACTTCATCTTGGTATATTTCTCCTGTGATGAGTACGTAATGACCTCCTTCATCTCTTTTTATTGATTTTATTTTAAAGTCTAATTCGTTAGATATTAGGATTGCTACCCATGTTGTTTCCTGGGTCCATTTGATTGAAAAAATTTTTGCCAACCTTTAACTCTCAGGTAATGTCTGTCTTTGAGGGTGATGTGTTTCTTGTTTGCAGCAGAAGGATGGGTTCTGTCTTCAAATCCATTCTGATAGTCTGTGTCTTTTTATAGGTAAGTTAAGGCCATTAATGTTGAGGGATATTAATGACCATTGATTGCTCATTCTTCTCTGATTTGGAATGGTTGTTATTGGTGGAAATATGTTGGAATTCCACTCCTTTGTTCTTTTGGTTGTTGGTAGAGTGCGATTTTCTAATGCCTATGTTTTTCTGCTTGTGGTTAACTTCCTTGGGTTGGAGTTATCCTTCCAAAACTTTCTGTAGGGCTAGGTGAGTGAATACATATTGCTTGAATCTAGTTTTGTCTTGGAATATCTTGTTTCCTCCATCAATAGTGATTGAGAGCTTTGCTGGGTATAGTAGTCTGGGCTGGCATCCATGGTCTCTTAGTGTTAGTAAAATATCTATCCAGGACCTTCTGACTTTCATAGTTTCCATGGAGAAGTCTGTTGTAATTCTGGTAGGTTTACCTTTATATGTTACTTGACCTTTTTCCTTAGCTGCTCTTAATTTTCTTTCTTTATTCTGTATATTTGGGGTCTTGATTATTATGTGGAGAGGGGACAATTTTTGATCCAATCTATTGGGTGTTCTGTAAGCTTCTTGTACCTTCATTAGCATGGCTTTCTTTAGGGTGGGAAGGTTTTCTTCTATGATTTTGTTGAATATGTTTTCTGCCCCTTTGAGGTGTTTTTCATCACCTTCTCCTATACCTATTATTCTTAGGTTTGCTCTTTTCATGGTGTCCCATATTTCCTGGATGTTTTGTGTTAAGGATTCATTGGACTTATGATTTTCTTTGGTTGATGAATCCATTTCTCCTAGTGAATCTTCAACACCTGAGATTCTCTCTTCCATCTCTTGTATTCTGTTGGTAATGCTTGTGTTGGTAGTACCTGATCATTTGCCCAGCTTTTCTATTTCCAACCTTTCTTCAGATTGTGTTTTTTATTATTGTCACTATTTCAATTTTCAACCC
Source organism: Mesocricetus auratus (assembly GCF_017639785.1). NCBI lineage: Eukaryota > Metazoa > Chordata > Mammalia > Rodentia > Cricetidae > Mesocricetus > Mesocricetus auratus. The sequence continues at coordinate 81,455,127 of NW_024429193.1, read as the reverse complement.
TTGCATTGTTTGAATTGTTTCTTGCAATTTTCAGTTCATCTTTTCATCCATTTGTTGCATTTTATGATTTTTTTGGTTTTTTTTTCTTCCACTTCTTGCATTTTTGCTTTGTTTTTTCTTCCATTTCTTGCATTTTTTGGTTTTCTTTTTTGTCCATTTCTTTGAGGGATTTGCGTATATCCTCTTTTAGGGCCTCTATCACTTTCATGAAGATGTTTTTAAGGTCATTGTCTTCTGCTTCATTTGCATTGGAATGTTGGAGTCTTGCTGGTGTGGAGTCTCTAGAATCTGGTGGTGTCATATTTGTTTTTCTGTTGCTGAGTGTGTTTTTGTATTGTCTCTTTCCCATCTCTTTTTCTAGTGGGTGCAGAAAGAGCCCCTTACTGGTCTGGTGGTTAGGGGACCAGAGTTCCCTTTCAGTGGGTGCTAGAAAGTCCAACAATCTGGTATTTCTTCTATTCTTCATCCTCGTTCTGGTCCAGTGGGCAGAGAAGAAGACTAGGAATCTGGGTTGCTTAGCCTCCCACCTGGTCCCCTGGTTCCTTTGCTGGATCCCCGGTTTTCTGGTCTCATTGGTGGAAGATAAGACCTGGAATCTGGGGTGCTTGGCTCCCCCCGGGATTGGAAGCTCTGTGCAGTTTCCAGGCGATCGCCAGGCACTGGAATGCAGGCCCAGATGCCAGGCCTGTTTTACCTGGATGAGCTGAACCAGCTGGTCCCCTGGTCTCCCTGGATCTGCTGGTTTCTGTACCTACTGTTCTTATGTTTGGCCTTTACACTGGGTCCCTTATTTCCTGGAAATTTTCTGTTAGGGATTTGTTGGACTAAAGATTTTCTTTGGGGGAGTCCAGGGAAGCGGCGGTTCTTCCAGCAGCATCAGGTAAACAGGCCGGCTTCCCGGCCTGTGCTCCAGTGCCTGCAGATCGCCTGGGACCTGCACAGAGCTCCCAATCCCGGTGGGAGCCAAGCACCCCAGACTCCGGATCTTTGCTCACACCAACGAGACCAGGAAAGCAGAGGAGGCTGGGAGTTCAGGGAAGCGGCAGTTCTTCCAGCAGCATCAGGTAAACAGGCCAGCTTCCCGGCCTGTGCTCCAGTGCCTGCAGATCGCCTGGGACCTGCACAGAGGTCCCAATCCCGGCGGGAGCCAAGCACCCAGACCCCAGGTCTTCTCTCCCACCAATGAGACCAGGAAACCAGAGGACCCAGGGAGACCAGGGGAGTAGCTGTTCTGGATCAAGTACAACAGGACTCAGCATAGGGTCCAGGGGACCAGGTAAGAGGATAAGCGCCCCAGATTCCTGTTCTTCTTCTCCACCCACGGAACCAGCATTCTGACAAGGAATAGAAGAACCACCAGATTATTGGACTTGCTAGCACCCACCAAAAGGGAACTCTGGTCCCCAGACCAGTAAGGGGCTGTTTCTGCACCCACTAGAAGAAGAGATGGGAAAGAGACAATACAAAAACACAGTCAGCAACAGAAAAACAAATATGACACCGCCAGATTCTAGAGACTCCACACCAGCAAGACCCCAAAATTCCAATGCCGACGAAGCAGAAGAGAACAACCTTAAAAGCACTTTCATGAAAATGATAGAGGCCCTAAAAGAGGATATTGGAAAATCCCTCAAAGAAATGGAAGAAAAAACAAACCAAAAAATGAAAGAATTGGAAGAAAAAACAAACCAAAAAAGGCAGAAAATGGAAGAAGAAATGAAGCAAAAAATGCAAGAAATGGAAGAAAAAACAAAGCAAAAATGCAAGAAATGGTAGGAAAAACAAAGCAAAAAATGAAAAAAAATGGAAGAAGAAACAAACCAAAAAAGGCAGGAAATGGAAGAAGAAACAAAGCACAAAATGCGAGAAATGGAACAAAAAACAAACCAAAAAATGCAAGATATGGAAAGAACAAACCAAAAAATTCATAAAAGGCAACAAACAGACGAACAGATAAACATAAAATTGCAAGAAGCAATGCAAACACTGCAAGGGTTGAAAACTGAAATAGAGTCATTAAAAAAACACAATCTGAAGAAAGGCAGAAAATAGAAAAGCTGGACAAACAGACAGGCACTACCAATACAAGCATTACCAACAGAATAGAAGAGATGGAAGAGAGAATCACAAGTGTTGAAGATACGCTAGGAGAAATGGATTTATCAACCAAAGAAAACCTTAAATCCAACAAATCCTTAACACAAAACATCCAGGAAATATGGGACACCATGAAAAGACCAAACCTAAGAATAATAGGTAAAGAAGAAGGAGAAGAAATCCAGCTCAAAGGGGCAGAAGGCATATTCAACAAAATCATAGAAGAAAACTTTCCCAACCTTAAGAAAGACACGCGAATGAAGGTACAAGAAGCCTACAGAACACCAAATAGAGTGGACCACAAAAAAAATCCCCTCTCCACACAATAATCAAGACCCCAAACATACAGAATAAAGAAAGAATATTAAGAACAGCTAAGGAAAAAGGTCAAGTAACGTATAAAGGCAGACATATCAGAATTACACCTGATTTCTCCATGGAAACGCTGAAAGCCAGAAGGTCCTGGATAGATATTCTACCTACACTAAGAGACCACGGATGCCAGCCCAGACTACTATACCCGGCAAAGCTCTCAATCACTATAGACGGAGAAAACAAGATATTCCATGACAAAACTAGATTCAAGCAATAAGTGTCCACTAACCCAGCCCTACAGAAAATTTTGGAAGGAAAACTCCAACCCAAGATAGCTAACTACAACCAGAAAAACATAAGCATTAGAGAATCTCTCTCTACCAACAGCCAAAAGAACAAAGGGGTGAAATTCCACACATAATTCCACCAACAACAACCATCGCAAATCGAAGAAGGATGAGCAATCATTGGTCATTAATATCCCTCAATATTAATGTCCTTAACTCACCCATAAAAAGACACAGACTAGCAGATTGGATTCGAAGACAGAACCCTTCCTTCTGCTGCATACAGGAAACACACCTCACCCTCAAAGACAGACATTACCTGAGAATTAAAGGTTGGGAAAAATTTTTCAATCGAATGGACCCAAGAAACAAGCCGGGGTAGCAATCCTAATATCTAACAAACTAGACTTTAAAATAAAATCAATCAAAAGAGATGAAGGAGGTCATTACATACTCATCACAGGTGAAACCCACCAAGAGGAAGTGTCTATTCTGAACATCTATGCCCCAAATACAAAGGCATCCACATTCGTTAAAAAACATTATTAGAACTTAAATCTCATCTAAAGCCCCACACAGTTATAGTGGGAGATTTCAACACACCACTCTCACCACTAGACAGGAATACCAGACAGAAACTCAACAAAGAAGCAAAAGGGCTAATAGAAGTAATGACCCAACTGGGATTAACAGATATCTATAGAACATTTCATCCACATAAAAAAGAATATACCTTCTTCTCACCACCACATGGAACCTTCTCAAAAATCGACCACATACTTGGCAACATATCAAACCTCAGCAGCTACAAAAAAATTGGAATAACTCCATGCATCTTATCAGACCACCATGCTTTAAAATTAGAATTCAACAACAACACAAATTGCAGAAAACCTACAAACTCATGGAAATTGAATAATGCTCAACTGCACCATCCCTGGGTCAAAGAGGAAATAAAAAAAGAAATTAAAGACTTCCTCGAATTCAATGAGAATGAAGACACAACATACCCAAACCTATGGGACACTTTGAAAGCAGTGCTACGGGGGAAGTTCATAGCGCTAAATGCTCACATGAAGAAACAGGAGAACAGTTATACCAGAGAATTAACATCACAGCTGAAAGCTCTAGAACACAAAGAAGCACACTCCCCCAGGAGGAGTAGACGCCAGGAAATAATCAAATTGAGGGCTGAAATCAATAAAGTAGAAACCAGGAAAACAATACAAAGAATCAACGCAACGAAGAGTTGGTTATTTGAGAAAATCAACAAGATAGACAAACCTTTGTCCAAACTTACCAAACAGCAGAGAGTGAACACGCAAATTAACAAAATTAGAAATGAAAAGGGGGACATAACAATAGACTCTGAGGAAATCCAGAGAATCATTAGGTCATACTTTGAAAACCTGTACTCCACAAAATTCGAAATTTAAAGTAAATGGATGACTTCCTGGACAGCTATCAATTGCCAAAACTAAATCAAGAACAGATAAGCAATTTAAATAGACCTATAACCCCTATGGAAATAGAAGCAGTCATCAAAAGTCTCCCAACCAAAAAAAGCCCAGGTCCAGATGGCCTCAGTGCAGAATTCTACCACAAATTCAAAGAACAGCTTATACCAATTCTTCTCAAAGTGTTCCACACAATAGAAGCAGAAGGGTCTTTGCCAAACTCTTTCTATGAGGTGTCAATAACCTTGATCCCCAAGCCACACAAAGATACAACTAAGAAAGAGAACTTCAGACCAATATCCCTCATGAACATTGATGCAAAAATACTCAATAAAATACTGGCAAATCGGATCCAAGAACACATCAAAACAATCATTCACCACGATCAAGTAGGTTTCATCCCAGGGATGCAGGGATGGTTCAACTTATGAAAATCCATCAACGTAATCTACCATATAAACAAGCTGAAAAACAAAAATCACATGATCATCTCACTAGATGCTGAAAAAGCCTTTGACAAAATCCAACACCCCTTCATGATAAAGGTCTTGGAGAGATCTGCGATAACAGGGACATACTTAAACATAATAAAAGCTATATACAGTAAACCAACAGCCAACATCAAACTAAATTGACAGAAACTCAACGCAATTCCTCTAAAATCAGGAACAAAACAAGGCTGTCCACTCTCTCCATACCTTTTCAACATGGTACCTGAAGTTCTAGCTATTGCCATACGACAACAAAGGGGGATCAAGGGGATACAAATTGGGAAGGAAGAGGTCAAACTTTCACTGTTTGCAGACGATATGATAGTTTACATCAATGACCCAAAGAACTCTACCAGGGAACTCTTACAGCTGATTAACACCTTCAGCAAAGTGGCAGGCTACAAGATCAACTCAAGAAAATCAGTAGCCCTACTATATACAGATGATAAAAGGGCTGAGAGAGAAATCAGAGAAACATCACCCTTTACAATTGCCACAAACAACATAAAATACCTTGGGGTAGCGCTAACCAAACAAGTGAAAGACCTGTATCGTAAGAACTTTGAATCTTTAAAGAAAGAAATTAAAGAAGCCCTCAGAAAATGGTAAGATCTCCCATGCTCTTGGATAGGTAGGATCAATGTAGTAAAAATGGCAATCCTGCCAAAAGCAATCTACAGATTCAATGCAATCCCCATTAAAATCCCAGCACAGTTCTTCACAGACCTTGAAAGAACAATAATCAATTTTGTATGGAAAAACAAAAGACCCAGGATAGCCGAAACAACCCTGTTCAACAAGGCAACGTCCGGAGGCATCACCATCCCTGACCTCAAGCTCTATTATAGAGCTATAGTCCTGAAAACAGCTTGGTATTGGCACAAAAATAGACAGGTAGACCAATGGAATCGAATTGAAAACCCGGGTATTAACCCACACACGTATGAACATCTGATCTTTTAAAAAGAAGCTAAAAATATACAATGGAATAAAGAAAGCATCTTCAACAAATGGTGCTGGCATAATTGGAGACTGGCATGTAGAAGAATGCGGATCGTTCCATGTCTCTCGCCATGCACAAAACTTAAGTCCAAATGGATCAAAGACCTCAACATAAATCCAGCCACACTGAACCTCTTAGAAGAGAAAGTGGGTGGTACCCTTGAACGAATTGGTACAGGAGACAGCTTCCTGAACATAACACCAGTAGCACAGGCAGTAAGATCAACAACTAATAAATGGGACCTACTGAAACTGAGAAGCTTCTGTAAGGCAAAGGACACAGCTAGACAAAAAGGCAGCCCACAGAATGGGAAAAAATATTCACTAATCCCACATCTGACAGAGGGTTGATCTCCAAAATTTACAAAGAACTCAAGAAGCAAGTCTCCAAAACACCAAAGGACCCTATTAAAAAGTGGGTTGCAGAACTAAATAGAGAGTTTTCAATAGAGGAGTCTAAAATGGCTGAGAGGCACTTGAGAAAGTGCTCAACATCCTTAGCCATCCGGGAAATGCAAATCAAAACAACTCTCAGATACCATCTCACCCCTGTCAGAATGGCTAAAATCAAAAACACCAATGACAATTTATGCTGGAGAGGATGTGGTGAAAGGGGGACACTCCTCCATTGCTGGTGGGAGTACCAACTGGTTCATCCACTTTGGAAATCAGTGTGGAGATTCCTCAGAAAAATTGGAATAAACCTACCACATGACCCAGCAACTCCACTCTTAGGCATATATCCAAAAGATGCCCATTCGTAGAACAAAGATGTCTGTTCCACTATGTTCATAGCAGCTTTATTTGTAATTGCCAGAACGTGGAAGCAACCTAGATGTCCCTCACCTGAAGAGTGGATAGAGAAAATGTAGTACATCTACACAATGGAGTACTATTCAGCAGAAAAAAAATAATGGAATCATGAGATTCGCAGGCAATGGATGACACTAGAAGAAACCATCTTGAGTGAGGTAACCCAGTCACAAAAAGAGAAACATGGCATGTACTCTCTCATATATGGATTTTAGACATAGATCTGGGGAGTGCCAGCCTACAATCCTATGGCCAGAGAGTCTGGGAAACAGAAACTTTATTTAGTGGCTGATCGAAGAAGAGGCAGCCTCCCTTGGTTAAGTACTGAGCTGAACTCAAGAAAGCCAGTAACAGAGAGGGAGGACTGATGATCAAAGGGATTAAGACTGGGCTGGTTTAACCCCCAGAAACAGCTGACCAGACAAAGGTTAACTCTTGAATCCCAGGCATTAGCCTGGGAAGCCAGCATGGGACTGATCAAGACCCCCTGAATCTGGGTGTCAGTGAAGAGGCCTAGGGAATCTATTGAGCCTTGGGCAGCAGATCAGTACCCATCCCAAGTATACACACGGACTTTGGACTCCAATAGAACAATGTGAGGTGCACTCTCACCCTGAACTCTTGGGAAAGGGTCTAGGCCCTGCCCTATATGAAATGACACACTATGGACTCCCCCATGGAGGGCCTCACCCTCCCTGGAGAAATGAGGGGATAACGGGAGGGGGGAGGGCATGGGAGGAAGGGAGGGAATGGGAGAGGTACCTGGAACTGACTTGTGAAGCAACCTTGATTCTTATCTAAATTTAAACTGGAAAATAAAATTTAAAAAAAAAAGCAAAAAAAAAACAAAAAAAAAAAGATTTTCTTTGGTTGATGCATCTATTTCTCCTAGTTTATCTTTAATGGCTGAAATTCTCACTTCCATCTCTTTTATTCTGTTGGTTATCCTTGCATCTATAGTTCCTGATCATTTACAATGTTATAACTTGTTGTTAAAATGTCTAGGTTTATCCAGTAATGAGACACAAACCATGACTCAACAATCCCGTGTGGAGTTTATTGATAGACAGGGAGGGAAAGGGGGGGTGAGAGGTAACCAACCCATACAGAACTGAGAGTGAGATAAAATATGAGAGAGAGAGAGAGAGAGAGAGAGAGAGAGAGAGAGGAGAGATGGAGAGGAAGACAAGAGTAAAAGAGTAAGAGAGAAAGAGAGTGTAAATGGGCAGGGTCAGTCCTTTAAAGGGGTCCTTTTCACCTGTGTGGTTCTCACAGAACTCTGGGCTGGCCAGAGTGATACCTGAGAGCATCTTACCAGGTAACAGGGCAGGCCAGCATAATGCCTGAACATTTCATTCCCACCTTTATTTAAGATTAAAAAGAGATGGGGGTGTTAAACGTGGCAGGTTCAGGATCAAGGACTTTGAGTTCTTAAGACTGCTTCCTGCTGACCTGCTGACCTGTGGGTGTCGATCATTTTTGGGAGCCTGAGAAAGTTGGGGTGTTGCCACCCTGGTTGTTCTATTGTAGTCCAAGCTGTATGGGTCTCTCTGGTGCCTCTGTAGATCTGGCAAGATGTTAGCAGAATAGAGAACAAAGTTAGGTTTAAAATTTTCTTTCTTAGGTCCTGGTATTTGCGGGGAAGATTGTAAGATGAGGGAGGGGTTCCCAAGGGGTCCAAAGATGAGGGAAGGGAGTCCCAGGACCATGGAGAGGTTGAATAATATCTGGAGTGAATCTGACCTGTTTGGATGGGTCCAATTTGGCTTCCTGGAACTTACAAGAATCCTTTGAATTTGTGAAAACATAAGTACTAGACATATCAGCAGCATATTTATGTTAGAAATGACTTGGTTGAAAGCATTAACATTTTAAAAACTGACAGATACTTTTAGCACAATGAAAAGTACCTTAATTTTGAGCTTTTAGTTATGATTATGTAGTGGTATAGTTTGTTTAACACTCTGTTGGAGTTAGATTAATAGCTTATCAGAACTTTATTGATTAATGTTAAGACTATAAAAAGTAGTATAATGAAAGAGAGAAACCTGGAACATATATTTTTAATGTCTCAACTTAAACATCTTTTATAGATAAACCTTAGAGTACTCATTCCTGAAATTTGTTTTATGACAGAGCTTTGCCTTATCTGCTACTTTAAGGTGGCAAAGCTACCAGCCATCAAAAGCATCAGAGTTATTGAGAAGAATAAGATTTTACCTGAGACTGGAGAATGAGAGACTTAGTAGCTGACTTCATGGACAGCTACCCCCAAAGTCCTCCACAGTTGTTGAAATCAGAAGCTCCAAGAACACCTGCCCTTTGCTGATAGTGAGACCTGTGGATTGGGGACTTTTTAGGAAGACTCTCCTACCGTTGGAGAAAGTTGATTCCAGTGTCCTCTTGTCCAGTGAAGAGTCCTTTGAAGCAGTTGAGGTGAAGGGCAGGGTTGCTCAGTGGCCAGCATTGCCACTTCTCTGGACAGAGTTTCTTCAGTGTACACCAGTCTTCTTGGAGGAAATGGGGTGGTGCCAGCAGCTGGCCTGTCTCTCTGTTATAAAAAGCTCATTATTGAAGAAGGGCTTTTAAGGTAGACTCCCAGACTATTGCTTAGATTGTTAGTTGGGGTCAATGTTGTAGATCTCTGGACATTTCCCTAGTGCCACATTTCTCTTTAAATGTATAATTACTTCCTCTATTAATGTATATCTATTCTTGCTCTCCTCTATTCTTCCCCTGATTTGATCTTCCTTCTCTTTCCTGTCCTCCTCTCCCCTCCTCTTCTTCTCACTCCCTCACCCCTGCCCCCATGCTCCCAATTAGCTCAGGAGATCTTGTCCATTTCCCCTTCTCTGGGGGACCATATATGTCTCTCTTAGGGTCCTCCTTGTTTCCTAGCTTCACTGGTCGTGTGGATTGTAGGCTGGCACTCCTTTGTTCTATGTCTAATATTTATGTCTAATGTCTAATGAGTACATACCATGTTTGTCTTTTTGTGATTGGGTTACTTTACTCAGTATGGTTTCTTCTATTTCCATCCATTTGCCTGAAAATTTCAAGATTCTGTTGTTTGTTTCCTGCTGAGTAGTACTCCATTGTGTTTCATATATTTTTTATTATTTTAATTTTAAATAGCTTGTTTTACATATCAATCCCAGTTCCCTCTCGCTCCCCTCCTCCCGCACCCTCCTACCATCCCCCTCAGCCTCCCATCCTATTGCCACTTCCTTCCATATAGGGGATATCTAGAGTCTGTCATTTCACTCAGGGCAGGGTCCAGGCACTCCCCTAAGAGTCCAGGCTGAAAGAGTATCCCTCTTTGTGTTATGGACACACGAAGTCCATTTGTATGCCAGGGATAAATACTGATCCACTGCCCAGGGCCCCATAGATTGCCCAGGCCTACTCACTGACTCTTACACTCAGAGGGTCTGGATGAGTCCCATGCTGGCCTCCCAGTTGTCGCTCTGGAGTCCAAGAGCTCTCCCCTGTTCAGATCAGCTGTCTCTGCTGGTTTTGCTAGACCATTCTTTGCCAATTTGCTCATCAACACCCACAGTTAAACACTGAACTGAACCCATTGAACCCAGTGAACAGAGAGAGAGGAGCAATGAGCAAAAGTTTCATAAATTTTTAAAAGCTTCTATCTTAATAGGTTCTCATATGACCCATCAAATGGTCTTTAGTGTTTACCTAGTTACTGTCTTACTGCTTTGAAGAGGCATTATGACTAAGGCAACTCTTGTTAAAAATAAAGCATTTAATTAGGGCCTTACTTACAGTTTTAGAGGGTTAGTACATGACCTTTGTAGTCAAAAGCAGACAGGATGGAGATGAAGCAGTAGCTAAGAGCATTATATCCTTGTCTGCTGGCAGCAGGCAGACACAGAGAGAGAGAGAGAGAGAGAGAGAGAGAGAGAGAGAGAGAGAGAGAGAGAGAGAGAGAGAGAATATGAACCTACCTAGCATTGGCTTTTGAAACATTTAAACCCTCTCTCACTAGCATACCTCCTCCTACAACAAATCCATGATTCCTAATCCTTCCTAGTTTTCCAGCACCTGGGGTCAAGCATTTATAAACATGATGCTATGGGGAACATTGTATTGGTCCAACACAGTCTTAGTTTTCCTTCCTCTTATTTGCTCCCTTGCCTCCTGCTAGCCTCCTCCTTTCAATTACATCATCTCATTTCAGTAAGGCCCTTGTTTCACCATAACTATATATTCTATTTCTCCTTCCTTAGCTATAAAGATTGTAGTGTGCCCACTGAAGGCTTAAAAGCTAACATCTACATACAAGGGAAATCATAATATATTTTTTTTGAGCTGGATTACCTCACTCAGTATGATTCTTATTCCTAGCTTCATTCATTTACTTGGGAACTTCAAGATTTGTGAACAATCTTTCATTGTTTAAATGTACTACATTTTCATTGTCTATTCTTCTGGTGATAGACATCTAGACTGTTTCTCATTTTTGGCTACTGTGAAAGGATTTGTTTTCCTCATCTTTTTGTTGTTGTTACTTTTATAGAAATACAGCTTTCTACTTGAAACAATATCAACTCAGTAAAATCAGCATCACGCTGTGATAGGACATATTCAACTATTGTAAACAATTTTGGTATTCTAGTCTCTGAAGTAAAAAAATATTAAAGCAAATGTATCTTAATGCACAGTATGAATGCTTTCAACTTTCTTCAGAATAAGTCCTCTATAATCTGTGTTCACAACTTTGTCAACATTTTCAATGTTTGGGAATGAAACCATTTCCTGGACTTCCCATTCAAACTTTCTGCACTCTAACACCTACAAACTTTTAAATTAATTATAAAATTTATAGTATGCTAAAATTTAAAATTCCTGGAAAGCTTTTAAAAGTCGCATATCAACCATTTTATATATAATATAAGGGAAATCTTAAGGAAACTGTGAAATATTGCTGAACACAACTACATATGGAAATATATTCAACTGTTAATTTATTTTCATATCCTAAAAGATTATATTTTTAAAATGTTAATATTGTTCAAATGTTATTCAAGCATACTTGATACATGAAGAATGTATTAACTGCCCCTGATTCTACTTATTGTGCTTTTGTATAACTGAATTATATGCTGTTTGTTTGTTTCAACACAAATTTGAAACTCTGCAATGCATTTAGCACAAGTTATAAAATAATTAAAGCACATGTTAAATACAGTCATGGGTATTGAATAGGTTATCATTGTTAAACAGGATATGGCTCTACTGAATACTTGTATATTTCAAACTAATAAGATTCTACTATATACTCAAATACCCAAGACATCTAGATGAAGGAACATGATGACAAAGAATCTTATGAAGACATGCATATGCAGAGCCTTTCTGAAAAAGAATAAATGCATGTATTTTCTATAGCTTCCTTGAATGTTCATTAATGTTTCTTTTAGCTATAGAGTGCATAATAATATCTTTTAAAAGATGTGTGAGAACATGGCTGCAGCATTTCAATATCCAAAGGAACAAAGATGCTGTATCTTCTTTTAAAGCCTCATATTACCTTCAAATAAAACTAAGTATATAGTTGTTAAAATGTTTATCTTTCAAAAAGTTTTTTCAGATAGCCACATATATGGTTATCCATGTTATTATTTTGTCATAATCTAATTATACCTCACCTGTGCCAACAGCACATCAGAAATTGAAATTGAAATAAAAGAAGGGGCATAATCTATCTTCTCATTCCAAGTGTGAAGCCATATTTATATTTGGTGTGTACTGAACAGGTGAAGATGTAATTGCATTGGCATCTACCTCAATATATATATATATATATGTATATATATATTGATATTGTAGGGGAGGGGGCACACACACACACTTCAATTTGTCTGACTGCACTGACATTCTGGCAGAATTTTCAGTGAGGTGAAAGTATGGAGAGCATAAATCCACAGAGCCGTGTAGATCAAAGTTCTTATTGTAAGAATTTAACCAACAGAAAAAAAAGTCTTAATAATACCAAGATGATATTAGATTTTCTTTATTGTGAGGTTTGTGTGTATGTATTCAAGTTTCAATCTCATTGAATTGTATGGATCTGTTTAATGTTATCTACACCTTAAAAACATAATTGGTTGGGAATGCCATATATGAGCACTGTATTTACATGTTTTCTACCTCTCCCATCCCCTTTCAACTCCTCACATGTCTACTCTTTCCATTTAAAATACATGATCTCTTCTTTAATTGTCAGTGATATATATCATATATATATGTATATACATATATATATATATAAACCTGTTACCTTCTGAGTCCATTTAGTTTTGCTCCTATGTGTATGTGTCAAGGACTGACCACTTGGAATTGGATATTTAATCAGTGTTTGTTCTTGGAGGATACTGATTCTTCCTCTCTTTGGAAAAGCCTGTAGACCTGCATCTAGGGGTGAATTCCTTTGAGTTTCCCTCTTTGGCTTTGGCATGTCAATTGCTATTGTAATTTGCCAGCCTTGTTTTGGTGACTATATTGTTGGGATGTCATTGGATCAGCTTTCTTGTTGTATCTACAAGACACTGTCATGAAGTAGATGCCCAGGTTACCTGACTATTACAGTCTTTCGACCTTTCTTCAATATTAGTATGTGCTTTTCTACACTTTGCTACTCAAGAAGACAGAACTAAACTTGATTTTTCATTTATTTCATTTCTATTTTATTTACTCTAGGTTCACCCCAGATACGTTCCCACCCAATACAATTCCTTTGATGTTTATTATCAACTACAAAGGAAGCACCAGTAACAATAAACTTTAAAAAAGCATAAAAGTATTCACTATATTTGCTAACTCACATTGCTTGTACCTTCTCTCATGTTACACACACCATATCCTTTTAAAAACATTTCTCTGAGTTACACACCCAAGGAACACAAGCTTTTTTTATCATTTTTATTTTAAATTTAAATAACTTGTTTTACATGTCAATCCCAGTTCCCTCTCCCTCCCCTCCTCCTGCACTCACCCCCCACCCTATTGCCAAATCCTTCCACATAGGGGATATCTAGAGTCTGTCATTTTACACTTGGTAGGGTCCAGGCACTCCCCTAAGAGTCCAGGCTGAGAGAGCATCTCTCTTTGTGCTATAGGCACACGAAGACAGTTTGTATACCAGGGATAGACACTGATCTACAGCTCAGGGCCCCATAGGTTGCCCAGGCCTTCTCACTGACACTCACATTTGTGGGTCCAGATCAGTCCCATGCTGGCCTCCCCACTGTCGGTCTGGGGTCCAAGAGCTCTCCCCTGTTCAGATCAGCTGTCTCTGCTGGTTTTGCCAGCCCATTCTTTGCCAATTTGCTCATCACTCCTCTCTCTCTGTCACTGGGTTCCTTGGGTTCAGTTCAGTGATTAATTGTGTGTTTGCCTCTGCTTCCATTAGTCACAGGATGAAGGCTCCCGGATGGTTATAGACATCAAGTTCATTATCAGGAATGGGCATTCGAGGTGGTCCCTACACTATTGCTTAACTTGCCAATTGGTGTTAACCCTTTAGGTCACTCGAGTTCACTCTGGTGCCTGATCTGTCTTCGATCCTATGATTCCCTCTTCCCCCTATTCTACCCCCACCCCCTCAACTTCCTGTTCCCCTATGACCAACTCTCTTCCTCTTCACCCCCTCTCTTCTTCCCAGGTCCCACTGCCCCCCACCCCTCGCTGTGTTCCCCATCCATTCAGAGGATCTTGTCTCCATCCTCTTCTCTTGGGTACTATGCATATATGCATATCTTTTAGGTTCTTTCCTGTTTCCCAGACTCTCTGTCAGTGGAAGTGCAGACTGGCACTATCCTGATCCATGTCTAAAATCCATATATGAGTGAGTACATACCATGTTTGTCTTTTCGCGACTGGGTTACCTCACTCAGGATGGTTTCTTCCAGTGCTATACATTTCCCTGCGAATTTCAAGATTCCATTGTTTTTTTCTGCTGAGTAATACTCCATTGTGTAAATGTACCACATTTTCTCTATCCACTCTTCAGTTGAGGGGCTTCTAGGTTGCTTCCAGGTTCTGGCTATTACAAACAATGCTGCTATGAACATAGTGGAGCAGATGCCCTTGTTGTATGAACCTGCCTCATTTGGATAAATGCCTAAGAGTGGAATTGCTGGGTCTAGTGGTAGATTAATTCCCAATTTCCTGAGGAATCTCCATACTGATTTCCAAAGAGGCTGTATGAGTCGGCACTCCCACCAGCAGTGGAGGAGTGTTCCTCTCTCTCCACATCCTCTCCAGCATAAATTGTCTTCGGTGTTTTTGATTCTAGCCATTCTGACAGGAGTAAGATGGTATCTCAGAGTTGTTTTGATTTGCATTTCCCTGATGGCTAAGGATGTTGAGCACTTTCTTAAGTGTCTCTTGGCCATTTTAGCCTCCTCTACTGAGAATTCTCTATTTAGCTCTGTACCCCACCTTTTAAGTGGATCCTTTGGTGTTTTGGAGACTTGTTTCTTGAGTTCTTTGTAAATTTTGGAGATTAGCCCTCTGTCAGATGTAGGGTTAGTGAATATCTTTTCCCATTCTGTGGCCTGCCTTTTTGTCTTTTTGACTGTGTCCTTTGCCTTACAGAAGCTTTTTAGTTTCAGAAGGTCCCATTTGTTAATTGTCGATCTCAGTGCCTGTGCCACTGGTGTTATGTTTAGGAAGTGGTCTCCTGTACCAACTCATTGAAGAGTATCTCCCACTTTCTCTTCTAAAAGTTTCAGTGTGGCTGGATTTATGTTGAGATCTTTGATCCATTTGGACTTAAGTTTTGTACAAGGTGATAAACCTGGATCTATCTGCAGTCTTCTGCATACCAGTACCCAGTTATGCCAGCACCATTTGTTGAAGATGCTTTCTTTTTTCCATTATACAGTTTTAGCTTCTTTGTCAAAAATCAAGTGTTCATAGGTGTGTGGGTTAAAATTAGGGCTTTTGGTTCGGTTCCATTGGTCTACCTGCCTATTTTTGTGCCAATACCAAGCTGTTTTCAGGACTATAGCTCTATAATAGAGCTTGAAGTCAGGTATGGTGATGCCTCCTGAAGTTCCTTTATTGTATAGGGAGGAACACAAGCTTTTGTAAGGACTGTTAGGTCACATATATTTTAAATTGTTCATTGATGCATTCTGTAATAGTGTGCCTACCATCTAATGTTATCAAGGCTTTTTGTCAGAAATATAGGAAAAGTACTGGAAGAGGTGGCTCAGAGGTTAGGAACACTGGCTGTTCTTCCAGTGCCCTTAGTTCAATTTCCAGCAACCATCTACAATGAGATCTGACACCCTCTTCTGGCATGAAGACATAACACTGTATGCGTGATAAGTTAAAATATTGGAAGAATGATGGGATCCTGGTATTCTGTAATTACTATGGACCCAGGAAGTAAAAACATTACATAGAACTCAAAGCCATAGGTTTAAGTGGTAGTATCAGAGAAAGAAATATAAAGAGAAAACATGAGAAAAGAACAAAAAAGAGAAAAAACAGAAAAGATAAAAAGAAGGCGTTCTGAATAAAATGTGTTGGAAAGAGGACAGAGTGAGGAGAACAAGAGGTTCAAGGTTATCCCAAGAAACATAAAGAGTGTCTACTCTACATGAGATCCTGACTCAAAAACCAAACGCAAATCCATTAAAATAAGATAACACATAACTGTAAAATATACAGCCTTATATATTAAAAGACAAAGTGCTCTAAAGGTATACTATACTTTAAAATTCTTATAATAGAATTGCAATCCCAGGGTTCTTAGCACAGATAGGAAATAGATGAATGAAGATACACTTGTGGTGAATATATTCTTGTGCTTATGCTAAGCTGGAAGGAATCTTCAGATATGCCTCACAGTAAACATCTGCAGTCTGCCTCCTCCAGTTAGGACCTAATAATACTTAGAAATTCTGAATTACAACCTTTTGAATTAGGGTGAGGACAGAGAGAAGAACATCTCAGACCTGCTAAATCATGTCTAATTACCACTAGATGTTACTAAGTGTCAGCCATAGACCAGTCAGCAAACGTTACGTCTGGATTTTATATAATCATCACAGTTTCTCACTATGCCTTACCGAAATGTTAATTCTAATTTGTAAAATGTTGTCTTGAATAATTATCCATTGCATAAACTGTCTTATATGACAAAGCTATTAATGTTGGAAAAGACACACTCACACGCAGAATTCATTTGAAAAATATTCAGCTATCAGTTATAGACAAGAACATGGAATGAAAAGAAACTCATGTTGTATGCACCTCAGAGTCATGCTTCTCACTATCCGAACAAACTTTTAATCTGTATCACTTCATTTAAAGACAATCACATTAAAAGTCCTCATTGATGGACAGAAGAGTCATGAATCAAATCAAGAATCAATGTGTTTTACCTTGTTAGAATTCTAAATACAAAGAAAAATAGGGATAAAATATTTTAGCTAATAAAACCTCTTCATTGGACCTGAAATACTCAACTCTCTCTTTAGTCTTTGGTCTCATTTCAGGACCCCAAGGACAGGCTTGAGGGCTTTGCTGGATCTCTGTGTCCCTCTTGCCAGTGTGACCATATTGAAAAAATCTTATGGTCCTGATTTCCACTATTTAAAAAAATCTCTTCACATATTTGTGTTTCTTATTTGTAATTGCCTTAATAAGTTCTTAAATATAATAAGTGATAAACTGCAAACATTTAAACGATAATGCCTTCCTAAACACATATTAGTAATTAGGTCATGTTTCTTGAATGAACTGTGGCATGAGGATCATGAAAAATCTGTATTAAGTTGATGCCAAAATGTACTAAATTATAGGAAAACTACCAAATCTTTTGCTTTTACAGGAAAGGCTAGCTGGACTCAATGGGTTATTATATAAAGACAAAAAAATTGGAAAGGCATATAAATACTGGGGATCCAAATGAAAGTACAGGGGATAGATGATGGATAGGTGTCATTAAATAGATTTTTTTACAATACATGAAAATTACCAAAGAACAAAACTGTTAAAGGTATAGGGAAATGGGGGGGAAATCACAATTTATTTTATGTATTTAGACCATAAACTAAGCAAAATAATTTAATCTATATTATTGTACGTTTTTCAATGAGAATATTACATCAAAAATTATTTTTAATTACAGTTAAGTTTAGCTACTCTTGAAGTTGAATTGCATATCAGTCAGTGAATATATTAGCAAATGATCCTTGAAGTGGTCTAGAAGCAAGTGAAAACACATAGTAGCAGTCAGTAGATGGAAATCTTCCAAAGTTAGGGTCCCAGGAGTTTAATAAAAAATCTAGCTCAAACTTAATCTACTAAAGCTATATTACATGCTTGCTGGAGAAGAATATCTTCATTTCCCTCCTGGTTCCATTAGCCTTTGTGTATTATAGGTATTCTGAAGATAAAAAAAAACTCATGGGCTTGGTTATTCTATGTTCTTCTGATTGTGATGATCAAATTAACACAGTAGATGCCTACTCAAAAGAACTATCTATAATAAATAGGGACTCACATTTCAAATTTGGATCTGAAACAAACAAGGAGCACAAATAGACAAACAAACAAAAGCCAAAAAAAGAAAGAAAATAAAACACCTCTACTACATATAAAGTACTACATTTCTGGAGATCATAAGGTGGTTTGTCCAAACACTATTTCCTTACAGGCTATGCTTATTCATCTACATTTTTTACAGACTATATTTTTAAAAATACAGAATGTCAAAAGCAAGTTGAATCATGTCATCAGAATTTTGTTCTAAAAAGAACGAATTTGATGTGGCAATGTGACATCTGGCGAGCATCACTTTAAATAGTAAGAGTATGAAACGTTGTCATGGAAAGAAGTGGCTTGACATAAATTTAACAATAAGTCAATATTCTAGATGCTGCGACAAAGGTAACAGTGTGTTGCCTCCAACAAGGCCTGAGACCTCAACACTCAAGGGAAACTTCCAGTGATTTCACTGTATTATAGGATTTGACTTTTCTCCACAAACGCCAATGACTTCTCCATGAGAAGAACAGAGTGAATTGCGTTCTTAGTTTAGGGACAAGAGAAGTGACCCAGATGTTCAGCCATTGAACTAGGGTGCTCATCAACCGCTAGTTTCACCTAAGCTCACTGAACAGACCTCGGGTGCCAGCACACCTGAGCCCTGAGTCAGAACCTGGTGGTGAATGAGGCTATTCAGAAATACTGGAAGTAACAGGCAGAAGAAAAAACTCCCTTCCATTCTGTCCAGAGTTGGACAATTCCTTCGTTTCAAATCTACTTTTAGAAGCCAGACTCATCATGCTTTAGTAAGGGAAGTTTAGTTCTAGTATTAAAGTTGTTTACAGTCGTTATGCTGTTTTTTTTCAGTCAAGTGTAATAAAGTGTCTCAGAAAAACAAAAACTTGTCTTGTCTTGACACTTAAAATGCTGCCTTGCTCATACCTCTAACCCCAGCCCACCAGAGACTGAGGCAGGAGGATGGACATGATATGAAGTCCTGCCTGGACTACCTAGTGAATTTAAAAAGTAGCTGGGCCTTCTAAGTAAGATATTGTCTAAAGAACCAAAAAGCCAAAACAGCAAACAGAATTGGAAACACTACAAATTAATTGAGACACTGTGTTCAAATTTGAATATGGTTACCCTCATATCTTTTCTAGTGGGACTTCCTTTGTTTTGATACAGTGTACACTGCAATACCTTTCACATGATTTCTTCTGAAAATGACTGAAGATATATTTTTAAAAAATCAATTTAGGCAGGTGGGCTTTAGTATAACTGAGTGGTGGTGAAGGAATCCTTCTTTTAGTAATATTTATTACTTAATAATGTATAAAGATAAAGGTTGGGTCAAGTCACAACTTCTTATAATGTGGTCATATATCTGTGAAGTATTATATGTACTATTTTCTATTAAAATGTTCAAGCTTTTTGAATCGCCATGTGCCATGAGAAGAAACTACAGTTTCTTAGAAATGTGCACATGGTTTTCAGAAGCATCAACTTGGCACCAAGGGAGACTTCTATTCAGACAAATGTATGATGTAAAACTCTGATACAGATGGAAAGGCATAAAAAATGGCTGCCCTTGCCTGTGACTGTATTTATCATTAAATAATTTAATAATATTAATAATAGGTGGTGCCTTAAGCAGTAAACTATACATATTTCATAAACTGTTTTTCAATTCTCTTGCATTATAACTTCACAATTTCAGTCTTGCTTTATAGCTAGATAATTTACAAAGGGCTAGTCTTATTAACAGGTTACTAAAATTGTTTCCACCTCTAAAATTTATTCTAGGCAGACAAATGGAAGAGGCAGCATGCATTCTTCATTTGACTTATGTCATATTCTGATAACAAGTAAGTCCCTTCGCTCTGAATATTTTGTTAAAACGAATCACTGTTTTAACTGAGAGCTTTCCCTTGTGCTTCAAATAACAAAATGAAACTAAATGGGAAGTAAAAGAACTTTTAAATTCAGAAATCGTGAATACAGCTTTACTTTTTACATGTGAAGATCCCCAAAGTGATAACTTATCATTTCATCCAGCTTAACCTGGATGGTGTCTAGAGAAAAGAAAGAAAAATAAGTGCATTAACCTGAAGTTGTTACAATGTAGCAAAATGCATAATTCAACATATAATTCTGCATATATAAACTACATAAATGTGTATACAATATACATACACATATAATAGGGCTATTTACCCAGGCAGTAGTGATGCACACCTTTAATACCAGCATTCGGGAGGCAGAGGCAGGTGAATCTCTGTGAGTTTGAGGCCAGTCTGGTCTACAAGAGCTACACAGAGAAACCCTGTCTCGACAAATTAAAAAAAATAACAATAATAATAGTGCTATGTGTATGTTTGTACACACAATTGGCCAATTTACATGTGTTATTGCGCTGATTACTTTAAAGGCCTGTGATACATGAAACAGAACATGATTGCGATGAATTAGTTAAAGCTATGTTCTGTTCACCTGAAATTTCATAGCTGAGGAATTTAAGCTGAGTACGGTACAAATGTAACATCCAGTCACTTGAGTTGCGAAGTCCTTACATCATCATTTCCCTGTATAGTGTCCTTGTTCCACATGCTCACACATGCCATATTCTGTGGGGTATTTCATGGGCTTTTTCTTCATCAAGGTCATTTCAAAGAAGCATGGAATTTATTCATATGGACAACGTAATTGCCAAAGGATGGACGTGTACAAATGCTGACTTTACACTGCCTGAGTCTAAGTCTAAGGTAGTGCTGCTGATGACCATCCCTCAGAAGCAGCACCACGATTTTCAGAACCGTAGACACAGACAAGCTCTCCTGGGATGACAGGACTTTAGAACTAAAATCTCCAAGTTAAAAAAAAAAAGTTCCAAATCAGTCATTAAACTTCTTTTGTCATTTTCTCTCTGAACTTTTATTTAAAATATTGGATTCATCATCCTGTTTTAAATAATTTTGCAAACTGATGAAATAATATCTTTCTAGTCAAAATATGGAAACATCTACATAAGTAATACTGTATGGTGGTATGTCACACTTGAAAACTCCTCTGAACTTTACTGATCATCTGCAATCATTTTACACTGACCAAGTCAGAGTTGAAGGGACAACACTGTGCATCTACTATTTGCAAACACTAGTATTGTAATTAGCAGTAAAAAATAGTAAAGAAGAAAAGCAAACATCTGTCAGATCTTGGTTGGCATCAGTAGCAAAACATTACTCTGAAGGGAATTAGTTACTATTTTGTAAAAAAAAAAAAAAGGAAAAGAAGTAATTTACTTCAGGAAGCAATATTAAACAGTCGCTAATCCATATTAATATCCAGGGAATTTGATGGAAATAGTGTCTGTTGCTATAAACTAAAGTTTATTAACTTAGTCTTAACGCAAATTTAAAACAAGTGACTGAGTCAGGGGATATCAAACTCCATGAAAGCAAAATATTGTCCTCTTAAATACATAATTTCACTCTTATATAAATTTGTTCTCACTCTATAAACAAATTCATTCTTCATTCTAGGATGAAATTTAAGATAAGACAGTCTGTTTCCAATATTTGATAAATAAAATATAAATATTACATTTATCAAGTTATATTTTTTAACTCGACAATGTTTACAGAGACTTGTTTTCCAAATGTCAAAAGCACCAGTGTTTTGATATGTTTAATATACTGTGCTGTATGGATGTGTGGTCTTCTAGGAAGGTGCTTTCCATATTTGTAGAGTATAAGTGTTTTGCTCTCATTTCTTCTCTTCACCAAAATGATTCATTAGGAAGAACCAGAAGGTTAATAAAAACTACAGTTAGCCAGGCGGTGGTGGCACACGCCTTTAATCCCAGCACGCGGGAGGCAGAGGCAGGCGGATCTCTGTGAGTTCGAGGCCAGGCTGGACCGACAACCTCCAAAGACAATACAGAGAAACCCTGTCTCGTAAAAAACAAAAAACAAAAAAACTAAATAAAAAAATAAAAACTACAGTTTACAGTGCTAATGCTCACTGTAGATTTTCACCCAAATCAGGGTGTGAAACCTGTAAGAACAGTGTTGTCATTTTATACCTTAATAACAAAACAAACAAACAAACAAAATAACAATACTAAATAGGGAAAAATGATCAGAAAGTGTGTGAAAGGTGAGTTATGCCCCAAAGGTGACTTGTAGGACAGTTTGCAAAAACGTCATCCCTTTTATGAGTGGTCCAACTCTCCTGAGTACTGAGAGTTTCATTCTGATATTTTACATGAAGAGACAGTAGTTTTATCGTCTTTCTGAAATAACTCCAAAACACACTGAAAAGTTGAGGACAGAAGTTACAGATGCCATATACCAAATGCAAAGAAGCCCTGAAAAGTGCATTTCTTAATATTTACGTGCTTGCGTATTTTACGTGTATGCACATCTACACTGAGAACTGTGCGTAGTTTTAGTAGTTACATAAACACGGTCCAGACACTCACTTCTCCCCATCATTTAACACAATGCTTTGATGTATACACCACACAGCTTTAGAAACTGGTGGTTTTATCCTTTTCCGTGGGAAAATGATGTCATGTAAGGCCTCAGCGACTCGAATGAGTTACATTCAGCATGTAATGATCATCTCAAAGGACAGCTTGAAGGAACTCTAGCTTCACTTTACAATTCAGTAGTGGCTGCGTCTGGAGATCGCTGGAGTTCTGCTCCCCTCTACTGGTCAGACTGGGTAACTGCCTCTATCGCTCATGTCTTGCATCCTGAATTTCAATTTTCTTTGGTTTTGCTCACTTGTAAGATGGATCATAACTTAAAGTATCTTAGAGTTAACTTTGAAACATCTTTTCATTCCATACAGAAAAAGAAAACTTAATCAGTATCATACGTCTTAGTTCAAGCATTTCTGGGTCCATTTGCTGCTAGTGATTGGAATAACAGTGTCCAAACACAAACACACAAAATGACAGATTAACAGATCTTCTGCAGTTGCATTTATCCTCGGCTTTTCTGGGACTGCGCATGTGCATGGAGAGTGTGGTGCTACCTAAGCTGCTGATAGATCTAATTTTAGTGCTCCTTATTATTTAAAGGGGGAGTTATTTCGTTTCTCTGTTCCATCGTCTCCTATCTTGAAAAGCAAGGATGTTCAGTGATCTTACCCCGAATAACCCTCTATTTTCTCATCTCAGTCACGTTGTTTTCTCCTGGTTACACTCCACCTATGGAACAGTGCCTCACTGGGAAACTGAATTTTTAATTTATAACCCACAAAAAAAAAACTGAAGTGTAGATCAGCATATCCAAACCCCAGTTTAATCCTGATACGGGATATGAATAATTTAGCATGAGATTTATCAATATCACAGTGCATCAGACTTGTTAATCAGTTAGCTCTCTGTATAGCGAATAAAATAAATATTTTATATGGGAATACGAAAGGCATGGCATAGCTGAAGCTTAAATTCAAGCTTTGTATCTTCTATATATATGATGTATTATGTTTTTCAAAAACTTTTTATTAGGAAAGCTATACCAGACGCATAATCACTATACAATGATTAAACATTACCTTTACAATTTATAATCACTGAAATTACAGAATAAATATATGCACATTTCTTTTGAATCTTTGTGTGTGAGAGAGAAAACATTAAAAGTGCTGCCTACAAAGCTGTTAGTGATATATACCCAGTTGCTTTTTTATTTTTGAATATCATATATATATATATATATAAGAAAGTGCAGGTGTTTTCAAAAAATCTTGGCATCAGGATGAAAGGTCACAAGGAGGGATTCTCATCCCTAGGCGTGTCTCTAGCTGTTAAACCACCAAGCCTTCACTTCGGTAGGATCCAGCCTCGAACGTGACTTTTCCCAGGGCAGAAGGAGAGACGCTGGGAGCTGTACACTAGGAGTGAAGGGCACGTGGAGCCACGGGGAGGGACACATGGATCAAACCCGAAATAAGCAGATTAAGTTGTATGAGAGGAGTGTGTGTGTGTGTGTGGTGTGTGTGTGGTGTGTGTGTGGTGTGTGTGTGTGTGTGTGGTGTGTGTGTGGTGTCTGTGTGTGTGTGTGGTGTGTGTGTGTGTGGTGTGTGTGTGTGTGTGGTGTGTGTGTGTGTGTGTGTGTGTGTGTGTGTGTGTGTGTCTGTGTGTGTGTGTGTGTGTGGTGTGTGTGTGGTGTGTGTGTGTGGTGTGTGTGTGTGTGGTGTGTGTGGTGTGTGTGTGTGTGTGGTGTGTGTGTGGTGTGTGTGTGTGTGGTGTGTACTGCACCCACTTAAGACTGAGGGATCTAAGTGTATGGAGAGGCTTGCTGTGCGCACATGAATATGTGTGTGAGAGACAACAGGGTGAGAACATTCGAGCAAGACCCGCCCCTCCCTCCCCATCCTGCAGTTTTCAAGCATGCAGCAAACTGCATTGTTAATACATGTACAGAATCTGTGCCATGATGGGGAACAGGAGAGAAAGCCATAAATGTCAACCTCCCCCTCCCTTTCAAACAAAACTGTAACTAAAGGGAATAAAGGTTACTGAAAATAAAAAGACACACTGAATTTTACTCAATTAGGATCAATACAACGATCCCCGATATACCTCACACATGGCACAGTCAAAGTCTCGAGTTTCAGTATAAAAAAATAATGGTAACATTTGCTGGCAAAAGTCTGCGAAGGCACTTCATTGATTAATGATCTGAGTACGGCCCTTCCTCAAAAATCACATCTGAGAGGGAGAAGCCCACTTCTGTATTCTCTAGATATCATGCGTTTCAGTTCTGTCCTGGGCAGGGGGGACTGTGAGGATGGAGTTTTCGGGACAAGTAGAGTGGGAGCCGGGGATATATTTCGTTGTTGTTTTTTTTCCTTTACTTTTGAAAAATCAAAACAAAGCCACTAATTTATTCTCTTCCTTCTGTTAGAACCTGTATGCAGTCTTCTCCAGAACTTCGAGGTAATCCGGCTTGGTTTGCAGTTTGGCCCTTAAGTCGAGGTAATCACTTTTGGGGGTTTGGTGGTCTGTGAAGCCCTTCCCAGCCGCGAAGAGAAGGGTTTCTTTGAGCCTGGCGTCCTGTTGCAAGTCTGGATAGAGCATGCCAGGGGGGTGGACATGGAGTTCCTTTAATTTGGGCACTGTGCCATAGAGACAGTCCACAAATCCCACTGTGCATGGAGCAGCCTGTGGCCTCTCACGGTCTAACAGCATAGTGCCACCACCACATCCTCCCCCAGGGGGAAACAGCACCACCCCACCATTTTTCTCGTGGTGGCGGAACCCAGCCGTGTCTCCCCCAGTCCCTCCACCTGCCCCTGAGGCCCCACCAATTGCGGAGTGGTGAGGGTGAGGGTGGTGATGGTTCACTGTCACTATGGTGTTGAGTTGGGAGTTGGAAACCGCCAGGGCCCACTCCTTTTCTTTTTCCAGCAAGGTCCGATAGTTACTGTGGTTCTCCTTGGGTGTTTCTGCAAACTGCTCACTTCCTAAGAGCCCCTCACCCATTCCTGGTGTCTGTGTCCCAGGACATCCACGTTCTGCAGCACCTGTCTCCTGGACTGCTGAGGCAGCAGCTTCTTCCTCCTCTCGAGGCTTGTAAATGGGATTGTTGCACATCTGGGTAACCGGGTGGGGGATGTACTCGTACACATGACCCACGGGAGGGGCTTTCTCTGGAGAGGACAGAGTTGCTCGACCTCCACCTCCACTCCCACCACCGCTGCCCCCACTGTCCTCAAACAGTCGGTGACATTGCATCTGGATTCCTGTAAGGTCCACACCTTCCTGCCGCTTGCTTCTAAAGGGCAGCTTCTTCCTTCGCCGACGGAGCACGTAGGCAAAAAGGCCCGCGGCAACAAAGACAGCTGAGAAGAACAGTACCAGCAAGCTGAGAATCAACACGGAAAGTGGCACAGGGCCCCCGGGAGGAGAGAACTCATACGGTGATGCACTCGTTGGTCCCCCGTTAGGGTGGTAATCTCCAGGCTGTGGTGGGGATGGTCCAGGTGGTGCAATATGCAGCATCTCTGGGCATAAAACTTCCAGCTCAATAGTGCGCACATCACGGTGGGTGAGGTTCTCCGGGGTCCTACAGAGTACATCACCTACCACGCTGACTGAGCTGATGGTTTCGATCCACTGTTTGAAGGGGACCAGGTCACAAGTGCAGTCCCACGGATTCTCATTGAGATCTATCTGCACAATGGCATTTAAGTGTTCAAGGACGCCAGCTACTGGCAGGTAGAGGAAGTAGTTCTTCCTCAAATTGAGCCGAGCCAGGGATGTACCTGCAAAGGCATCAGTTGGCAGGGTCCTCAGCAAGTTATTGTTGAGAAATAGCAGCTTCAAGTTGGGCATGAGGCTGAAGGCTGCAGGTTGGATTTCCCGGATGACGTTGAATTCGAAGTACAAGTAATGCAAGCTCTGTAGACCTCGGAACATACCTGGTGTCAGCTTTTCTATATCGTTGCCATTGAGAAAGAGACTCTTCAGGTTGGGCAGGTTGATGAAAGCTCCATCCTGGACATAAGAAATGCGATTGTTCCCCAGGTGCAAGAGATCCAAAGAAGAAAAATTCCAAAAATCAGAGCGGTATATCTTCTGAATCAGATTGCTGCTCAGGTAGAGTTTCTTAGCATTCAAGGGCCTTGGAAGGAGTTCAGAGATGTTGTTAAATCCTCGTTCTTTGCAGTTGACAGTCAAGCCAAGGTCATTGATATGCAAATTACATGTACACCCAGTAGGACATATAATGGGAATGGGTGGTCTTGTCTGATAGGGGGCAATGGGGGGTTGGTTTGGACCAGGATATAAAGCCTGGGATGTAGATGGTGGTCTGGGTGTTCGGGGCTGTTTGGTGGGTTTGGGCTGCTTATTGGAGGACTTATATTCAACAGAAGATGCTGTGAAATGGACAGAGGACAACATTGAGGAAGGTTTAGTTGGCCAAGCATTCTCCTTGCTTGATGATAAGTGGGGAATCCCCAGACTGGCCTCCACCTCAGAATCAGACAACAAAGGACAGAGTTCTGTCTTCTTGATTTCACGAAGATCCTTCCCATGGAAATGGAAAGGTGTCTCACAGGTGATGTCTCCCACCAGGGCTGTGTAAGGAATTCGTTCCAGCCAACTCTTCAGCTGCACAATGTCACAGGTGCAGTTCCAAGGGTTCTCTTCCAGCTGGAGCTCCATTAGGCTCCTACCAATGTGATCTAGCATTCCACGATAGAAGAGAACCTTCAACCTGTTTCCACGTAGGTCCAGATGGGTTAAAGAAACAGCCTTAAATAAATTGGTTGGAAGTACAGGAATGAGATTATCATTTAAAATTAATACCCTCAATTTACTTAGGTTCCGAAATGCCCCACTCTCTATACGTTTAATGACATTGTAGTCTGCCTGCAGGTATTCCAGACTTTCTAATCCAAGAAAGGTGTCATTTCTGAAGACATCTAATTTATTCTCATGGAGATATAGTCTCTTTAAAATCTTAAGACCATTAAAAGCGCCAGTTTGAATGTCCTGCAATGCATTGTTCCCAAGGTTAATGGACACAGCATTATTTAAATGAAGGAAACTATTGGTGTACAGTTTTCTCATTGAATTCCTCTGAAGGTACAGTTTAAAAGGTCTTGACCAGAACTCAGTAATCTGACTAATGTTTGTAAATCCTTTGCTGTCACAATGTATGTGGAAGAGGCTTTCTTTAACTTCGCAGTAGCATGGATCAAAACAGGGCTCGTCTATTTCCTCTGAGTCCTCAATCAGGGGGATTGGGGTAGTCCATCCTAGAGCAATTGTGCTTAGAAGAATTATCCACAGCATCCTCCCTCTGTGAAGCATCTCAGCTACGGACGGCTTCATCATTCGTGGTTGATTACAAAACTGCAACAGAAATAAAGATGCAGATTTTTAGCTTTTGTATTCTACTATAATGGACTCCTACAACTGTTTTATTTTTAAAAAAACAAAAACAGAAACAAACAAACAAACAAAAAAACCAAGGGTGGTTTGAAAATCTCAGCAGGTATTGAACTGATATTCCAAATGAGGCAGCAACATGTTTGATGTCTAAGGTGTTCCCTGTATTTTCAATTTAAGAGACTGACATATTGCAACACACAGTGACATTTTCCTGAACCAACCCCTGTTCAGTATTATGTGACATGAACAAAAGCAGCTTGCTCTGACTTCCTCTTATAAAAACAACAGAACTGGAACTCTGACTCGGCCTTGGCATAAGCAGATTCAGCCATAAAGGCAATGGTTCCATCATTATATTTGCTTTCCACTTTAAAGTAGACTCCCTATTTAGAATCTTATTGGAAGTCAAAGGAGAAAGGGGTATTTTTCAAATTGTACATACTTATTATTATAAAACAATCAAACCCAGCATAGCCAAAAGAAATAGAGAATGAACAAGGTGAACCCTTTTGCCCAATATCAGATGTTGAGATTTGAAATAGTGTTATAATAATAATAATAATAATAATAATAATAACAACTTAAGGTTTCTTTTAAGGAACCATGAAAAGCTCCTTAATTACCATGTGTGCCCAATTCCATGCTCAACCACTAACCCCCTTTTGCCCAAGCACAGAAAATGTAGTTCTCCTTTAGTTAAATAAAGAGGTTCTCCGTAGCTTCTCATTTGGCTATTTTAAAGCATTAGGAGTGATGAGATCTCTGAACTCTGAAGAGTAGGCCCATGCAATTGTTAGAGCTAAAGATAGTGACAGCTAAAGGTCGCTAAGCCTGGGAGTGTCTGAAGCAAAAACACTTGCAAGAGCTCAGTTTGGAGTGAGTCTGTGCTTTGGGGATCAACTGAGGAACCATAAAACGCTGAAGGGAGACAGGAGTTGCTTAGAAGAGAAGTAGGTAGTAAAAGGCTGTAATTGGGGGGGAGAACACATCAATTCTTGCTGACCAATGATCTAGCTTGTGATAACATTTAAGAAAAGACATTTATTTTTCCAACGGGAAGAAACAGGTCCAGTGCTCTATTCTGGAAACATACAGTGCCTTCGTCAAAGGTCTTCTTGCTTTGCTTGGTGTCATCAGCATATGAAAACGTGTGCATAAATACATCATAATGTTCCGGCTTTATTACATTGTCCTTCCCAAGTCAGTGAAATATCAATTGAATTTAAACAGTTGAATTTAATCAATAAAAATAAATCAGAGTCCTCAACATGTTTTCTCCTCACATATGATACATATATCAATGAAATATTCTTTAACTCGTAACCCAAAGAACACAGGGAGATAATTTATAGGCAAAGGGAAGAGCATATCTTCACATCCCACTGGCATATCGTGAACACAGCTGCGAGGAGAAAGTCTTGAGAAAGCAAAGTGGAATGTGCCTCCGGCATGTAATAGTCAATTTTTAGAAACAATTAAATAAAAAAAAAAGAGAGAGAGAGAGACAGAGAAAGCAGATGAGGGCACATCGCAGTGCCTTCCCTTGGCTTCCTTGTAAAATGTTAGGATCTACTTACATCCATCCTCACCATTTCTAGAAAATGTTTTTCTTGGTTTTTACACCTCTGGGCTTTAGGCAGCCAGACTGCAGGCATCTTTAACTTACCTATTTTGCAGGAGGTTTGAATTTTGGCTTTTAGTTTTTGTTTTACAGCACTGACTATGGAAAGGAACTAAAAAACAAACAGCAACACAAACAAAGCTTGAGTTGAAGGTTTCTCTCTTACCAAGTCTAGTTTTGCGGAAG